>NC_089504.1:234037673-234340703 GCF_036850995.1 Saccopteryx leptura | reverse complement strand
AGTTCCAGAATTATGAAACTGGAAGCAGATTCCAGGAGAAGCTATTTCTCTCTATCCTCTTTATTCTTTTTGTGAGGTCTCCCTCCTTGTCCTTCTCTCTATTCTTCTTCTGCAATTAGTTTTGGGCACCTATTATATGTCATGCTCTGGGAATATCAGCATGAGCCGGGCAGACCCAGTTCCTGACCCCATGGAGCTGGAGTCTAGTGGGTAAGGCAGACATCATTAAATGCTGGCACAAACAAAGGCACATTTATACACTGGGCTCAGCATCTGTCAGGGAGCCACAGTGACCTTGAAGCAGAGTCTGACCTCCCTGGGGGATTGGCCAGAAAGTTCTTTCCTGAAGGAGTGATGTTGGCACTCAGGACCAAATGAAAACCAGGTGAAGAGTCACTTCACCCCTTGAAGCCTCAGTTTTCCTGTCTGCAAAATGGGATAACAATGCCACCTACATTTTAGTATACTTATGAGAATGAAATGAGAGGAGGCAGGGGACAATGTGCAGCATGGAGCCTGGTACAGAGAAAACACCCAGCATTTAATACTTTTGTTTGGCTGTATTCCCTTCCTGTGGAGGCACCATAGTTTGGAAGGCTCATCATTGACTTTATAACTGCTGCCCAAAGGCAAAAGAATGCAGGCTCTCCGTGTGGAATACTTTGATGGTGAAACACAGAGAAGAGGAAGGGCCTCAATCTGGCGTGTGTGTGTGTGTGTGTGTGTGTGTGTGTGTGACTGAACCCCCACCCCAGTCAATCCATGCCTGTCACCTTTTGATTTTCCTTTGCACTTATCAGGGTGTCTCTGGATTCTCACCTACTGTTGACATGCGTATGGTCTTCGTCCCCTACTAAAATGTAAGCTCCTTGAGAACAGGGACTTGGTTTTCTTGCTCACGCTGTCACATCCCAAAAGCCAAGGACAGAAATATGTGTCGACTGACTGAATGAATACTTGTATGGGGCAGCACTTGCCTAGATGTAGAGTATCGCACGCTAACTAGAAATGTCCTTTAAAAAAATGCTACCACTATTGGATTGCCTCATTTTAGGCATACGAAGTAAGAATAATCAGGCTGTTTAGACACCTTGGTTCTAATGCCAGAAGCATTTTTTCATCTGACAAATATTTGCTAGGGACAAAAACCAGGTCAATTCTGTTAAAACTAAAGATTAATATTGAGATCCATCCATGTTGTGGCACATGACCCTCTTTCGTCTTTTAAAGACAAATATCAGATGATAATGTTGTATACCTGAAATTTATATCATGTTATTCACCAACGTTAACTCAACAAATTTAATTTAAAAAGATGAAAATTGAGAACATTTGCTCATTGAAAGACACTTTTAAGAGAGTGAAAATGTAAGAAACGGTGTGGGATAAGATACTTGGAATTCATGTACTTGACAGAGAACTCCTATCTGAACTATATGTTTAGTTTTAGGAGTTGATCAAAAAATGCAGATTAAAATCACAATATGATACAACTGCACCTATTCCATAGTGGTTAAACTATTTAAGAAGCTAGGGAATACCAAGTGTTGGTGAGAATGTGGAGTAACCAGAACTATGACACATCATTGGTGGGACACTACAGTAAGAGAACCATTTGGGAAATCTGTTTGCCAGCATCTCCTAAAGCCAAATGTATGCATATCCTAGGACCCAGTAATCTACTTCCTGGTATAAACCCAGCAGAAATACATATATATGTGCAACAAGAAAATTGTATGAGAAAGTTTATAGCAGTACTATTTGTATCAGTACTGAGTTGTTGCTGCTAACTCAAATGCTCACAATAAAGCTCAGTGAAATAAATTGTGTTGCATTCACACAGCAGAAAACTAAGCACCCATGACCGCGAACAAACCACAAATACGTATAAAAACATGAAGGAATCTCACAAACATAATTTTGAGTAAAAGAAGGCAGATGGAAAAGAATACATATCATGTGAGTCTATCTACATCAGGTTCAATAGCTGGGCAGAGTCATCTCTGTGTTAGGAGTTATGAAGGTGATTACTCTTTGGCGGGGTCAGGGAGACACCTGAGAATATGTGAGTCTTCCGGGGTTGGGGGATGGGATGGGGGAGGCTGGAAATACTGTGTGTCTTGAGCTCAATGCTGATTACGTACAAGTGTTTGGTTTGGGAAATTTCACTGGTTGAACACTATGACTTGCTCACCTTCCTCTTTTTCAGTGACTCTTAGGCATTAACAGCGTTTATTTAAAAATATTTAGGGGATTCTGCAATGTGGAAACTGGGATGGACTCCGTGGAGCCATCAGAATTGAGAGAGAGAAAGAGAGAGAGTTTTGGATTGTACTGAACGCCAGGAACTCACTGGGTGACCTCAGGAAAGAGACCTCATTCCCCTTGTAGGTACCGGAACTGGGTCTCATTGACCTTATCCATAAATGGAAAAGCTTAACTCTTTCCCCCAGTCCAACCCAGCTGGTGAATTCCCTCTTCATCGCTCCCTTCTTCCCTCAAAGAGACAACCCTCCTCATCATATGTCTCTGTTTATTTCCACTCAGAGCTGCCTTTCAAATCCTGGCCCCTGAAGGCAAGGCAAGGAGGGGCCCTGGGCTCCACCTCTGTGAATCCCACGGCCTCCTCCTGAGATCTGCAGGGGGGGAGCATGAAATATTAAAAAGCTCAAATTGAAATCCTGTTAGTGCCAGGTCTGGAAGAGCCAAATTCTCCAACCCCAGAACATCAGTATCTGTTTGCTGGTGTCATTTAGGGACCCTGGCTTTCCAAACCATTGACTGAACCTTTCTGTCAATCCAACACTTTTAGGGTAATTTAACTTAATAATACCTTTGTCGGCACCGGCGGTGCCTGTGTCTGAAGGGTGATTACCATAGAAGTTATTTTCGGTTGTTTAATGGAATGTAGTAAATTCTCAATTGACAGGGCAGATCCTCAGAATGGCTCTTCAAAGTGTTTACCTTTCAGAGCTTCCCCCCTTCACTTTACCAAACTTACTACTTTGAGCCGGCAAAGACTTCATAAATTATTAGCAATGTTCTCCCCCCACAACGTTCACATGCATCATTAATTCTTTGTAAAAAGTTCAAACTGTCCGGGACTTAATTGTTATCACTGGGAGAACGGCTGGAAATGGATGCAGGCTCTATTATTTCTGTCAGAAATTTTGACTTACTGCACTTGATATTTTACCCATCACATCATATTCTCCATACAAGAGAGCAAAAGAAGAGGGGAGGGAGGAGAGAAAGAACATCAACGCTTCTCCTTGCAACCAAAAACATAATAATAACATCTATTTCTGGGGAAAAGAGTCACAGATCTAGGTGACAAAATAATAGTTCCAATCCCCTAAAGAAAGAGGAGGAGGTTAGCCATTTAGGGGAAATTTATGATGTAAATTTTATTGGCTCCAACTGTATTTTATTCTAAGCTTTGAAGGTCCTATAATTCTAGGAGTGTAATAGTTAATGATTCTGAGATGTTGAAATTCTAGGTGTCCAAGTTCCCGAGGTGTTTCATTTCTAGGGTAAATCAACCCAACCGCCCAATATTCAGGACAGCTGAGAAGTATTTTGGATTTAGAATGATACTGAAAAGAACCAAACTAATAGCTAACCGTTGTTGAGATCTTATTATGTGTAGGTACTGTGCCAAATCTGTCATGTGCGTCACTGCATTTATGTAATCTTCATGTCACTCTAATTTTGGTACTATTCACTCCATTTTGTAGTTGGATAAAATTGAGGCACAGAGTGGTTGAGTAACTTGTTCAAGGACACACAGCATGTAAATGCCACAGGTAAGCCTGTCTGATTCCAGCGTGCATATGTATAGAGTTTAAGTATATTGTTTCCCATCTCAAGACACTGTTAATGGTTCTTTTGTGCCACCTGTCATGCTGTGGATCAGGCAGTGACTGCATTAGGTGAATCTACTGCAAGACCATCTTCCAGGTGACCTGGCTTGGGCTTGTCTTTTACCTTTGTAGACAGTACTTATCCAGTCCAGCAGGTCTTCCTTGAAGTTAAGCTCTTCCAAGAAGCCTTCAGTCCTGCTCTAATGTAACTAGAAGTGATTGCTGAATCCTTTGAAAGTTCACAACTGTTGGTACCAGGGGAAGGAATGAGAGGCATCTGGTAGACCACTCAAAAGCATGAACTAGGGCAGCAATTTTCAACCTTTTTTTTATCTCATGGCACGCATGAACTAATTACTAAAATTTTGAAACATATATTCTATTTTTTTGGTGATTTGCCAAAAAGTAGGTATGATTTTGATTCATTCACAGTAGAAGGCTACTGTGTCAGCTGTTGTCATATTTTTTTTATTTGACAATCTAAAGAAAAAGAGGACAGTGCCTCTTACTAAATAGTCAAGTATTGCATATTTTGAAAATTCTTACAGCATATTTTTATCCACTCATCTACTGATGGGCACTAGGGCTTCCAAATCTTGGCTATTGTAAATAACACTGCGGTGAATGTAGGGGTTTATATATAATTTTGAATTAGGGATTCAGGTTTAGAAACAGACTCATAGAAATGGGGGACAGAATGACAGCTGTCAGGGAATGGGGTTAAGCAAAGGAAAAACCTATAGACACAGACAGCAGTGTGGGGATTACAGGAGGGAAATGAGGGTGGGGGGAGGTGGAGGAGGGTAGAGGGGAGATGGAGGGAGACTTAACTTGGGGTAGAAAACACAGTGCAGTATACAAATGATGTAGTGTAGAATTATGCACCTGCAACTTATATAGTTTTATTAACCTATGTCACCCAATAAATTTAATAAAAAATTAAGAAAATAAAAATAAAAATTCCTGTGGCTCACCAGTTGAAAATTGCTGAATTCACGTGTTAGAAACACTTGGGTTGGAAACTTGCTTTTGCCAGTAAATCAATGCATTGGTCTTGAGTTAGGGATGTCATTTAAGCCTCAGCTTTCTCATCTATAAAATGGGCACAACAACCCTGCCGCATAGTAGTGTTGTGACGGTTAAGGGAGGTGCTCCAAAGGAGCTTAGTGAACTGCCTCACACACAGTGGGTGCTCAGTAAACCTTGGCTGTCATTCTGGCTTGTATTATAGTTATCTGTGAGTATGTCCTGTTTTTCATACTGAGTGTTTTGTGGGTTAAGAGTGTGAGGATCTATGTCTTTTGGGCATTTACTATGGGGTCAGTCTCTGTGCTAAAGGCTTTATGTTTGTGACATTACTTGTTATAGATGATGATCACCCTATGAGCCCATGAGTAATCCATGCTGCAGATGAGGAGACTGAGTCTCAGAGAGATTAGCTATTCTGCTCATGGTCACAGGGCTAGGGTTCTTCTGCCATGGAAGGAGAACCATGTCTTGCTCTTCTCTGTGTCCTTTTCCAGAAACTCAGTGAAGATTGTTGGGGAGGAGTCCCCTAGCTGCCCCTGTCCTGTCTGGATTTGCGACAGGGAGGTAGGACCATGGTATGAGCTGGGCAGGAAGGAAACAACTGTTCTCAGTTATTCTTGCTTTGACTCTGCACCTCCTTCCATTTCTTCTTGCCAACTTCCATAAGCCCCCTTTGCCAGTGAGGCAGAAGGAGAGAAGGGCGTGATGTCCCACTGAGGGTGAAGGTGGGTGGGAAGAGTCGGACAGGAGTCAGGACATGGACTTGCGTTCTGGCCCTTCCATCATCTACGTGACTTGAGGAACATCCTTTCCTCTTCCGGTACATCTGTTGCCACAACTACAAAAATGTGTGAGTTGGATTAACACTCCAGTGGCTTCCATGCTGTTTCTGTTTGTGAAGCAGTGGAGCAGATACTCACATGGTACCAAATGAACTTATAGAAATGATTCCTGAAAGTATAGTCTTACATGGAATCATTATGAGACAGGCTTACACTCAAGTCAGAGAAGAGAAGGGCTGCTGTGGGAGGAGAGGCAGTGGGGGTGTTGATCCTACCCTCAGCTCCCCAGGGGAACTCAAGACATCTTCAGGGAACATTGGTGTTTCCTAGAGCACAATTTGAAAAGAGATGAACAAATGATCCTTAAGAATATTTTCTTCTCCAATGTTCTGTCTCTTGTCAGCCTAGACAATTTAGCCCAAGGTTAGAACTTCTTAGTGCAGAACCAGTCCAATGGCCTCGGAGTTTGAGCACAGAGAGGGTACAGGGGTCTTGGCCATTTATTTCTATCTGACTTTGGAATATGGGTCTATTATTTCCTCCAGGTCACAAGCCTGCCTTTCCATCAAGTTCTGTGGGTCAACTTTCAGTCCCTCTATAGTCACCTCTTGGTATATCTCCTTGCTTGCTTGCTGAGTCAGAAAGTGTCACAATCAACAAAGGAGGTGAGAACATCTTGGCCAATCCTAGCAAATCCGAGGTTGTTTGGAATAGTGGTCTACAGGTCTCTGTGGTGCTCAAGGGAGGGAAAAGGAAAGGTGGGGGTCCACCTGTCCTGCTTTTATAGAGCATCTGTGCTCTGACTTCTTTCCACATGCATGCTTGCTTTAAAAATTATCTTTGTTTAGTGCTTTACTTTTATCCTGCCCTATCTCACACAGAAAACAGCAGAGGCTAATACATTGGTATGTTGGAGCCTTTTCCTATGGCTCATAAGAACCTATAGTGTACATCTCTTCCCAACTCTGTAACCAATGAAGTCACCTTGATAGCTTGAAATTGGCCGTGGTGGGAGTATTTATACCATGAAAATTGGCCAATGCTACAGACTAGGGGAACCAGTTGTTAAACATTTACCAGCAAACCACAAGGCTAATATAACAAATACTTAATGTATCTATGGCTCAGCTTTGGTTAATCTTGACATTTTGCTATATTTGTTTTAGACCTCTCATTTTTCTTTTAAGATATAAAGTAATACATAAACAGTTAGCTCCATCTGTAGTACTTTCCACAATCCTGTTCATTTGCTTCTTGATCCAGAAATACAGCCCTATCCCCAACTTGGTGTTTGTCATGTTTTAAAAATATTTTTACTACATATGTGTCCATAAATAATACATGGTATTGTTTTGCATTCTCTTAGATTTATACCCACCATATTATACCATATGTGTCACTCTACAACTTTTATTTTTAAATACATTTTATATTTTTTAAAGGTTTATACATGTTGATAATATGTAATTCTAGTTCATTCATTTTAATTTCTATATGGTGTTCCATTATATAAATAAACTGACATTAAGTTTTTCTTTTTTCTACTGATGGACATGTAGGCTACTTCCAATTTTTGTAGACATCTCCCGCTGCACATATGCAAGAGTTTTTGGGGTATATACTTAGAAGTAGAATTTCTAGGTACAAGGATCTGCATGTCTTAATCTCTACTGGGCATTGCCAAATTGCTCCCCAAAATGGTTGTACAAATTTACACTCCCACCAGCAGTGGATGAGAATTCTTGCCAATAATTGACATTGTCAGATGGCTTAATATTTTCCAATGTGATGGGTGTAAAATGATATCTCTTTGTGGGTTTAATTTGCATTTCTCTGATTCCTAACAAGATTGTGCATCTTTACATCTGTTCCTTGGACATTTATTGTCCTCTTTTGTGCACTATCTATTTATTTCTTATGTCATTTCCCCTTATAGTGTTGTTTGTGTATCTTTTTTTCTGTAAACCAATTAAGATATATATCCTGATTACTAAGACTGTGATTATATGAAGTGAAAAATTTTTTTTCTACCATTAAGCCTCTTATCTTTCAATAGTGTCTGAGATATCTTTTGCTGTGTCTCTCTTTTAAAGTTTAATCTAATCACATTTATTAATCTTTGATTTTATGATTTGTGCTTTTGTGAATGGTTTAATATAGATAAGTCCATCCTGAGATTATGACATCTTCTTATAATTTATTATACAACTTAAAAAGTTTTTATTTGTCTTTGTCAGGTCTTTAATCAACCTAACATTTATTTTTGTGTAATGTGTTAGGTAGGTATCTAATTTTAGTTGTTTTACATGTATGTACTCAGTTGTCCCACCACAATTTAAGGAGCAATCCACCTTCTCATCTCTGATTCTTAATAATGTTTTGTAGATTTTAGTGTGATAGACTTTCTCATCAGTTATTAGATTTATATCTAGGTATTTGAAAAATTTTATACTCTTACAGTTTCATAATTTTCTTCAATTTCGTTTTCTATTTGTCCATCACTGGTATATAGAAAGAAAATTTACCTTTGTATATTGTCCTGTATCCAGTGACGTTGTTAAATTGAAACACTAATAATTTATAGAATCTTTTGAATCTTCTACACACACAATTATGTCACCTGTGAATAAAGACAATTTTATTTCTTTATTCTCAATCTTTAAACCTTTAATTTCTTTTTCCCTCCTAATGTTCTGGCTTGGGTCCCCGGTACAATGCTAACTAGAATTGGTGAGAGCAGGCATTCCTCACTAGATCCCTATTTTGTATGAATAAGAATAATATTTGCTATATTTAGATTTTAAAAATCAGATTGAAGAAGGTCCTTTTTATTCCTAATTAAAAGCTTTATCGTAAATGTACATTGAGTTTTGTCAGATGATATCCTGCATCTATTAGGTGACCATATAATTGCTCTCTCCGTTTTATTGAAGTGGAAAATTACATTAATTGATTTGCACCATTATATTCCTGGAATAAATATCAATTGCTCATAATGTATTATCATTTTTATTTGTCACTGAATTTAGTTTGCAAAGTTTCGTTTGGGAATATTGTGTATAAGTTCGCAAGAGAGGCACCCCTTGTTGAGAAGGTTTTCTTCATTATTTTTTTCCTTGTGGTTTTAACCCTAAATATAGATCTTTTGCAAGCAATTCTAGTTATTAGACAGGAAAAGACCCCACACCAGAAATACTTTCTAAAATATATGGATACAAATCAGTTTCTTCTATGCCAACTCAACCCGACTGAACCTTACAAAATTTACTTAACTCAACATAATCTACATCAATTTCACTGAATTTAACTTACATAATAACCCAACTCAGTCCAACCTCACTAATACAATTCAACTGTATTGAATTGTAATACAACCCAATTCAGCTTGATCTTATTTAACAAAACCAACCTAACCCAACAAATTACAATCCTATACAACTCAACACAACACAACAGACGACTTCTGAGTCCATGTAGCTTAACTCAACCCAACACAAGTCAATTCAAATTGAACAATTCCCAGATAAGATGTTCCAACCATGCAATGGAATCCAATATAATGCAATTTAATACATTGTTTCAACAGCTCCTCTGTTTAAGGAAGGTAAGGTACTTTGGATACTATACCAAAATAATGCCTATAAAATGTCTATTTGTTTACAGTTAGTTTTGAAGTAACCCTTGAAATCTAGCCCCTTCAGACATCCTCAGTATAGGTATGATGAAACTGACACACAAAAATTACAACCTGTTCCCCATTTATCTCCCTCCCCTTTCTGGCCCCTGAATCCTCACAACATTTTTTTTTTTTTTTTTACAACATTTTATCATCAGTTATTACTGGTCTCATCTGTACTAGATTGTTAACGCTTGTGGGCAGGGACCATGTCTAATTCATCCGTTTGCCCTCAGTGCCTTTCAAAGAGTGTTAAGGAAATGTGGTTTAAATGACCAGAAGAAAAAATTCAGAGATGCTCATTCAATTTTAAAGGGGGTCAGTAGAGGTTTATCCCTTTGGGTCCTCCTGAGGAAGATGCTGAGCTGAACACACAGATGGTCCTAGGTTTGAATCCTGGCTCTGTCACTTACTAGTTATGAGTCCTTGGGCAAGTGCCATCATCTTTATAGACCCGTCTCCTTGTTCATAAAGTGAGGACTAGAGTACCAACTCTAGGGATGTCTTAAAGATAAATATCGAGTTGATACCTGGGACGCACTTAGCACTCTGTCTGACCTATAATTGAGGATTAATAAATATCTAGTGTAATTTCTTCCTGAGTCTCCCTGTTCAGGACTTTCCCTTTGCACTTTGGGAACTGCTGCCTCTCTGGACCAGGAAGACTCAAAGTCTCTTCTAGATCCCTTGCAGAACAATGTCCCCTTTTGTCATGATTTCATTGGCATGATTATTGAATAGCTACCATTCATTTTGTATTTTATTTTTGGTTCCTGAGTTAAAATAAGCTTGAGTACAACTGACATGGTGGAAGCATGACCTTATATGTTTGAACAATAAGAGCAAATGCAGATGATAACCACAACTATTGGGCACCCGCTGTTGGCCAGGCCTGGTGGGTATAGAGCTAAAAGCACACGCTCCCTGTCTCCAAGAAATGTATGGTTCATGAATGAAATAATATAGAAATGAGGTTAAAGTGAGCTGACTTTGACTGAGAGCTTCAGCTGTGGCCGCCACATGCGACAGGCGGTGGGTTGTCAGGCAGGAAGGTGGTGTATTGTGGACTGCCTGTGGCCATCCTCTTTCCCTCTCTGAATCTCAGCTTTCTTCATCTCTGTAATAGGGTCACGGTTACTATTTCATTGGTTGCCGAGAAAAGCCAATGTCAGCCTGACCAGTTCCCTGGTTCCTGGAAGGTGCCAGATCTGTGTTGGTGTTCCTTCCCCATTTACACGGGTTATTGGGTAGCTGGGTGACAACATACACACACATTCACATCCATTCACACACATGCACACACACTCATGCACACATATACACCTGCATATTTCCAAAACACAGATGAGACACTGTGAGCAAAATGGAATCAACAGCAGTTCTAAGCTCAGAAGGCAACTCTTACTTCCAAAAGCCATGTTCATTCCTTGAGTCATGAAGAATACATTCGTCTGACTCCACATTGCACTCTGAGAGACACACATTTCATCATCAGAACTACTGGAAAAGCCCTCGCTGCTGTCAGACACACAAATGGCCCCGTCTGAACAGTTTGGCCACCACGTTCTCTCCGGGTGCCAGGCTGCCTTGGATCTGGCCTCATGTGTAAGTAACATTTGCCCAACTGGGCTGCCAGGACAGCTGGCTCCAAAGTCGACTGCCTCCCCCGCCACCGAGCCAGGGCTGAATTCTTCCTCATTACAGCCCGGCTGCGGGTTAGGCATTATAAATAACATTGTGCAGCCAGCCAGATGGACGACATACCCAACTGAGTGATGCTTCATATGTCCTGCCAGGAAGAGCCCTGAAAATAGAATGACGGATTGGGCAGGACCCCCGAAGTCACTATGGTCCTTTTGCCAAGTCTTGTGGGAACCCCCTTAGCTTCCTTCAGACAGGAAGGTGCCTATGCCTACCTGCTTTCTTTCTCATAAATCTCCATGGAGAAAGAAAAGTCCACTCAGACCTCCTCTACTGTTTCTGTTTGGCTATGGTTAGTGCGATGTGAAAACTTTCTGGAGCAAGACCTTGGCTCAAATCCTGGTTGACCCGCTCACAAGCTGTGTGACCTTAGGCAAATTATTGAACCTCTCTGATTCTGAAGTCCATCATCCTTAAAAAGAAAAATGGGAATAGTGCTCAGCTCAAAAGTTGATGTGGTTTTGGGTGAGATAAGGAGCACAGTAAATGCTTGGGGAATGAGAACTATAATTTCAGGAAGGCATCAGGTTAGTAAGAACAATTATTTGGTTACTTCCCTTGGCTTGCACCACAATGGTGACAGCTGTCCATCATCACTCAGGGCAAGTTCAACTCTTCCTGGATCCAGTGGTTTATAAGATCCTCTCTGAAGTGTTACTCTAGTGCCAGCACACCCTTCTCCCAGGTCTATATTATTATCCAGTAGACAGAGTAGCATAATGGGAGGTCACAGGACTGAGATCCAGTTCTCAAGTCTGGGCTAGGTGACCTCGGTATATCATCTGATGCAGCGGGGGACAGAGGTGCCTCAGGGGTCATGGATGAATGAGGCTCTGCTCACCTCCTGCCCAGCCCCCGGCTACTCTCCTGACATCTGATGTTATGCCTTAAGATGCCATTAAAATAGATTTATCTTCCAAGAAAAATTTAACAATTGCTGCAGTAGCCAGTGGTCCCTTGGTTTACTCAGAGGGAGTAATTTACCTGTAATCTACCTCCAGGGACCTCATTCTCAAAGACGTCTGAGGCTGAGCCTCTTTTCTCCATGACATCCTGCTGCCTGTAGGATCCAGTCCAAGCACCAATCATTGGTGTTCAGGGCCTCCCCAACCTCACGCTGCTCCGCTATCGGATCACTCCCATATTTCTCCAGCTCTTTGGTGCTCCAGTTATTAAACTCCAGGCTATTCTCTGAATACATTTATATGAACCGGCATCTTCCCTTTGCTCGTTGCCGTCCCTGCCCCCCTTAGAATTCTCTTCATCTGCCTCTCTGTGTAGTTCCAAACAAAATGTACCTTTCCAGAAGGCACTAAAATGTCCTCTCACAGCAGAAGGTTGCTATTTCAATCCCTCTAGGCAAAGATAAGCAATTATTCATGTATTCCAGTGTTTGCTGAATGCTCACTGCATGTCAGACACTGGAGCTGAAGGGCGAACCAAAGACATGCAGTCTCTACCTTCAAGGAGCTTACAGTACAATTGGAAAGCAACAGACAGCAATCAGATACATATACAATTGAACATAGATTTAGGAGTTGAAAGTAGTGCCACTAATGAAAGAAACAGGTTCTAAGAGAATGTGTAACCAAGGGATCGGACTAAGAGTGTGCATCAGAAAGGGCTTCCCTGAGGAAGTGATTCTTAAGCATCAGGACAAGTTAGCCAGATGAGCAGGATTAGGGAGAACAGCATGTACAAAGGCCCTGTGGCAGGACCAATGATGTACAGTGTGCACATATTTGTGTCTGTCCTGGACAGTCCCAGTTGTTCTGGGTTATTTATTAATAATAAGTGTCTATTTTTTTCCTCCAAAGGTGCCTGGTTCCTCAGCTGAGGTGCCACCTTATAGGTTGTGCTTCCCACATCTCTCCGCCTCCTTTGCTGTGAGCATCAGGAAAGACAGCAGGAACTTGGGTGGTTCTCCCTTGTGTACTTTCCCTCTCTGCTTGGGGGATGTTGGGTGCCCAGGGCAATCATGGAAGCCATGACAAAGCCTCCATCCATTGGCATAAAGGAGAATATTTTCCCTACTCTCATCCTTGAGCCAACCTGGAACCTCATTCCATGGTTTATGTGAACCAGAAACTAACTTCTATTGTGTCTGAGCTGTTATAAATATTGGAAATAAATCTTAGAAACATGCAAAGGGAAAATGCCAGCTCCTGTGCATTGAGCTCATGGCATATGTCAGGCTCTGTGTATACTTTATGCACACAATTTATTTTAATCCTTGCAGTGTCCACCTTACAGGTAAAGAAAGACTCAGGGAAGCAAAGCAATTCGCCCAAGGCCACATAGCTAATGAGTGGACGAGCTGAGATTTGAACCCAGAAATATCTGATTCCAAAGCTAAACACCAGCTATGGAATTTGCAGCCCTCGACTGCCCCACCCTGTGACCTAGGGGTTTGGACTAGCCACTCCCCACGCCCCGCAGAGCTGCCCCAAAGCCGATGCAGGGTTTGGGGACTTGGGAGGGAGGGATGCGGGCTGACCCACCCCCTAGGGCCAAAGCCTCTCGGTCCGCCTCCACATCAAGTCCCATCTCAGACAGGGGCTGGCTGTATTTCTTTCACCCGCTGGCAGCTTGGCAGGTTCCTGGAAGAGAAATGCTCTTAGCTTCATTTAAAAGTCTAAGCAGGGACAGCACAAATTATTAGTGTTTGAAATATTTATAAAGTCTCTTGTTTTCTGTGGCATAGGAGGTGATAGACCACAAATAAAAGAAAGTGGCGGATGCGCTGCGCGCGGGGACAGATGAAAACGGGAGGGACGTCTGTCTACTGCCGCTGGGTTTGTGTGGCTGCTAAGCCAGGTGCATTTTCACTTTGAGTTTGCTTAAACTGACTTCCTTTCTACGACTCAGGCCACACCTCCGCCTTGAGATGCTCGCTCAGACTTTCAAATTGAGGGCTTAAAATCACATACAAGTAACTTTCAGAGGAACTGGGTGGAGGGGATATGGAAACCCTCTGTGCAGTTTTTTTTAAACTGTTTCGGTTATCTAAAATTATTTCCAAATAAAAATTAAAACTATATCCCCAAACGTAAACTTCTGCCATGTTTGAGGTGAAGGAGAACACAGAGAGAAATGCACTTTCTCTCATTGGGTGGATGACAAAATTGAGTGGGAGGGGACCCAGAGCATGAGGTCCAAAGTTACCCAGTGAGTCCAGACAAGAGCTGAGGTCTTCTGACTCCCAGCCCGGACAGTCTGTCCCATGACTTTCTGTCACTTTAGTGCCCAAGCCAGTGAGTCAGGAAAGTGGCATTCTGGTCCTGATTTGAGAATCACAAGGCTCTAACTCAATCATTTATGTATGTATGTATGTCTGCATGTATATGTGAGTATATGTGTGTATTTATTCATTCATTCATTTATTCATTCATTCATTCACTCAACAATGCTGTGCTGTGTGAGCAAGACAGAGATGGCCCTATCTGTGAGGACCTAGGCAAAGATGTGGGTTCAGCTGCCCCTCCCCCAAGGGAGCTCTGCATGGTGAATAACACCACAGAGTTCACCTGCCTTGGAGCAAGGAGGCTGGCCTTTTGTACCCCTGTATTCTTAGTTACTGGCTATGGGACATCTGGATAGCGGTAGGGAGAGTGTATTTTTGTAGGTTATTTCCAGGTAACACCTTATTTGGTGTTAGCTGAGGGTACTTCTTCACTATAGAGTGCAGATGTGAGTAGCCAATATTCACAACAGTTGGGGCTGGATGCCTTGGACTCTCAAAGGGGTCTGGGTGGGGCCCCAATGGCATCTAGTAACCTGGGAAGTAGGGGCTTCATCCCACTGGAAAACTGGGAGAGAGAGCATGGCGTTCATCCCTCCAAGTGAGGGAACTGGGTTATTCACCCATTGACTTCCGTCCGTCTTTATTGAAGGCTCTTTCTGGGGGAGTTTAATTCCCAGCCTGAATAAATACAGCTTGACCTGTGCTAAGTCAGGAGAACTCAGAAGACAGAGGGAACTCTCAGGTCATGAGACCTTCATGCTGGAGGGTGGAAGTTGGGTAGATGTGCCCAGAAATGGGAAGGTTCAAGGAAATAGAGGCGTGTGAGAGCCAAGATCATGAGCTGCAGATGGCCTGGGCCAATCAGCCACCCTTCAGGTATATGGGCGTGGAAAGCTGGTGGAAGCATGGGGCCTGTTGGCTGGAACACCAGAGCAAGAAGTCACAGAGAGTCACAGCTGGGTGGCCTTTTAAATGCTGAAGATGTATGGGTGTGAAGTCCTGATGTCATTAGAGTACATGACAGGGGCAGGGAGTGGCAGAGTGGAGAGCTGTGTATACAGAGAAGCTAGAAAGTCACTCAGGGGAGGACATGGCTTGCCTAGGAGTCCATCTGGCTTCTGATCATTCATTCATTCATTCATTCATTCATTCATTCATTCATTCATTCATTCATTCAACAGATATTTATTGAAAGCCTATAATGTGCCGTTATACACATTGTATATAGCATTGTGCTAGGTAGAGGGAATATCATGGATGAATAAGACTGACAAAATCCCCTCCCCCTTGGAGCATATATTCTATGTGTGTGTATTTGTGTATAGGTGAACACAATTAAATAAGTAAACTAGATAATTTTAGATACTGATATATTTAGTAAAGAAAACCAGCAGGGTCCAGGGTGCTGAATGGAGAGTGTCTGATGGCCGGGGGTTCTTATGACAGGGTAGACAGGGAAAGACTCTCTGATCATACCCATTTTACAGATGAGGAAGCTGTGGCTTTGACAGGTTTGGTCACTTGCCCAACACAGTCAGCTAGTAAGTGGTCATATTTTAGATGCCAAATTCGTCTCCGTAGAGTACTTCTCCTTGGCTTCGATGAAATACCGTTTTTTCTTCCCCCATCAGTAATTTTGTGACTTGGAGACCATGACCCTGACCTTTCTGAGTCCTAGCCCAGACTCTTCTATGCACTGGTTCTAGAATAATCTTTGACCCATGGCTCTGGGACCAGCCTCACCCTGGTAGCCGCTGGGTCCAGGATAGCATAGTGGCTCTGGAGACAAAAAGGCTGGTGCTGGCCCCACCATTTACTCACTGTGGGACCTTGGACAAATGACCTCACCCCTCTGAGCCTCAGTTCTCTCCTCGGTCAAATGCTGATACCAATTGTTTTACTGTCTGGCATTATTGAGAAGATTAAATGAGCTAACACTTGGGTAAGACTTGGCACCGAGCCCAGCACAGAGTAAACACTCTCATTGATCTTGGTGGGGCAGCCCTTTACCCCATATATTCTGATCGTTTGTTGGGGGTCCAAATGGGCAAGGGGAAATCAGGGACCCTCAGCTCTGATCTGCATGGCCCTTGAGTGACCCCGAGTCAGGGCTGGGATTGTGAAGAGGATAGGATTTTCTGACTCTGGGTCAGGACTGCCAGAGCCAATTAGGGGCGTCAGACAGACTGCAGCCTCCGGCACCCAAGCAGACGACGTGGTGGCTAGTGAAGGGGCCAGCTCGTTCTGACCTTAAACCCAAATGCTCCTGCCCACATCTGCAGCTAAATAAACCAAGTAAATCATGCTGGCAGATAGATAATTAAATAATTATCAGGCACTTAATAACAAGGAGTGGGTGTTCTGAATTACCATATTAGACAGTGTCTTTGAGGACTAATTGTTGCATTACATCAGAGTTACTCATTCATTATTCTTGTCATTTCGGGTGATAATTTGCACTTTAGGAGACAGCGACAATTTTAGCAGGCAATTAGAGACGTGTCAGGCCTGGCCCTGTGAGTTACTGTCACAATTATTGCTTTTTTTTTTCCCAGTGTCCTCATTTGCAGCCATGTATTTAAGGGGATTTGGGTAATTCCAGGTCTGGGCAAAACAACCAACCCATGGGTTGGTGACAGGGCAAGGACATGGTGGCCAGCGTCGTCAGAACAAGGAACTGCTTCCGAGAAGCTACAGTGCAGAGCTGGGCCAGTTGGTGGAGTTAAGGGAGCTTTCTCTGCGGGCAGGAGCCACATTCAGTCTCTGAAAACTCGGGTCCTGCCTTCCCGATAATTTTTGAAACTGCCCGTTCCTCCCCTGGTTTTTTGTCAGCCACTGAATCTAGCCCTTTCTTACCACTTGCTTGAATCTTTGTCATGTGTTTTTCACAAGTGGAGATGGGAGAAAGAGAAGAGAAAAAGGCAGCTGCATTTGTTATGTTTTTTTTTCTTCTCTGTATTTTATGATGTTTTGACATCTTGGGGCCTTGCAGACCCAGGGAGGTTGCTTCCTTTCTAGAGATAGCAAACACCTCTGCTTCCGGCGCACCTTTGATTTACAAACCAACACCCCCAAATACTTCCTCTTATCCCACAGCCCAGGACACTAGCTCCCTGTCTGACTCAGCCCGGGGCCAAGCACCAGATAGCCACAGACCAGCCTTATGTAGCCTAGAGTCTGCTGAAACTATTCCAGCTGGCCAACCCTAAACTGGCTTACCCTGCTTTAGCAGTTCCTTTATGCAAAAACCACCATCAAGTCTCTGAGGTGTGCTTTCCCCTTCCTCCTCCTGCCTCTGGACCAACCCTGGTGCTTCCCTGAGTGGCCCTGCCTGGCATAGCGAGCCCCCTTGTCCTGGCAGCTGTGAGTAATAAACCATCTCACTGGCAGTCGCCCCCTGGTCTGTTGTTCTCACCATACCTAATAAAACAAAATCCCAGGTATGTGTTAAAACAGAAGAAAGGAAGAAAGAAAAACAAAAGGAGAAAGAGAGAGAAAGAAGAGGGAGAAGGAAAAGAAGGAGGGAGAGAAGACTGAAGAAAAGAGAGGGAGGGAAGGAGATAAGAGGAAGAGAGATCACGATGGGAAAACAGGAGGGAGAGAGATTGTGTTTCTCGGGGGGAGAGGGAAGGAAAGGAGATTACATATGAAATTTATATCTGAAACCAACATTTTTACCCCACTGCTCAGTGTTTATTTTTTGGCGAAATCAAATGTCTGGGTTCATTTAGCTACGGTTGGCTCTCTTGACCTTAGACAACTTGAGAACAGCGAGTATGAATTCGTGACTCAGAATAGGCCTTCAGAAAAATATTTTTCATTGGCGACATAGTGGGAATCAAGAAAAATAAAGCACTTCTGACCCAAATGCAAAACTCTGCAGGGGAAGACGGGCAGGTTTCAAACCCGAAAGCAGGTACTTCATAGCTCTGTCCTTAGCAATGAGGGAAGAGACCAAAATGGCTGAATTGGGTTTTCTTTTTCCTTTGATTGACCCTGAGAAAGAGCGATCTGCTCAGGACACACCCGTGTCCAGGAGAGAGAGCCACTGCTGAAGGTTTGTGCCGGCCCAGTGACTCTAGCAGCAGTAAAACTCAGTGCTTATGATTGTGGGTTTGGAGTCTTGGTCCTGATACTTGTTAGCTGTGTGACTTGGGCAAGTCACATCCCTGAGATCTTAATTTTATCATCTCAAATTTGATAAGGCAGTAGCCATTGCTGGGCCTCAGCAAAATTAAGTCTATAAATAATTGAGCATGGAACTTGACACAAGGGAAATGCTTCGTAATAAAGTGGGCGTGGCTATTTATTATTATTATTTTAAATTTGCATTATCATATGGTTGTTTTGCCCTGTGTGGCTTTGATCTGGACCTATGATCTCCATGGTCCTGTTGGGATAGAAGATGATTCTGGTGTCTGGTCTGGTTCCCACTGGAGCCCAGACAAGCTCTCCCTAAGATGGTCCCTCTGATGGCTGGAATGTTGCCCTGACCTTCCTCCCAGGGCATGCTAACCCTATCCCACATCACAAGTCCATCCCCTCAATGGGAGGGAGGAGGGGGCATTCACAAGTACTGAGCTTTCACTGAGTGCTGCGCCCCAGGCTGAGCACTTAACATTAACACTCACTATTTCATTCAAACCTCATAGTAGCCTCCCAAGCAGGATTCCATTATGCCCATTTTACAGATAAGGAGAGGGAGGTAAGAGCATTAGCATAGGTTCCCCAGGGTGATACACCCTATCATTGGTAGAGCCAAGATTTGAACTGCACTTTGACCTTTTGCAGCACTCCCTACCTCCGAAGACGCAGTCCTATCACCCTGTGTGGTCACCTCACAGAAGAGTGACTGGGAGAACAGTGCTTTGCACCAGTTTCTGCGGCATGATTGGCTTCATACAGCCAAGTTCTTTTCTTCAAATATTTAAAAAATTTTATTTGAAGAAAAACACAAACCACTAAAAATTAGGAGCAACTGGAGCAATGCATCTATCTACCTATCTATCTATCTGTGCACCTGTCTGTCTATATAAAACAAATATATGTGCACACGCATACTACATACACTTACACGTATATGCATAAGCTAAATGGAGTTAATTAGGTTAAAACCACAGTAAATCTGACAGATGGAGATTAATACGGTGGTCAAAACTGGAGAAAATATAGTATTTTGAAAAAGAATAAATCCAGCCAATTACAGATTTATGTTGATGCCAGCACAGTTACCACAGTTTTACAATAATCATTGATCAATCAACGTTTTATGACAAAACTGTAATTTTTACATGTTTCGCCCTCACCTAAAAGTTTCCTCGTTTGCTTAATTCCCAGAACACGATTTCGTAAATCTTTCTTGCCACGATATTAAGTAGATAATAAGAATGCCATGTAAGATTTGCTTATGGTTTAAACTACAGTTGCAAATGATTTATAATTAGGGTCAAATCTAAGATAAAACATTATTAAAGTCAAAACGTGTTGTAAATTGGCCTGGTCTGCTTGGGCCTTTAGCAATTTATTGGGGTTTGTTGACAGCATTTCCTCTGGTGAGATCCAAGGGGTCAGCCAACACCAAGGGGAGATATTTATGAGTAAGGGGGTGCTATGGAAATCACTGGGGTGTCCCTGGTGGCATGGGCCAAGTGGACAGGCATGACTCCATGCACCACTTTCAGTGTGAGTTGCTCCAAGCAAGTCAGCCACAGATGACGGGCCCAGAGTCCACCCTGCTCTCCCAGTGGGGTGATCGCCTCGGAGTTTTCAGTTCAAAAATGTATTGGGAATATGTCCAACCATTAGAGCAGGTGTCCCCAAACTACGGCCTGCGGGCCGCATGCGGCCCCCTGAGGCCATTTATCCGGCCCCCGCTGCACTTCCAGAAGGGGCACCTCTTTCATTGGTGGTCAGTGAGAGGAGCATAGTTCCCATTGAAATACTGGTCGGTTTGTTGATTTAAATTTACTTGTTCTTTATTTTAAATATTGTATTTGTTCCCGTTTTGTTTTTTTACTTTAAAATAAGATATGTGCAGTGTGCATAGGGATTTGTTCATAGTTTTTTTTATAGTCCGGCCCTCCAACGGTCTGAGGGACAGTGAACTGGCACCCTGTGTAAAAAGTTTGGGGACCCCTGCATTAGAGAGTCATTTATGCAGCCTGTGTTTATTGTGTACCTAGTCTGTGCAGGGTACTGAGGATGCATTGGTTAGCAAATGAGGCTAATGTCCCTTCTCTCAAAGAGTATAGTAGGGAAGAGACAGATGAAACATTTTCCTGGTGGTGGTGAGGAGAATATGTGGGGGTTGGGAGGGAAGCTGGTAGGGGGTGAAGGATGACAGTAAGAGGTAGGAAAGATGTTGGTAGGGATTGGGTAGGAGGCTGATAAGAGGTAAGAGGGAGGCTGGTAGAACTTGGGAGGGAGACTAAAAAGGCCTATTTAAATAGGGAGGTCAGGGAAGACTTCCTGGAGGAGATGGCATTTCATGAGTTATCAGAAATTGATGACAGCTTCAACAGAAGGTATATGGTCAGGCTAGATCTCAGAGAACCAGGGAGAGATCAGTAAAGGCAGATGCCTTGAGAAGAGTGTCCCTAGCAGGAGAGCAGGAGCCTGGAGTGACTGGAGCAAGTGAGAGAGGAATCAGGGCCCACGCAATGTACTGTGAGGACCTTGGCTCCCATGATGAGAGAGAAGCCATTGGAGAGCGGGGCATTTTGAAAATAATTGTTCTGGCTGCTGTCTGGAGAACAGGCTGTCGGGGGCAGAGTGGAAGCTGGGAGGTGACAGAGAAGGCTTTCCTGTCCTTCAGATACAAAAAGAAGGTGGCTTAGACCAAGAAATCATGGTAGAGAAGGGGAAAGATGGTTATGTTTGAAATATTTCTGTAATCGAGTTGAGAGGGCTTGTTGACAAATTGGATATGGGACGTGACAAGAGGAGGAGCCCTAGGTGTTTGGCCTGAGCCACTGGGTAACCAGTGGTGCAACTTCCTGAAATGGGGCGGGCTAAGGGGGTGGTTGCAGGTGGGAAAAAGGGTGGTAGGGCATCAAGACTTTGCTAATGGACATGTGAAGTTTGAGATGCTATTAGTGTCCAAATGGGGATGTGAAGGGGGCAGCCAGATATATGAGTCTGAGTTTCGGTGAGAGGTCAGGCTAGAGACATAAATTTTGAAGCCATCAGCCCAAGGTTGTTTTTAAAGCCATGAGCTAACCAGGAACTGAGAACAACTAAGTGTAAGAGAAAGTCTGTGGACTGAGTCCTGGAGCCTGCAACATTTAGATGTTGGAGGAGAGGAGACGTCCCCTGTACAGTGCAAGGAGAGGGAGCTGTCACTGGTGTAGGATGAAATCTAGAACAGACCAACAGTGGAGCCATCGCCTCTATCACCGATTGACAGGAGGTCAAGTGGGACCTGACCCCTCGGCTTTAGAAACATGGTGGTCACTGGCCAAGTTGACATCAAAAGTTCTGAATTCTCGGACCAAAGTTGGATATTTCATCTCCACTCTTCACTGACAGATATTCCAAGAGTCAATGGTGTCAAAATCGCTTTATTTTTTAGAGACGTGTCTTTGAGGTACATCCTCCACTGCATCGTAGCTACCCAGGCACGAGCAAGGGAGGTATTTCTTCCAGGGAACACAAAGAAATCTGCTTCTTTTGAACAGTTGGAAAAATTGTCCATCTTAAGCTCCTGGATTCCAAATTTCCTTTTTTGCTTTGGCCACCAGCTGCCTGGCACCTGCATTGGGACGCATCTTTGTGTGCCAATCTTACTCTTGGCTCTGTCTTATTATTTCTAATTCTCATTTTCTCTTTGTCCAGGTTACCTTCTCTATTTTATTTTAATCTTCTTTAAATGTGTATATTTCCCTCTAGTATGTGTATTTCTGCTGTGTGATCACTGCAAATTTTTCTGGAAGTATAAGGGAGGTAAACAGTATAGCAAATGCCGAATGTTATGACTGTGTTGTAGATACCACTGAGCCTTAATTAAGAACCTTTATGAATCATGATGGAGAGAAAATAGACCCAAGCATGGAGCTAGGAGATGTTTATTCGAGTTCTGGTTCTGTCACTACAAAGCTGTGTGGCCTCGGCAAATCAAGTACCCTCTCTGAGTTTCAGCTTCTTTGACTATCAAACACAGGGGTTCTACTAGCTTAGGGTTAGCAAACATGAGGCACACATGCACTGACCAGCAAGTACCTAGTGCTATAGTAGACATCACTACTCCATAAGGCACTCTTTGGCATTGAATTTATACATGACATCAGAATCCTTCTTAACACAGCTCTTCAGGCCACAGCTATCCATTAACATGAGCTCGCATGCTAAATGAGGTCTTCTTGCATTACAGGGCCTAGAATGTCTCCGACTAAGATTGATGGCAGGCCATGAGCTAGAGCTGTAGTAATCTCTGTAGTGATGTTCCATTGCCTCCCAAGAAAGAATTCCAAAGCAAGAGGGGTGGGAAGACATTGTGGGAACGCTCTACGATAATTATAAAGCCTAGCCTCACATCTGTCATATTATCTTTTCCTTCCAAATAGAAATCAGAACATAATGCAATATTTCTATTTAAATTGCCCTTCTTGAGTTTTGGGGAGGCAAAACCCTTTTCTTAATGAGCAACCTGAGGGAGTAATTTTTAATTAACTAATTGATTAAAGAAATACCTTGTTACTGAGTATAACTGAGCATACTGATGTCTACGTTCTTGGACTAGCATTCATTGAATGCCAACTGAGTCACACAGTACTAAGGCTTTTTCTTCGGATAACCCTACCAGGTAGCTAACTTTATTATTTCTGTTTTACAGCTGAGAAAATTTGAGCTTGAAGTGATAAAATAACAAGACCAAAGAGTTTTCTCAAACTTTCTTCAATGGCATCTCTGATATAATGAAATTCTAATCATGAAATTCTTATAAGAATTCTGTTTTCCTACCTTTGTCTTTAAAACACCAGTGAGAGTTTGATAACGGCTTCAATAGAGGGGACGTGAACAGGCTTAACTCTCAGAGAGAAGGTGATAGGCTCTCAGTTTATCTACTTCATCATTTAATCACCACTTCAGCCTGCGAGGTGGGCACTGTTATTATACCCCTTTAACAGATGAGAAAATAAAGGCTTTGAAAGCTATGCCTTGCCTGGGGTCACAGGATCTGAAGCCTGTATATGTGGCTCCCAAATTCTTTCTTTGTGATCAACTGCCTCTCAGGATAGAGCACAAACAGACACCACTCCTTTTCAGAAAAAAAAAAAATGAAGAGACAAGATGATTTTGGGAATTTCCAAATGTGGACCCTTTTAAAATTCATAGGCACAGATGCTGGGGATAGAGGGAGGGAGACTTGGCCAGCAGGGAAAGACGTGGTGTCAGACGGCTGTTTCCATATGGTGATCTCCTTTAGCTGGTGACAAGTGGGTTACCAGGCTGTGCAGACAGAAACGCTTTTTAGGGATCCACCCTGGGCCAGGCACTACTGGCAAGAAATTTTTCCTGAATGAATAATGATTGAATGAACGAACGAATGAATGGTCATCCTGTCGTTCCCATTCCATACTGTCAGACCAAATTCGAGTAATCATCCTATAGGCTGCATCTTTTAAAATCCCCTTTAGGACACTGAGCCTTACACACTGTTTGTGCTCTGCCCTCCGGAGCTCCAGAAGCACTAGCAACCCCTCCGCCTCCACCCACTTCTGCCTTTGGAGTCGCTTCCAGGGGATTTGCTGTAGCAGCAGGAACCTGCTAACAACACAATTCTTCCTGTTTCCTGGGAAAGCCTTTATTTTGCTTTGTTGTACACTTGAAAGTGAGCATGCACAAGACTGTCAAGAAAGGCTCCTTTGGGCAGGGCTGTTTGGGACACGGGGATGTTGGGCTGGTGGTGGTGGAGAGAGCGAGGGAAGCCAGCCTTGGGGGCAGGGAGGCTGGGTTTGAGTCCATCTGCTGTGGGACCCTGGGCACGTCACTGGTGTTCTCTGAACCTAGGTCCGACTGCTTTTCAAATCAAGGAAGCTGATGAGATGCTCCTGAGGTCTTTTCTAGGTCAGAAACCCATGTTTAGCAGTAAGTTCACAAACAGTGCCTTGCATAAAATAGAAGTGGAATAAACCCTTGCTGGTCTGATTTCAAAAACAACCTTTTATTTTACTGCCTTTTTTTTTTTTTGAGAGAGAGAGGCAACAGAGAGTATTGGGCCCCAGACTTTGTGATAGGGGAGGAGAGGGGAGGGTGGTACAAGGTGATAGAAGAAAGACTTGAAGATAATGAGACATTGCAGCAACTTTCCCCAGAGCTGTTTCTGGTTCTGGAAGCAAGCAAAAAATAAAGCAGAAAGGGGTGGGGGTGGGGGTGGGGGAAGCAGCATTTATTTGGAGCTGTATCGGAAGCAGAGTGTCAACTGGCTGAAATGCCGCCTTCTCCTGCCGGCGAACGGTGGGCGCGACAGCCCGCACATTCAAATGAGGGAGCGATTAGACCACTCGCCTCTCTGAAGATGGATTTCTTGGTTGGGGGAGCGGGGTGGGTGCCAGGGCTGGCGTGCAGAGGACGGCAACATTAGGCTTTGGCAAGTTAATTAGGGTTCAGGAGTCCAGCGAGTGGGGAGAGAGGCTGGATTTGCATAAAGCTCATTTACATAATGTTCTTCACAAATTGTGCAGCCAGAAGGCTGCTGGGCTGGCAGGGAGGGGGAGGCGGTTACATGCCGACATGCTGAAGGCAGCAGCAGCTCAAGAGGGAAGGGCGAGACCCCAGACGGGACCCCCGCCCCCTTGTCTCCATCCTGCCCGGTTCTGTCTACACCATTGGCCACCCTGCAGTATCCTTCCACCGGGCTTCGGACTCCATCTTTCCGCGCCCACCCCTTGCCCAGCACCATCCAGCTCCCCAGTGGAGAGAGACACATTTCTGAAGTGCCTGTATCCCCACAGGTCTCCCTTGCTTAAAACCTTTCTGTGACTCCTCAGAGTGAAGTCACAACTCCTTAGCCAGCTGATGTGACCCCTTTTGGTCCCTTCCACCCAGCTGACCCCATCTCCCCTCTTGTTCCCTCTTCCTACCTAAGCTCAGTTCCCCTGAATGACTGGGGTCCCTGAACGTGTTTTGCTCTCACATGTCTTAGCTCTTGCTGTTACCTGTCTTGCAATTTCCATCCCACAAATTCCAGGCTCTTTGGCAACCCCCCACCCCATTGTTCCACAGGCCTGCTCCTGAGGCCTCCTTGGGTGGACCAAAAAGCCCCTTCATATGGTCAGGTGTAAGCACACTGTGCAGGTCCTGCTCAGGGAAGATCTCTGTCCCCATCAGGCTGTGACTCCTCCGGGAAAGAGATTTGCTTGGCACACCTCTGTAACCAGCCAGGCAGGGGCATACAAACAGTAGGTGCCCAATACATGTTGATTGGATGAATGAAATATGTCATCTCAGCCAGAGACTGAGACCACATTCCAGTTGAGTTTTCCTCAGATGAGTCAGTCCAGCCCATAAATTTCTCTCGGGCTCTCTATCCCCCTTCCTTCTTGCCACCATCACCAACCAGTCTTGTGTTAGGAGCCACGGTGGTCGAGAAGTCACCAGGAGCATGGAGTGGTCTCTGAGCTGGGTCTTCCACAGTGAGTATGGTCATCAAAGGCAGACAAAGGGGAAAGGCTGTTGTTTTAGGCTGGGCAGATAGTATGTGTCGAGACAAGATGCTCAGAAAGTACATGGAGCTTTTGGACTGTGGGAAGGGGGTGGCGTGGGCTGGAGCCAGAGATGACACTGGAAAAAAAGGGTGAGTCTTGAATTCTGAGCTGGAATAGATCTGATCGGTTTTTGCAAGCCTCTGAAGGTTTTGATCCAGCAGAAGAGAGAAAACAGTTGTATCCAGTGAGCACCCACTATGCAGCCACTACACACGTGATTGAATTCCACAGCCATGCACAGTAGGCCTCATTCTCCCCACGATCAGCAGTGTGGAGGACAGGCACATGTAGCCACGTGCCTGTGCTCTCACAGCTGGTGAGTGGTCAGAGAGACAGTGGGGTGGAGGCAGGCAGACAGATTGACAGAAAGAGTGAGTGAGAGAGAGAGAGAGAGAGGAGGAGGAAAGGAGAAAATCCAGGGGTAATGGCTCAGAAGATCAGAAGAAAGGAAGAAATTCACAGATGCCAGTTGCCCTGGAGAACATCAGAGGTACTTCTTGTGCCAAGACAGAACTGTCTAATAGCATTCTAGACCTGCTGTCCAATGTGATAGCCACTACGCGGCTATGGAGCACTTGAAATGTGGCTAGTGCCACTGAGGAACTGAATTTTAATTGCATTTAAATTTAAATTCGAGTAACCTTGTATTTACATGCCTCACTTTACATTTACATGTGAATAGCTATATGAAGGTAGTGACTACAGTTTGGGACACGGTGGCTTTAAGAAGAATCCTTTTTTCCTATCAAGGGCCTGGCTGAGGCTTTCTTCCGGTCCTTCTCTGCCTCCCAGTCTGCGGCTCTGTTCTGAGTCAGGCAGGCATCTCTGACGTTTCTTTATCATATTCCTGGACATCCCGCCCACACCAAGGTTTAATTTTAGCTGATTCTCTCTCAAGGACAAAGTATATATTTTTATTTTAATATATGTCGCCTGAACCATTTCCAAGTTTTACTTTTAGAACCTGTCAATATTAGTGACATGTGGCATTTTAGGCACTTTTTCTGCTGGTGGGGCTTGAATTTATTGTCATTTTATGTCGCTCGGCAAAATGCACAAAATGCCAGAAGTGTTATAAACAGAGACGATTTATGTCCGGGTTGGGGTGAGGTTAAGAGAATGAATATAATCCATTTTTTTTCACAGACTTTTATGTGAGTGTGCGAGCCGGCAGGTGCACGTTTGACGCTCAGTGGCAAGTCTTTTCCAAGTAACAGGAGGAGGAGGTGGCAGATGTAGACGGATCCCAATTACTGCTGCTCACCACCTAGCAGACCAATCACCCCACGCCCTTGTGTGTGGACACTGGCCCCTGGTCCCAGGCACGTAGCATGGAGCTGTACACACAGTATGCGTTCAAGTAAAGCTTCTGGAAGAAAGGGTGGAGGAAGGGAATGAGACATAAGTGGGAATTCTAACAACTCCTCTCTCCCAACCTCATACGAGTAATCTTTGGAAAACCTTATCCTTCGCTGCTCAAAACCTTTCAATGGCTCCTGAGTACCCTTGAATTCCAGCTTATAAGGTCCTTCATGATGTGGCATCTGGGGTGTCTCCGGCCTCACCTCTGATTGGTTCCAGTGCTCTGAAAGTTTTGTATTCTTACTCCTTGCCTTTGCCCGTGATGTTCTTGCAGCTGGAAGTGCCCCCCTTCCCTTTCTCTTCTTGGTCACTCTTTAATGACTGGTCCAAACTCCTGCATCCTTTCCAACCTTTACCTCTCTACCTACCTCCCCAAGAGAGTTGATTGCCCCCTTGTTGGGGAATCTCATGCCCCTTATATATACACCTTTATTAAAGGACCTTCCCCATTGACTTCTTTGCTTTGCTTCTCTGTTGTCCCTCAAAGATGATGTGCTACTTGAGGGCATGGTCTTGGGATCCCCATTCAACGTATCCTGGGCCTATATGAGAAGCTGGCAAATGAAAGATAATTGGGTGATATAACAAATAGATGCCAACTGGGTGGGTCCTCAGTGTCCCTGCTGCTGGTTTCAGATTTAGCTGTGTGGCACTGCTAAGTCAATTACTATCGTCCACCTGCTTGCCAATTTACAAACTATAAGGCTGTTGTTTTTCTTCCATCCTCCCTGTCCTTAGAAGTTTAAGCCTTTAAATAATTTTTTATTGTAATTTTATTGGGTTTTATGGAGGGAAATATATTAGAGGGGTGAGTTCCATCTGGCTTCTTACTAAAAGTCAATAGCACATGAAAGAATAGTTCTCTGTTAGACTTTGAGTTAATTGCTTTTCTTCCTTGGGTCTCTGATTCTTTGTCTATGAAATGAGGATGTTGGACTGGATGAGTCCTGGGGTCCAGCTAAGGTCTGGGAAGGGGACAGTATGGGATTGGACTTGCCTGGTGGCCCACGGGTAGGAGTTTGGATCTTATGTGACAGCAGCGCCTTCCTGTGATCTTTCATCATTACCTGCACTCTGTTTGTGCTAATTCTCCTGTTACCGTCTGTGTCCTGCCTCCCAAACCTCCAGGTTGGTGGCGGGTCTGAGGTCCTCCCTTTTTCAACCATAGTGACAGGAACTGATTTGTGTTGGGGTCTGCAGCTGATCCAGAACACTCATCCACCTAATGAAAGTCTGGTGCCTGCCCAGGGAGAAATCTGGAATCCCATTTTGTAGAATAGTAATCTGAGATTTGGAGAATGGAAGAGAACTTGCCTAAGGCAAGCTAGTAAGTAACCAAATTCTAGTTTTGGTTTGACTGGCCCTCAACCTTGCTGTATGCAACATCCTGCCCGGGGTGGTCATTCAGCCAACATTTGTTTGGAGCGGGAGGTGATGACACTTGGGTTGGGTCATCCAGGAGCACAATTATAGCCATCCGGGCAAGGAACATCATTGAAAAATTAATTATATAGCATACCATTTTCAAGGTTCATCTGCATTATAGTATGTACCATACTTTATTCATTTTATGGCTGAATAATATTCCGTTTGTTTTTCCATTCATTCACCTGTTGATGGACGTTTGGATTGTTTCTTCCATTTGGATATTGTGTGTTGCTATAAATATTCGTGTGTGAGTACTTATCTGATGCTAAGTGAAAGAAGCCAGACACAAACGGTCTCACAGTTTACGATGGCTTCGTTTGTATGAACTATTCAGAATAAGTAAATCCATAGAGACCGAAAGCAGATTAGTGGTTGCCAGGGTCTGGGGGGAGGGTGAAAAGGAAAGTGACTGCTTAACGGGCACCAGGTCTCCTCTTGGGGTGATGAAAATGTTTTGCAACTACATAGAGCGTCGGCGGCACAACATCGTGAAGTTCCTAAATGCTGCCGCATTAGACACTTCAAAATGGTTCATTTTGTGTCAGGCGAATTTTACCTCGATAAAACAATTACTGAAAATTTCACTCAAAGAACATTCAATGAGACCTTCTGTGTGTTTGGTGATGGGTTCTCCATCGGAAAACGTCTAGTAGGTACTTGGGAAGGATTTGTGGTATAGACTCACAAATTGTCAAGTCGACTGTTTCT
Source organism: Saccopteryx leptura (assembly GCF_036850995.1). Classification (NCBI taxonomy): domain Eukaryota; kingdom Metazoa; phylum Chordata; class Mammalia; order Chiroptera; family Emballonuridae; genus Saccopteryx; species Saccopteryx leptura. The sequence continues at coordinate 234,311,205 of NC_089504.1, read as the reverse complement.
GTCTTCAGCCAAGTCTTGTCCCCAGAGCAGTGGCATCCGCAACCCCCGGAGCTTATCGGAAGTGTGAAACTTTGGTCGCGATCCCCACCTGCTGAATCTCAGTGCAAAGCACGCGTTCAGTCCTGAGCCCACTCAGTCTTCCTTTCTAATCACTGACGGGAGAAATGGCGAGAGAGACTGAGGATCGATCCGCCCGAAGTCCGTCCTCACTGAGCAGAACTCGAGGTTGGTCCGTCTCTTTCTCTCCGCCCCTCTACCCTCTCCTCCCTCCCATGCCTCCCCCACTCAGCCGGATTCTTACCCTCCTGCACTCTCTGAATTGATTTTTCTCACTCATCTTGGCAGGTTAGTAATCACCGTTCTCAGCAGAAATTCCTTTCATTTTATTACTCTGGGTGAGAAATAATGGGCAGTGAGGGGTGGGGCAGGGACTGTGTTTCATGTCGCTCCCATCTCGGTGTCAGGTGGGGCGGGGGAATTTCCATGCTGGGTCCCCCATGGGAAGGAGATTCGTAGTGTGAAAGGGAGCGCGGACCCCTCCCTTGCTCCTTCCAGTCCCAGGTTCCTGCTCCTGCTTTCAGGGCCCCTGCCTTCCTCTGTCCTTAGTCCCCACTCGCTTTTGAGGACGTCCTCTGCGTTGTAGAGCCCATTCCTATGCATCATTCATTTCATCATCACAACACTTCTTGAGAGTTGGACTTGTCACCTCCTTTTTACTGGTGGAAAAAAAGTGAGGTTTGCAGCTATGGAGCCACTTGCAAGACACATGGAAATTAGAAGCAGATCTCCAGGTTCAGGCAAGGTTGTCCCGGACTGCATCAGAGCCATTCCATTCATCTCTCTGCTTGGGTGTGGTCCTATCATAAAGAGCTTGGGAGCCGTGGTCCTGTGAAGGCGGGTTCTAACCCCAGCTTTGCCTCTTACAAATCATGCTACTTTGGGCAAACTGCACCATGTCCTGGTCCTCCCTCTCCTTTTCTTTCCAATTGGGAGGGGGCAGAGTGGGCAGATCACAGTTCCTAAGAGGAGGAGCTCTGTAATACAAACTGGTCTCCCCCTCATCAGTTAGGGGACCTGGAGGAATCTGCATCACCTCTCTGGGGCTCCACGAGCCCATCTTCAAAACATGCTTAACACCTGTCCCTGTGGATTACTGTGAGCATTACACAAGCTCGTTTTTAGCACATTCCTGGCACATGAGCCAATACACAATAAATATCCTCACTCGAAATAAAATCTTTATACTTCATCAAGTCTAAGACGCTATCACCATGGCAAGAGATAACCTGAATTCAGAGATGCTAACGTGAAAAAACAGGGTGCTTATGTTGCCAGTGGGAATGGCATCCTTTCACAGAGTCACAAGGACAGCATTTTGGGAACCCACGTATAAGAGGATGAGGCCTAGTGGTTTAAATAAATGGCTGTGTCCAGGTCCCCAGCGTCTCATCTCCATCTGTCCTGCTGTGGAAAAAGTCCAACCTTGTTTTCACCAGGCCCAGAACAAGGCCAACTTCCAGACATTCTGTGCCATTGGTTCAATCCATTTCAAAGCTTAGTCCAGTTCAGACTTTGTTGATGTCTGACTACTGTGGTCTCTATTCTGGGCTGCGCTTTGCTGGCGCTACATTGCTACCCAGGTTCGTGTTTGGAGGCTGCACTTGGGAGCCCTCATGGCTGCTATGGAGAGAGAAGACACAAACAAACCAGGAGAAATAGAGAGACTGTGAGAAAAAGCTTGCCTTTGATAGGCTAATTACATTATCTGGGGCTTGGGAAGGACCAGGCACTCTTTCAAACTAACCAATCAATTTCCCAATCTTTGATGGGCTGGTCGTAGGTCCCACCCACCACTCACAACCAATCCATTTCCTAGATCTTCCAGGGTTCTGTGTCCTTTATCCAATCCTAATCCTATTCCCAGGCTAGGCTCTGCCCCTTATGGTCACCATCTTAGTTCCTACTGCGCATGTGCTTAGCCTCCCCCTTCCGCACAGTACCATCTTGAATTCTTCTGGGCAAGTGCCCAGCGGAGGAACTTCTGTTTTTATTTCTCCAATGATGAGGATCCTTCCTGCTGATCCTTCCTGTCTACTCCCAGAATTCCTGCCTGCTTCAGGGATTAGGTCCTGAGGGCAGAGGATACCCTGGAGAGAGTGTGAAGCTATAACTTCCTAATGAGGTAGACTTTTTTTTTTTTTTTGAGGTAGGCTTTTTAATATCTGATTTTCCTTGCTCCTTTATTTTATTAATATCTAGCTACCTATGTTAACACTTAGAATCAAACACACCTTCCTCTGTGCAATGCCTGCTCTATGTGACATGTAAGGTTAGGCATCTTATATACATTTTTCCATTGAAACCTGATAAGATCCCTAAAAGATGGGTTTATTCTCCCCATTACATAGGTGAGAAAACTGAGGCTCAGAGAGGTGAAGTCACTTCCTCTAAGATAGATAGTTTTTAAGATGTGAAAGTGAAATCAACGCAGGTCTTTCTGTCACCAAATTTTAAAGCGTAGACAAAACAATCCAGATTTGTTCATGTTTTGCAAACTGCAGAGTAGCAGTCATGTATGTAGGGTGAAAAATGAAGGAAAACTAATAATAATAATAATGTTATTAATAATAATGTCTACTATACATTGGGTGCCTACCATGCACCAGTTACTGGGTTAAGGGATCTAAATTTAATCCTGGCAACAGTTCTCTGTTATAATCCTCATTTTATAGATGAGCAACCTGAGGCTCAGAGTGGTAAAGCAACTTACCCTAGGTCACACAGCCTGGCACTGGTGAAGTTTACAAGCTCTTGAGTTGCCTTTTTCACCTTCAACCTGGAATTGGAAGCTGCTCCCCTTGGGTGCAGGAAGCTTAGCTGGAAGGTCTCTCTCAGCCTTTCCTGTGTCCTTCCACCCCACTGGGCCCCAAGCTGAAAGTCCGCCTAAGCTCCTCCCCACATCTCTGTAACTAGTAGGTCTTCCACCCCTCTCCTTGCCTGTCAGGACTGGCGCTGGAGTGGCGGGCATGGCAGAGAGAGTGTACAGTATGCAGATCACCCCATTAAAATTTCATGTGGATTCAAAAATTCAGTGTTGACTCCAATGACGCAAATAGGTATGAAAATTCTGAGGAAGGCACACTCATTGTTACCGAAATCAAATGGTTGAACGGCCACTAATGAGGCAGACAAGAAGCCTTGCTCACCCTCTGAGGATTGGAGGAGACGAGAGGAGCAATTGTGCTACATTATTCATACACTCTTGTTTGAGCTTCAAATCTCAAGGAAGCCCTGGAAGGGGAAGGGAGAGAGGGCAGAGGCAGCAGAAGGGGGTGGCGGGCACACGGCCCCACTCTGTCAGCCGCAGTAGGCTGGGTGACTAATTGACAACTAGGCACAGAGCCCCTTCCCCCAGGGTGCCCTCTCTCCAAGTTCTCATTTTTAGCTCTGGCCCACAAGCACCTGCCACTGTGCCTGGATTTCCTGCATCAGTGGCTTGGAGGTGTGAGTGTGAGATGCTGAAGGGGGCCTGGTGTCTGGTCCTAGCTCTGTGAGCTCAGGCTGGTGGCTAAACCTCTCTGAGCCTCAGTTTCTTTCTCTGTAAAACAGGGAAGCCAATGGGCAACTCTTCCACCTTCTCTGGGGGGGGGAGGGGTGAGGAGGAAGCTTTCTGATTCGGGCTCAGATGCCACATTGCAGCTCGTCTCGGACCTGAATGTCCGTAGGACTCTTGGAGCATCTTGCTGGAATATGGTTCTGATTCTGTAAGTGGCGTCGGGGCAGGGCCTGGGATGCTGCATTTTCAACCAGCTTCCAGGTGAGGCAGATGCTGCTGGTTTGGGGGCCACTCTTTGAGCGGAGAGCCAGGCCAGAATAATAGAGTAGCCTTTTGCAGGGACAGTCCTATCTGTTGGTCCAAATCCTTCCTGTGCGTCAGCCTCTGTGGGGTGTTTACACAGATACAATGCCTATCCACACCCCGTGAAAGTCAAGTTGAATTGTTTGGATCCACACATCTGGAGTTTCACTCCTTAGGTCTCTTGGTTCTTAAATACAGTCAGATTGTTGCAGTTATTATTATTAATATTCCCCCTATTGTTTATTCCCCTATCTTTGCAGGTGGTTTTTCAAGAGCCCTCTCTCCCGGTTCTTCTTCAGCATCCAATGTCATCAACTACTGGGTGCTTTTAATAGACACATTTCTCCCTTTTCATTGAGCAAAACTGTTTGCAAGAAAGAGCCTGAAGAACTGATCATTTGCTCACTGAGGAGGAAGAGATGTCACACCCCCGGGGACTGACCTCTTTCCTTCCAGGTTCTCAGAATGCACTTGGGGCCCATTCTCTAGAGCGTGGAGCAGGTTTAAATTGAGGGTCACCTGGTCAGCCGCCCCTTCTGTGCTGTTTGATCACTCTGCTGACACGTACTCTTAAAGTAAGAACCAGACTCCAGAGGAGTCATAAAGGGAAAGCCGGCTCGCCAGGGAAGGGATTGATCTTGGTATGTGCAACCCCACCATTGACCACACACCCAGCATAACTAATAAACAGGTTCCTGAGTACTCCCTGCATTTTGTAATTATTACTCGGCCATAAAAATCCCTTCTCCCTCCTGCCAGTGCTATCTTAGTGAACGTTATGAGCGCTCATGAGGTTAATGCAGGGCCGTAAATCCGCAGTGGGTCGAACAAGTGAGACTTGAGGAACTGTTCATAAATCTATGGGAACTGCTCCACTTTGTTTATTTAATAAAATATCGTTTCATAGAAATGCACGGGGCACTGCGGGGTTTGTACCTGCGTGGGCGTGTGTGCGTGGGGAGGGAGCGAGGCGAGGTCTGAGGAGGACAGCGGGCGTGGGCACATGGCCTCAGGGAGCGCCGGGGCACCCACATGGTCTATTATCACACCAGCCATTCTGAACTCAGTACCCGCTCCCCGCAAGGATAGCCTGTTCTCCTGGGGTTCTTTAATGGGCCCCGTCAATATTTGAAAGGGTGCTGCAAAGCCCGAGCCATGTGTAATGCTGTTTGCACAACATGAACACCTCTCTGAGACAATCTTCTGGGATTTGTTAGGAGCACCTTGCCTGTGTTGGGCTGTGAAATTAACAAGAAGTCAGACTTCTCCACGTGGAGTGGAATAAACGCTAAAAGCAAGAGCATTGGAGTAAACAGACATGGGTTCTAACACCAGAGTCGCCATTTACCAGAAAGATGGCCTCAGCAATCACCTCTTTGGCCTCAGTTTCCTTTTCTGCACCATGGAGGTCATCTTCCGGGTGTTAGGAAGTGCAGACATGAGGTGCAGAGAGGAGAGAATGCAGCCCCTGGATGGCTTTGCTTGCTCTCCCATTCCCCTGCAAGTCCGCAGCACTGCAGTTAACTCCGAGATGCCTTTGTTAATTACTCCTTGCTGGAGGCCATCTATAGAGATCTCGTTCTTTTCTTTTGAATTGACTGGGCCCCAATCTGGAAATAAAAGACCGTGGGATGGGATCAATGGAAACAGTAGAGATGCTGCAGAACCCCGAAGTGGCATTCCTGACTGATCGGGATTAGCATCCGGAGTCCCTGTGCTGGGTGTTATGTCGCTCACTGAAGGGGACAGACAGGGTGATGTAGTGGTGAGGACCATGGAGTTGGGAGACCTGGGTTCAAGTCCTGACTTCACCACTTTACTATCTGAAGGACTTCTGTGGTCAAATAATTTAATCCTTGGATTCCTGTGAAATGATTGTAACATCTGTCTCTTAGGGTTCTGAGCATTACACAAGCTAATGCAGGTAGAGTGTTTGTATAGGCCTGACAAGATTAATAAATAATTAATTTATTTATTAATTATTTAGATAGAGGAATAGTGAAGGAAACCAGAGAGAGGCAGAAATGAGCATGACCCACCTGCCTCAGCGTTCCTGGGACCGTCCCAGTCTTAAAACTGAAAAGTCCCACATCTCAGGAACCCCTTTTATCAGAGAAAAGCTGGACGATTGGTTGCCCTAGCAGGAACAGATATGTCAATGCCTGGAGCACTCTTAACTCTGCATTTAATTTGGCCACAGCTATTGATGCTTTAATAACAGCTGGCTGATTATGGAAGCTTCATCTAAAAGACTCTAATATCCCAAGGCTAATTGCTGAGCATTTGATTAACCCAGAGGCTCTCATTAGAATCACCTGAAGAGCTTTCCAAACATACCAATGACAGCCTCACCCCAGACCGGGGTTTCTCACCACTATTGACATATGGGCAGGCTAGTTCTTTGTGGTGGGGGCTGTTGTGGGCATTGTGGGATGTTGTACAGCATTCCTGGCCTTTACCCTGAAGATGACAGCAGCAATGCCCTAGTCTTGTGGCAACCAAAAGTGTCTCCCTAGGGCACAGAATCACACCCACTTACAAACTACTGTCCTGGACCAATGTAAGAATCTTGGGGTGGGGTAGGAACTGAGATTTGGTATTTTGTATTAAATCTCCTGCCCACAGCTGACTCTAGCATTAGACCAGGGCCAACCTCATCGTGAATGTGGGTAGATGCTGATATCCAAGAGGAATTTTGAAAGGGTTGGAGTTGACTTGGAGTTTGGCCCAAGGTAATCATGGGTGAGAGGAGATAGGCAAAGATCTTGTGAAATAAAAGAGATGCTGAATTGCTGCCCCCCACATATGTCCCTCTCTCTACCTGCTGCACAGCCCAAATCTCACCATTACATATGAGTTGCTTTAGGAGGTGTCCTGTTTGTGTTCTCCTTTAAGATACTTCTGGAAGGTAGTACGTGACAACATTATTGGTCACTCATGACTTCTTCATGGTGGAGGCTGTGCCAGCTCTCAAAATATTTTGACATGCTAAATCATTTGATCCTCACAACTCTCTGGAGGTAGTATAGATTTATTTGCACACATTTTAGAAAATGATTTCCAGAGAGGTGAAGCGATTTTCTCAAGGTCACACAGCTGGTTGGGAGCTTAGCTCAATGCAAAACTCAGGGCAAGTCACTGCTTTTAGTGACTGGCTCACTCTGTCTTTTGTTTCTTTTGTCCCTCAGAGGGCCAGGTGCTGGCTAAGTGCTATGGAGATGGAGGTAGCAGATGTAAGATTCTCTGTTCCATGTTAGGCAAGGAGGAAGCACTCCCTGGGTGCTTCCTGTATGCTAAGCTGTGTAAGTACATTATCTCCTTGAGTCGTCCCAGCATCTCTAAGCAGCTGTGGTCCTCCCTTTGGGGGACAAGAAAGCCAAGGTGAGAAAGGGATCAATTTCTCTAGAGAGAGGAAGTGATTTGCCCAAAGTCATGCATCTGGTAGCAAATGGAGGTGTCAGGATTCAGGACCAGCCTGGTGGGACAGCATTGTACATAGAGTAACTTCCCATCAGAACGGGAACTTCATGTTTATTTAGTTTTCAGCTGTTGAAATGAGAGGTACTCTACTTTTTGCCATGTTCCAATTTCCCAGAATTACTTAGCTCTAAGTGGAAGTTAGATGTCTCCAGCAATTAAATGTCTCCTTGGCATTCCAATTACTCAAAAACATTAATCAAAGATTTCTTTCTTCTTTTAGATGAAATCCAGATGGGCCAGAGGGAAATCAGAAAATGAAGGGTAGGGGGCAGGAGGTCTTCCGTGTTGACTCATCAGAGCCGCCGTCCTCCTTCCTTCTGCTAACAAAGTCCATCTTAAACCCGAAAGTGTTCAGCCCAGCTCTGCTCTGATTGGCTCTCACTCCCCACCAAGCATCTACAGGTCTTGGAGCTGAGGCTGGAAGTGACTCCTAGTGACGCTGGCATTTCTTGCCTTCCCTCCAAGGCGAAGGGTAGTCACAATGTAATTGTGAAAAGCGATGACAAGGATCGTAATAGTGCAAATTGAGACTGAGTTTTCTGACTGCCAGGAGAGGAAACAGTTTAGGACTCGTTTCCTAAGAGGAATCCATCATTTTGATTTTTTTAACCGTGGCGGTTAAACAACGTTCACTCTAATTTTAGAAACACTCTGACACAGGAATAGGTTGTACGTGTCTTCGTCAGGCAGTAGGGAACTTACATTTTCTGAGTCCGCAATGGATCTTGGCTAAAAAAAATTACACTCCAGGGATGTTCTAATTATTTATTTTTTTAAGAATCACACAAGAAATCTCTAATGTAGTGACAGTGATTCCTAACCCAAGTGGGACTGTGCATTGCTTGAAATATCTATGTCCACAGCTACTGATCTCACAAGTGAGAGAGAAGGGGAAGCTGGGGTTGTAAAGATCCACGTTTCACTTGCACCACAGGGGAGACTTGGAAGATGAGTTGGAGTTCATTAGAGAAAGTGGGAGTCACAGGGGCAGGCACAGCACAGGCAAAGCCCTGGGGATGAGAGAGACTCAGCTGTACTAGGGGTCAGGGCAAATTTCAGAGGTGAGAGCAGGGAGTATATAGAATGGGGAAGCCAAGAGATGGAGCTGGTTGGGGGGTCTGCTTTGCCACTGACATGGAACTTTTACCCCAATCCCCATCCCATTTCTGATTCTTGGTTTGGATGCCTGGCTTCATGACCTTCATCATCACTGACCTTTATCGGACAGGAAACTCATTCCCAGCACCCTGTGGATCTGTGCATTCATGAGCAGTGGGGTAGCACCAAGGGAGCATCCAGAGGTCACAGACCAAGTTGACTGATTGGTTGATGTCTAGTCCATGTCCTTGGGCACCTGAGTTCTTCACCAAACTCACAAAGCCGACCAGCAGCTAAAAGTGTAAATATTGGCTCCCTCAGCCAGGTTCATCCTTGAAAACTCCTGGTGCAATATGGACCTTTGTACTTTGCAGCCAAATCAAGATGGATTGAAATGGTAGCTGAATCACTTGCCTGTGAACAAATTGGTTAACTTCCATGAGCCTTAGTTTACCCATTTGACAAATGAGATAACAGGCAACACTGGATAACAACAGAGCTGATCTCATAAGGCCTCGATGAGAATCAATGTGTTAATTTGGATAAATAAGCACAATTGCTATGACTTGCCTGAGGCATGAGGAAGTGTGAGAAGTATTAACCCTGTCACTGGGGGGTGACAATTATAAAAACTTTTCATAGGAGATAGGTAAGCTGAACTTTAATGGGGTAATGAATGCAAAAAGCTTAGCACGATACCTGATGTGAATTATGTGCTCAGAAAGGAAAAGGGAGAGAGGAAGAAATGGAGTTGGCTGAGGTTGGTGAGGGACCCAGCCCCTCCTCCCGGTTACTTACTGAGTCTGATTCACCTTAGTCCTGCACCTCCTCGTCTTCCCTCTGCCCCATCACTGCACGCACACTTGCCCTTGGCCCCTTCCCTTGAATCCCACCGCAGGAGCACCCAGCAGGCACAGACATAACAGGAGAGGGAGAAAGGCAGAGCTGGAAAGAGGGGCTTGAAGAAGATTGATGCCAGCACTGTTGTCATAGCAACGGCAAGATGGGCTAGAGGCCCCACTGCCGGAAGCAGCTTCTCTAGCTCATTTCAGATTCCGGATCCTTTGAGGAGATGTAAGAGGCTTGGGTAGGGACCTTAAGAGCACGGGTGGAGCCTCAAGAGTGACAGTCAGTAAGGGTACTCTTCTGACAGCATCTGTTGGCTCAATGGACTCTTAAAGATGACCTGTCCAAACACCTGAATTGACAGATGGGGAAATTGAGGACTGAAGAGAGTGGTGAGAACACACATTTCCTGAGCACCTACTATGTAACTGGTACTTTCAACTAGCTTCTCATTACTTGTCTCTCTTTTCCCCTGCAGACTATTTGACCGGCAGGACAGAGAAGCATCTTGGGTAAGGGCTAGGTGTCAGAAAGGCCTGGGTTCAAATCCTTGCTCTGCCACTTAGAAGGTGGGCAGAAGTATGTGTCATTTCTCCTCTTTGGGTCTCAGTTTCCTCACCACAAAAATGTAAAATTTATGCTATATAATATTATCTACCTCATAGAATAGGTTGAGAGTTTTGAATGACAATTGATATAACAGGCATCATGTAGTGCTTGGTAAAGCATAAATGCTCAACAAATGTCACATATAATAATAATATTGCAAGGCTATGCAGAGAAAAGTATATTTGCATTTTGCTAGCTAAAAAAACTACTGTATTTGTGTAGACGCAGGAGGGGTGGGATGTAGTTTACTTCTTGAACCATTTGGTTTTCCCCCTTTGCCTGCCTTACATTTATATCTATATTTTTTCTGTCTGTTAGACAGCAGAGCCCCATGGGATAATGGGAGCACATAGGTCAGTAGTCAGGAGGCATAGGTTAACAATAATAATAGTTTTCATTTACTGGGAGCTTACAAAATGCCATGCTCCCTGCTGAGTATTTGACATGAATTCTTCACAAATAACTCTTCCTTGAAGTTAGGTGCTTTTATTGTTCTATTTCATAAGAGAGGAAACCGAGGCTCAGAGAGGTGAATATTTCATCCAAGGTCACACAGCTGGTTCAGTGGCAGAGATGGGACAAAAGTTACTGGTTGAGTTCATTGTTAAGGATGGGAGAGAGGGATGAGGAGTAGCAGCGCCACTGACCTTGGTGCTGAAACATCAGTGCCCCGCAGGGCGGAGATGCTTGGTAAAAGGTTGTGTTGAATGGTGCCTGCTGCCCTGCCTCCCCCAGACTCTGCCAGATGAGATCAGTGGCAGTGGGAAAGGGGCACAGAAGGAAGGCCACAGGGGGACAGGGAGAGAGAGAACCAGAGTCTTGTGGCAGGACAAAACCCTTAAAAGATTGCCAAGGAGAAATTGACTTAATTTGATATATTTTGGATAACAAAGTTGCTGAGGAAAGTACTTTTGGGGACATTCAATCTGTTCTCTCCTTGTCACACTAGTCTTCAGTGACTTGCTTTTTCTCCTTCACAAATGGGGTTTTGTGATCCCTACCTCACAGATTTGTTTCGGGGAGTCAAAGAGAGAATAGTGAACAACCTATGCATGATATCTGAGAGCATTCTCTTTAGTCCTTCTCCTGGGCCTATGGTTAGCCTCTGCCCATACGGCTCTGGTTCAGGATGTGTCCTGCCTAGACATTTCTGACCCAGACTGTGGTTTCCTGGGCACGATTCTACAGCCCAGCCACCCAAGTTCATTTGTAATGCGGGCTTTCCCTGTCATAAAGCCCCGAGCTGCTTGGAAGAGTTAGGAAGCACATTTCCCTGCATTCAAAAGTGCCTCGAGTGAGGATCTTGTTCCAATGGCGGCATGTAAATGCCTCTTTCAAGAGAGGAAATTGCTTTGAAGTTACTATTTCTCTGGCTTTGATAATAATCTGCTTAATGTCTTGTGTCAAACTAATTACAGCATAATTACCTTTTTTAATAACAGGTACTTTTAATTGGTGCAGGGTTAAACAATTCTGTTGTAAAAATCGGTTGTTTTACATTCATGGCTATAGTTTACAAAGAACTGGGACAACCTGGTAATATTAAACACTCCATAGAGCTGGGATAGGGCATGAATGAGGATGCCACCATGCCTCCTCTCCATGACATTGGACTTCTTTCCTATCGAAGCTTCCCCTCCTCACATACAGAACTTCTTATATCAAACTCTTGGAAGAGGAAAAGAAGAATGCTTAGGGCTCCATGTGCCCATATACATCATCTCACTTCATTCTGATGTGTGCATGCTTGCAAGCATGTGACAGAAGTATTGCTATCTCCATTATACAGATGGATAAAATGAGGCTCAGAGCGATTAAGCAACCTCTTCCAGGTCACAATGTCAAACAACTGAAATTGACTTTGAATTCGTGCCCCTTACTTCCAAATCCTGAGATTTTAAAAGGTGGTATAATTGAGTGGTTAAAAGCTTGGGGATGGCTCTGGAATCCAAAATATCTAGGCTTGGTTCCAGCTCTATAACATAGTTGCTGTGTGACCAAGGATAATTCCTTACCCTCTCTGGGCCTCAGTTTCCTCATCTATAAAAGTGAGAGGTAATAATAGTATCTCCCTCACAGGACTCATAAGAGTATGAAATGACAGGCGAAGTGTCTCACATAGTAGGCACTCATGCCATGGTAATTATTCTTGTCCCCTCTGAGCATTGCTCTAACTCTGCTTTTCTTCTCCTGAATTCTTTCCTTTTAGAGCTGAGTACCCCAAGGATGCATTTCCTCATGTCTTGGCTGAAAAAGTGCACGCACTCATCTCATTACTACAGCCTTTTGCATTTCATTAGAAAGCCTGACAGGCCATTTCATAATAATTTATTAGCACAGAGTCAATTTTTATTAATTACAATCATTAATTTATCAGTGTTCCCGTCATCTGAAGTTTGGTCAGAAATGAAAGGCGAGAAGTGCAGAAAGAAAAACAGGGAAAGTAGAAGTTTGGGGGACCAGGATCCAGTAAGATGGGGTAAGGGGAAGGGATAGTAGGCTCTGTGAAATGGGAGGCACCATCTTGAATGCAGATCCTGGGGGAGGGGCGGCAACTGGCACTAGAAATCAGGGGCTTGGCCACTGAATGATGGTTCCTTCATTCAGCAGAAACTGAAGCCCAGAGAGGACATTTGACTGACCCAAGGTCACACAGCTAACTGATGGCTCAGTCAAAACCAGAAATGTACCTCCTGAACCTTTGACCAATGTCCTTTCTATACCTTACATGTCTCCTCACTTTTGTGTTTTGGCTTTTCCTTCAGCCAAGCCTTTGGGGCCTTTCATTTTCATCAGAAAAAGTGAAATGAAAAGCAAAAGTTTGGATTGAGAACAAAGAGTGGTCCCCCTGATATTTTCAGTCCCACCTTGCACCATACATAGTTATTATAATACCATTGACACTGTATTTCCTGTGCTGGACTTTACCTCCCCGTGACTGTTCTGTAACTGCCAATTTATACTTCTTAACCGTTTCACCCTTTTCACCCAGTTCCCCAAGTGTCCCTCCTCTCTGGAAGCCACCAGTCTGCTCCATGTCTGTGAGCCTGCTTCAATTCTGTTCATTTATTTTGTTTTTAGATTCCACATATAAATGAAATAATATGATATTTATCTTTTTCTGACTTATTTCACCGAGCATAATACCCTCTAGGTCCATCCATGCTGTTGCAACTGGTAAGATTTTTTTATGGCTGAATAATATTCTATTGTGTGTGTGTGTGTGTGTATAAATACAATTTTTTTTATTCACTCATCCATTGACGGGCTCTTGGGTTGCTTCTATATCTTGGCTACTGTAAATAACGCTGCAGTGAACTCAGGGGTCCCAGGCAGGGTCTTGATAGATGAGTCAGAATGAGCCAGGGATTCTGTTGGGAATGAGTGGAACACATTCCAGAGAGAGGCTCATAGGTGAGAAACAGCATGGTGTGTGCAGAGACCCCTGAGCACCTAGGTATGTACTGAATATGAATAACATGGTTGAGTGTTGGGGAGGCTGGCAGGGGCCATATCATACTAGAACCCTGCAGGCCTTGGTAAGGTGAGTGTCTTTTGTTCTTAGGGTGTAGGGAGCCATGGAGGGCAAAGCAAGAGGATGACGTGATCAGGTTTAAATTACAGGATTTATATGTAGCAGAGGGATTTAAAGAGGAGTGTGGAAATGGCCAGTAAGGACCTGTCCCAGCCCTCCCAGGTGAGAGCTGATGGTGGCTTGGCCAGATTCGGGGGAGGGGTGGTGGCTGTGGAGATGGGAAGATGTTGGACCCAAGAGTCATTAGGAACGCAGATATATAAACACACCCACTTCTGAATGGTGAAAGTACTTCTTATGGGGAGGGCAAAGACAGGAACCGCATGAAAAGACCCTAATGGAGAAGAGTGGTTTTGATATCACTGCCTTTGGCCTGGGGAAGACGGGGTTCAATTCCCAACTGAGCCACTTTTGAGTTTGGTGGGTTTGAACAATCATTTCTCCTAATCCAGCCTTCGTTTCCTCACTTGTAAACTTTAATAGTGATGTCTATACTATTGGTTTGTTGTGAGGGTTAAATTACATTGGGGAACAATTTTTTTTTTCATTTTATGTTGCATGAGGTTTTAGAACTGTTTCTATATATTTCTGCATCGCTGATTCCAAATATGAAATCTGTTTTTTGGTGCATGCTGTAGTTTTTATGCAATTTTAATTTCTTTTTGTTACAGTTAATGGCATGCATTGGTTTTTAAATTGGAGTTAAAGGGCAATGACTCTTGGATTGAACACAACCACAAGGCAATTAATGTTTTACAAACATCACTTTTACATAATTATAGTTTTGAAATGTAAAAAATTATTATCTGATAAAAACACCCTCTTATTTTGTTTTAAGATTAAAGCATGGCTTCTTCAAGTAGGTGTAAATGTAAGAATAGTCCTCACATCTTCTGTTATATATGTGGCTGTTACACACTTCAACGTCAAAGGCACAATATTTTATCATTTGTGACACATGCATATATTGCCTATTTTCAAGTTCCCATTGGCAATCAAAACAAGAATTGGGCTCCTCATATTGTGTGTCATAATTGGAGGAAATGCTTCATGACGGGACAAAAGGAAAAAGCAAAGGAATGCCTTTTGGTATTCCCATGGTTTGGCATGAATCTAAGGACCACAGCAGTGACTGCTATTTCTGTCTGATCCATACAAAGGGCATCGGCAAGGAAAAATGGCATATGATTGCATATCTTAATATTCCTTCAGCAATACGACCTATCCCACACTCTGAGACACTCCTGCTTCCAGTTTTCAGTGGTTTTATTACTTCTAAGAATGAAGAAAGTTAACATGGTGATCAAATATATTTTGATAAGATGCATGAGGAAATGGTTGTAGAATCTGAAGGGTCTTCTTCTGATGCCAGTTCGGATTGAATGACTTAGTAAGAGATTTGGGTCTATCAAAGAAAGCAGCTGAGTTACTAGCCTCCAGGCTTCAAGAAAAGAATGTACTTCACTGGTCAGCTAAAGTATCCCACTTCAGGAAGTGTGAACAAACTTTTGTGGACTTTTTTTCCGAAGACAAACACTTTGTTTACTGTCATGATATCAGTAGTCTTCTCAGCCAGCTAGGTGTTACCACTTACAGTTCAACAGAATGGCGGCTATTTCTTGACAGCTCTAAACGGAGTCTGAAATGTGTTCTCCTACACAACAGTAATGTTTATGCAGTGGTTCCAATTGGTTATTCAACTCATCTGCGAGAAGATTATAATGATGTAAAAATTGTCCTCAACTTTGAGGAGCATAACTGGATCATTTGTGTGGATCTTAAAATGGTAAATTTCCTGCTAGGACAACAGAGAGGTTTCACAAAATATCCTTACTTTCTGTGTTTGTGGGACAGCCAAGCTTGGGAGAAACACTGGACACAGAAGGAGTGGCCAAAACATGAAGCTCTGGAAGTAGGGAAGCAAAATATTGTGAATGAACCTGTAGTTAATCGAGACAGGATCATTTTTTCCCTCACTTCACATCAAACTTGGCTTAATGAAGCAGTTTGTTCAGGCTTTGAATAGAGAAAGTGAATGCTTTCAACATATTATTTCTGCTTTTCCTGCCTTGTCTTTCAAGAAGATAAAAGCAGGTGTATTCGATGGACCTCAAATTCGAACCCTCATATGTGATGAAGAATTTGCCCGGAAGATGAATAAGAAGGAGAAAGCAGCATGGTAGTCTTCTATGGCTGTTACAAAGAACTTCCTTGGCAACAAAAAAGCAGAAATGCTGTTGGCTTTCCATTACAATTAGATGTAACATGAGTGTTAAGATTCACTTCCTGAACAGTCACCTTGATAAGTTTCCCGAAATCTTGGAGCTGTTAGTGATGAGCAGACTGCTGCTGGAGCATCAAATGAGATTGTCCTCAACAAGTACACAAATGCAAGAACTACAAACGCAAATTTTTGCCTGAATAAAATTTAAATAAGTTTTGCGCAAATTTTATGATTAAAATAAGTGTTTTAATATGTATTTTGAAATTGTAGACAAATTCTGATGCAATCATCTTTTAGTGTATTAGTGTATTTACTGCATTATATAAATTATTATATTTTCACAAAGATGATGTCCAATAAGACATTCTATGTCATTATGTTAAACTAAATGTTAAAAATTTTAAAATAAAATGAAAACCTAAAATCTTGAATTGGAAAAAGCTGTAGTTTACAGAGAAAAACTAATGTCAGATTTGAGATAAGTACACTCAAATTAGGTAAGAACAAGTACTTTTGTGGATGTAACAAAAATTTTGTTTCCCAGTGTTATCTATGTTAAATAATGCATACAATAGACATTGATATACCCAACTTCTACCTAATCTCTATCACAGTGCCTGGGAACCTATCAAATGGATACCTTTTTTTTTTTTTTTTTCAATGAGGAGGGCTGATATGCACCGATTAAGTAGACCCTTTCTTGCAAGGGCACTTGTTTTAAATTACCCCTCCCTATTCTGGCCTGATAGCCTCCTCCTGCCCGCATGGGCACTCATCTCAGTTTGTATGCCCTCAAGTTTATGGTCCAGCCATTGGTCTACATTTGCATCTTTGAAAAGTTTATGTTTTGCATGCTCTTGTAAATCGTGGAAATGATTTCAGGTTCTTTATCTGACTCTTACATTTCTTTTAAAGTTTTTTCTTAAATTGAATTTAGAGAAAGAGGGAAGGAGAGAGAGAGAGAAATTTTATTTGTTGTTCCACTTATTTATTGGTTGATTCTTGTATGTGCCCTGAGCTGGGATCAAACCCGTGATCTTAGTGTATCAGGACGATGCTCCAAACAACTGAGCTAGGGAGTCAGAGCTGGCTCTTAGTCTTCTTGTTCAGCATTGTTTCTGAGATCTGCTTGTGCTGCTACAAATAGACCTGACCCATTTCATCTGAAAGTTGCAGACTATTTTGTAGTTTGCCTCCTACCATGTATTGGCATCTCTGGTCTCAAAGGAAAAAACAAAACAAAACACTGCAACATGGTGTCAGCATGACAGGAATGCAACAAACCCCTCAAGCATATCTTTTTGCAACCTGGAGTAAGAGGTTTTCCAGACTGTGTCACCAAGGACAGGTTTGCTAAGCTCTCGGCAACCTGCACACTTAGTTCCCCTAAGTTTGACCAGACTGTTATCATACAACTCTGTGTCAGAACTCCTATTTCACCACTTTTTTTTTGCCAAGACATGAGACTATCTTTCTCTTTGAGTTTTGCCAGTCAAATAGGGACCATAAACTTCACGTTTATTTTAATGTCCTTGTCACTCATCACTGGTAATGTTGAATGCATCTTTATAGACTTAGTAATTTTCTTTCTTTTTCCATGGATTACTTATCAGTACATTACGTTAATTTTGCTATAGGATTTTCCAAGTCTTTATTTCTGATCTGTGCATCTCTGTTTTCTAGACTGTTTTTTGCAAATATCTTGTTTTCTTCCATTAACCTTGGGCTAAGAGTCCATGGGACAGATATCTTTAATTTTGATGTGGTGAATTCTATTCTTTACCACTGTCATAATCTCTAGTATTTAGATGTTTTCAAGAATTCCTACCCCTTTCCATTGAAGGTCACAAAAATAGTCTCCTATATTTTTTTCTATGTGCTGTCTAGTATTTGCTTTCTTGTGTTTAGGTATTTAATCTCTCTGGGCTTTATTTTTTGTATATGGTGTGAGGTAGGAATCTGCCTGATTTTTCCCCTTCACAGTGATTCATTCTTTTCAATAACGTTTATTTAATATCTCACCATTTCCCCACACAGTTTATGCCATCTATCTATTCAATTTATTCCTGTATTCTTCCTTTTGCTCCATTTGTATTTTAAAAATACACTATTGATATGATTTTAATCAACAACAACCAAAGCTGAGCATCTCCACAGGGTTACAGGAAAGGAAGCCTGAAAATGGACGTCAGACATTACTTCATCTGATCACGTTGTATCACACACGGGGCAATTAGGCTCCAAGAATGGAAGCTCCACGTTCAAGGGCACAGTCAGAAATGAGATTTCTGTCTCCTGACCCCCACCCTCATCAAGTGCTCCCGGATATGTGTTCCATTTCGTGACACCTGAGGGTGTTTGGAAATGAGTGTCTTTTCAGGGCACACATATTCTAAGCCTTAATGTTAGATTAAATACCAAATACATTTGAAAAAAATGACATTTATTATACTGCGTTGTAAACAGAGGAAAAAATTACAATAGAACCCAGTGTAGATCTTACATAAACGGCACCCGCTCGGTGTAATGACTCTGAGAACGTCGGTGCTAACAAGCCCATAATTGGCACCAGGGAGATAATTTTTGCCACCTTATGCAAAGGGGGAACTGTTCTGCATAATGATTTTACCTAGGAATATTCTTTATTCAACAGGCCCATTTGCATAACCTTCCCAACTTTCTCGAGAGCTAACACAAAATGCTCTGGAGACATTGCCAAGTCTATTCCAAAAGATGTCTGCTGCTGCTTCTTTTTTTAAAGTCTGCCCCCAACCCCCCGCCAGCTTTATTGAGATATAATTGACATATAACACTGTGAAAGTTTAAGATGTCTGCTTCTTTAAATAAGCTTCCATCTCTCCAGCATGTATTGTGGGCCAGACACTGTGCACCCTGCCTGGTGTGCATTCTTTATATTAGGGATGAGCATGTAACTCACATTTTTTGAGGGCTGGTTTCTTTTCTGTCCTGTTCATCACTATAGTCTCAACATCTAGCATAGGGTCCCAGAAGCAAGGGTTGCTAATATTGTTGAATGAATATGTGTGTGAATGATGTGACTATTCTATGAGGTAGGGGTGTTTGTCACTATACATGGAAATCGCTTGTCTAAGCTCAAAATTCCAGTAAATGGCCAACTGGGACTTGAACACAGGCCAGTCTGCCTTAGGATATATTTATTCTACAAGCCTACTTCATCTTCCCTTCAGAGAGCAGGATGTCTAGTCTCATGTTGTCCAATATGCTAGCCACGAGCCACAGGTGGCTCTTTAAATTAATTAAAATTAAATAAAAGCAAAAATCCAGTTCTTCACTCATTAAGAGCCACATGTGGGCTACTTACTCACTGCACCAGCCAGGACAGCGCTCACACATTTTCATTATTGCAGGAAATTCTATTGAACAGTGGCATGTTTATACCTACTCTCTTTTTTTTTTTTTTTACAGAGACAGAGAGTCAGATGGATAGGAACAGACAGACAGGAATGGAGAGAGGTGAGAAGCATCAGTCATTAGTTTTTTGTTGTGATACCTTAGTTGTCCATTGATTGCTTTCTCATATGTGCCTTGACTGTAGGGCTACAGCAGACCGATAACCCCTTGCTTGAGCCAGCGACCTTGGGTCCAAGCTGATGAGCTTTGCTCAAACCAGATGAACCTGCATTCAAGCTGGTGACCTCGGGGTCTCGAACTTGGGTCTTCTGCATCCCAGTCCGACGCTCTATCCACTGTGCCATACCTGGTCAGGCTATACCTACTCTTTTGAGTATCAACTATGTGTTGGACTATGTCTTAGACCTATATATACACATAATGTTACTACCTATTAGTGTTTGAGCTCTGGAATCACACAGACCTGGATTCAAAGCCTAGTTCAGGACTTGACCTTGGTTATAAGCCTTAACCTCTCAAAGCCTGAGTTTTCTTTTCTGTAAAATGTAAATACAGATAGGACTTTACTCATGAGGATGTTGTGAAGATTAATAATGAGGAAACACAGAAAGCATTTAGTACAGTCTCTTGCTGTTTAAAAGTAATGATCCTCATCTTACTATGAGGAAGCTGGAATTCAGAGAAGTGATGAGACCTGTCAGGGTTCTCAGGCCAGTGGGCAGATCCCCTGGGGTTTGAGCCCGTGTCTGCCTGGTGCCGAACTCTAGGAGCTTTCTGTTCCCAGGGCCCTCTTAAACCCTTGCCTTTTACAGGATGGAGAAGAGTGCAGTTCTCACAGTGGAGGTCTTTGGCGACCCCAAGGAGTATCTACAGGGATGAGAGATGAGTCCATGGCAACGTGGCCCTCTTAACTACCCAGAAAAGTCACTGTTCTGCACAAAAGTTTAAAGTGAACATTTTATTTTAAAAAAGAAAAGCTTGACTAAACAAAAGACAACTTGTATTTTATGTAAGAGAAAATCAGACCTGGTGAGGGGAAGTGAGTGTCCTATGATCACCTGCCGGCTTACTGGAGTAAACTCTTGGGTCTGTTAACTCCCAGTTCATAGCTCCATTTTTTTGCATTTTAGTAAAGGTTAACAAAGAACTAGATTTGGCGATTTTTGCTTATTGATCAGAGCTCTTTCAGTGACAAATGTCAGGAATCCCAATGAAATTGTCTTCATTCAGAAAGGGAATATATTGGTTTCTATTTTAAAAGGGGAAAAGCTTCAGGTCTGGCTGGTTCCAGGTGCTCAAGTGATATCAAGAACATCTGTTTCTTCATTTCTTGGCTCTGATTTTCTCTGAGTTGGCTCCATCCTTTGGGAAGAGACTTCTCTCTGTGGCGGTAAGATGGCCACCAGCAGCGCAGCTACAACTCCGTTTGAGTTATTTGCCCCTGACTCCCAGGTTGTCTGTTTCCTGAGTTTCAGCAAAAGTCATAAAACTGGCTCTTATTGGATATACAGCTTCAAAGTACAGTATGAATTGGATTTCATCCCCTTCTTGCCCCATTAGCTGAGCATCCTTGAACAAGAAATGACTTGAACAACTGTTCCCAATGGTCCTCTTTTGTCTTTTCCTCCACCACCCCTCCCAGTTTTTATTATACATGTCATGCAAATCTGGCCTCATTCATCTCTGGCCATCCAGCTGCCTCTCCCTTGCATTATCCTGTACCATCGCCATGGTCACTGCCTTTGCAGGGAACACTTGACCTCCTTTTCCTTCCTTGGAGAGCCCCCACCTCTGAGGCTGCTAGAGGGCCCCACTACTGGCCAAATCCAACTTCAATTCCTCCCTGGCTGAAGGGCTTTAACTCACAGGCCCAGGCCCCTCTTTTGACAGGCTTGATTTGGCTTCCTGCACATCTGGGCCTCCCATCTGGCCCCTGCACATTGCCTGTATGAGTTGCTTTATGGATATAATAAATATTACTTCCTTAATATGATTTCACGTCGGTTCCCAGAGACTCACTCAAGCAAATCTTCCATTTAACACATGACTTTCTCTTCAGAGAAAATGTTGTTATTGGAAGAGGCACAGCCAGGAGGAGATGGAGGTGGTAGCATGTTGACCTATCCTCCAAGTTTGCTGCTGCCCCCAGGCCTGTCCCTGGCAGGACCTCAGCTTCCTAAGGAGTTAGGTTCGGCTGTGGGCTGAAAAATTTTAAGAAATGCTCCAGCATGCCAAATGGGAATAGCTGCAGAGAGACTTCTAATATCACAGGTTGCCCATTGCCATCTTGACTGTCACCTCACTGCTTGGTGTATGGAATGGGATCAAGTCATTATATTATTTGTTTCCATGGGGGATAGGAACAAGTTTGCCACCTACAGTCAGTTTGTCAAAGGCATGCACATAGCCCTTACATTCAACATACTATTTTAAAATTACAGTTTGAATGCAGATTTAGTTTATTCAATTCTGGAAGGGTCAGTGAATGGACTGTGAAAATGGACAATGGCATGTAGTCTGTTAGTGACACCTACTGGTTGAGTAAGATATAGCAACCCAGCTCTACCTATCTCCCTACCTTTGTGAGTCAGAAATAACTTATGTTTATAGGCATCAAATATTTACCAAATCCTCACAGCTGTTTTTAAAAATCGAGTTTATTTTTGATATGACTTATCTGTAGTAAAATTTTTCCTTTTAAATTGTACAGTGTGATGAACTTCGATAAATCTGTAGAAGGGTGTAACTCCCGGAACCATCAAGGTATAGGACATTTTCATCTCCTTCCCAAATTCCCTCATGCCATGTTGCAGACCCTGCATTACTCCCAGCTTCAGCTTCTGGCAAGGACCAAATAGATTTTTATCCCTATAGTGTTTGCTTCTCCAAAATGTCGTATAATAGAATTACACAGTATGTGGTGTTTGGTATTTGCATAATGCTTTTGTGAATCTTCTACATTGCTGAAGGTACCAATAGCTCTTCCCTTTCCACTGCTGAGTAGATGAGTACTCTATTGCATAGATACATCATAGTTGGTTTTCTGTTCTGTTGATAATTGTGATTGTCTTTTGAGGTGGCATAGTATCCCCCCTTCAAGAGGAAACTGAAGCTCAAAGAAGTGAAGTAAGGTACACAGTGTCATTCAACTAAAAAGGGGCTGTCACAGATGTGATTCCATATTCCGGGAGTGGTGAGAGTATTTATCTTCCCTGCTCCTCTCATTCAGCTGAATGACGACTTCATTTGAGCAAGAATATGGTTCTTCCACGAAACTTCCTCCTCTTCTCTCTCAATAAATACTTGATAAATAAGTAGGTAAGGACTACTAGGGCTGGGAAAAGATCTGTCTTTGGTTTTCTGAGGGCTCTGCTGGAGGGAGTGAACTAGCCATCACATTATGTGTTCTCAGAAGCATATAAACTACTTTGCAGAAGGAACCTGGGTGCAGGATTTCCATCTTGGTGTGAGAGGCCAAGTCATATAGACCATAATGTCCCATCTTGCTTGACTATCTCATTAGCAGAGGGCTATTTTGGAGGAGAAAAGCCTGAGGACAAATTCTGTTTCCTCAATCTTCTCATCTGCACAATGGACTTATTTGCCCTACTTCTGAGCTGGGAAGAGGATCATTTGGGGTGACATGTGAAGGCAACAGCACAGCATGAAGTGCAGCACTGGTCCCCATCCCACATCTCCTCTGAACTGAATAAGGACAGAAAAGTTCTCTCCCCTTTGGCGTCTCTGCATGAGTGGCTGTTTCCTCCACAGAGTAGGAGACATGCCCTGAGTTTCCTGGGAACGTGGAGGGTGTTGGGAATCCATTCACAGACCTGTCTGTCTCCCACACATGCTTCCACCTGGCAGATGAACTACAGATCAACGTTCTGTGCATTAATTCTTCCAAGGCATTTACATTGGCCCAGGGCCATATTTCACGGCCAGAGAATGGCTTCATTCCTGTCTTATCACAACCACCTGGGCTTGTCAGCGTGGTGCATGCCCTACCTAATCCCTCTTCCCAGTCTCTGAGCTATCCCCCCAAACCCCTGCTGGTCTGGCTCTCAGCTCCCATCCATCTTGCCAACTCTGTTGGTCCAGGACCAGCTGAGCAGGGGGCTGCCTTACATCTCCCCTATCTCCCAACGTCCTCCCTGTGGGAGGCGAGAGCTGTCCCTTGTTTGTGGCTGTTGTGCTGCACCCAGACTGTTGTGTCATAAGGACACAGGAAAGGGGAACCCAAAGCTCAAAGACATGCCATGGATTGCCCAGGGCAGCTTAGCAACCAGATGACCATCTTCCCAACATTTCGCTGCAGATGGCATCGTCCTGCGAGCAGGCGATTTCACCACACTCTACCATGAAATCTAACAGGAGCTCCAGGAGAGAAACTCTAGACTTACCCTCAGTTTTTAGGAAAAGACACTGATGCTCAGAGAGGTTATGTCACTTGCTCAAGGTTGCACAGCTGGTATGTGTTGGAGCTGGGGGTTATACCCTGGCAACCTGGTCCCAGAGCATGTGGGTCACATCTGGATGGACAATCTGCACAAAACACTCTGCTAGGCACTGCAGCAAGGACTAGAACTGGTAGTTGCCCTTGGGAGGCTATCTTAAAGCTAGGTTGAAGGTATGAATGTAAGAAAGGCATGGCTAACCAAGTCCCGGAGGAGCAATGCCTGGAACAAATGGAACAGCATTTGATTTGAAATTTGGTTTTCCTCCCTTGTGTCTTTTTTAATTATCATTGATTTAAGAGTGAGAGAGGTAAAGAAAGAGAGACAGAGAGAGAGCGAGAGAGAGAGGGAGAGAGAAACATTGATTTATTGGTTTATTTGTGCATTCATTGGCTGACTCTTGTATGTGCCCTGACTGGGGATTGAACCTGCAACCTTGGTATATTGGGATGGCACTTTAACCAACTGGATTACCCGGCCAGGGCTCCTTTGTGTCTTTAACGGCTGAACCTTCATTTTCTTCCCCCAAATCTTCTGTGTGTGTGTGTGTGTGTTTATCAGTTTCTTGTTGCTGCCTAGCCTGGAGCAGGAATTTAATAATGGTGTATTAATAAATCAAGGGAAGAATGACAGCATTAAAAAAAAGAGAGAGAGAGAGAGAGAGAGAGAGAATGAAAGGAAGGCAAAGAGGAAGAGAGGAAGGAGGGAGCTGGTTCCAGTCTCATAGAAATCTTGAAAGAGACACCCCTGGCCTTTGCCAGAGTCCCTGGGGGTGTGCAGGCGGGCTGGGCTCTCCCTGTGCTTGCCTCCAGGAGAGGCCAGTTGGGAGACAGAAGACTGTCCGAGGCCAGCCTGGGGGGGGGGGGGGGCAACGTCTGTGCAGCTACCCCGACTTTTGGTTTCTTTGTTTGTCAAAATGAAACATTCACCCCAACCCTAATGTTTCAGGCTTGCTGTGAGGTTCTGACGAGGGAACAGACAGCCTTGAAAAACAGCAGCCACACTAAACCACAAGAAAAATGGAGTCTAAACTCTCCAGTTCACCTCCTGAAGACAGCATGGGGGCGTTTCATCTCAATCTGCCTGCCTGGATATTGAGGACAATAGTTGCCGAGTCCAATCTTTAAGTCTGGCTGGTGCTCGTGTACAGCAGAGCCCAGCATGGCATGGGTGAGAGGGCCCTGACCTGACAGCGGGGAGGGGGGGGGGGATGCTTCAGGAAATGCTAGTTCTCTCTCAGGTTGGCCCCGGACTCCACTTGTGACCTCATGTAAGCCATTCTTCTGATGAAACCCTTCCTGGACCCCAGTTATGCCCAGAATAAAGTCTAAAACCTTTGCCAGGCCCTGTGTCCCCCCGCCCCCCCCTCCGGCTTAATCTGCTGCCGCAACCCCTGAAGCTTTATACGGATTTCCCTTCCATTTCTCTCTTGTTTTGTTCCCCCTTCTGGCCTTTGCACTTCTGTCCTGGAAAACCCTCCCCCAGATCTTCAAACGGCTCTCTAGTTGCTTCCTTCCCACCCTGCTCCAACCAGTGTCACCACATCACTATCCTTGACCACTCGAGGAAAGAGGCACACCTTCCAATTGTAAGTCTTGTGGCTCGTTTGTTTACTTGTTTCCTTCTGTCTCCCCATGAAGACAAGGACCATATTTGCTTCGTTTACAGTGGTGCCTCCAAGGCCTATAAGAGTTGACATTTGATTAAGTGGATGGTAGATTCATTAATTAATGAGATTTCTCCTTCACTTGGCTTCAGGCTCCCCTCTTGCAAACTCAGGAAGGGAGACTCGAGGTCTTGGAAGGGGTCCCCATGCTTTCTCCTTGATGCTCCACAAGGAGGCTTTGCGGAGGGCAGTGGCGGGCCTTGGGTGGCCCAGAGTCTCCTGACAATGAGGCTGATCCCGGGATGTGGCTGTTATTGATCTGAGCAGGTTGTCAGAGAAGGGGAAGTTGTAATTGCTGTGTAGTTTCATTGTAACCACCAGCCCCGAAGGGAAATTAAACTTTGCAGCTAATGGGGCTATATGATCCTTCAACCTTTGATGTATTGAATGGAGTGCAGTCCCCGGAATACTGAGTGGCTGCTCAGAGCATCATTGTAAAGCAGGAGCTGCCTCAAAGCATGATATTCTTTCAGTGCCTGGGGAGGGGGTGGAGCTGGAAGATTCCCGCATTCCTAACATGTCATCAGTTTCCCTAAGAGGCTTAGAACAGCTCTAAGAATCAAATCAGGAGGTGTTTGAGCTTGAAGGAACCTCAGGGCGTAAACATCCACCTCCAGCCTCACACCTTCTAATCCACCCTCCACACAATAGCCAGACAAGCTCCCACGGGCTATATCACATTTTTGCATAAAACCCACCAGTGCAACGCCATTGCCTCGAATTCAGCTATTCAAAGTGCAGACCCTTGGGCCCCTCACTCCTGGCCTGCTGATTCAGGAAGCTGATTTCTGTGCACAGAAAAGTTTGAGAAGCCCTGGACCACAGGATAAATTCTTAGTTAATTTTCTTGGCATATAAACAATTTTGATCTGAAGAAATAAGAACCCAGAGTCTGGATGTATGCAGACTGTGGGTTAAATCCTGACTGGGTTACTTACTAGCTGTGTGGCTTTGTATGATTTCCTTGAAATTTAAAGGGTTGTTGTGAAGCTCAAACAAACTTTAAGTGCTTGGAAGGGTGCATGGTATATAGTGAACACTAGCGATTCCCTTCAGCTCCTACCAAAAGCTTTCGTTTGTACTAATGTACAAATGACTCATTCAGTCAACTGATAGTCAACATGCTAGTGATTCTTACAGATTCTTTTTTTTTTTTTGGAGGAGGAAATGAGACTCAGAGAGAAGTAAATGATTAGAATGGGGTAGAGAGGGGCTTTGAGCATAGGATTATCTGACCCCAGAGTCTGGGAGCTTGAGTTTAACTAATACATTCTCAACTTCATTTTTTAACCAACTGTCTCATGGGTAGATTTTCAGGTGGCAAAACAGAGGCCCAGGGAGAGGAAGTGGCATCTAAGTCCAAGCTCATGATGATAAGGCTGGGAACTCTACTAATTTGGAGTTATTTATTCAGCTAGAATGTATTGAGCATGTATGTTGCATCAAGCACCATTCCAGGCTCTGGGGCTGCGACAGTGGCTAAGGCAGGCTCAGTCTCAGCCTGCAGGAGCTGAGAGTGGAGACCAGCACCCCCTCCTACATACGGCAGGGGTGCTGGGTTTCACTTCCAGATGTCTTGGGGGTGGGGGGAATTCTTCCACCTTATCTGCTGCCTGCCCTGCCCCCACCAGCCCTCTCTTGTCTCCCCGTATCCCTCCGCACACCTCGGTCCAGTCCCCGCACACCACGTCTCCTGGGCTTGCATCCAAGCTAAATAGGAGATAGGACATATTTTATCCCGGCACCATTTCTCATCCCGTCATGGACTTACAGGAAATTACCACTCCTCCTCAGTCAGCTTTCTCCCCTCGGGAGAGGGGCTATGGGTGAGCCCTCCATGGAAATTTCAGTGATGGAACTGGGAAACTGATTTCTCCACGGCTGGTGGCTGATGTGTAAGGTCCTGGGAAAGAGGACGCCAGTGGAGACCAGGCCTGGCCGAAATTCACATGACAATGGACCAGGAGGCAGGGTCACTGGGCTTGCATTCTTGCTCTGGGGCAATAATCTCAGGCAAGATACGCAATCTCTTTGGCCTCTGTCCTCACCTGTAGAATCATGTTCACCTACGAAGTGCATTGCATATGAGGTGACTGCTAGGTGTCCATTCGCTCCAATTCTGGTGCTAAGATCTGTGAGCATCTTTTCCGCACCCTCCTTGCAGGTCGTGCATGCTACAGAAGCTCAGATCAGGGAGCTGCTGAGGTGAGCTACAAAGATTAAGAAGGTCTCCAGGGGGAGCAGGAACCTGAGATGCTCTCTTCTCTCCTCCCTTCCTCAGATTGCATTTGGGGACCTGCACGTGCCTGATCGGCATGCCGGGCAGTCCCCATTCCATCACATACTCTCCAGAGAGGCAGCTTATGTGCCCCGGGAGCAGGGACAGCCCCCAAGTTAAGTTCTAGTTTGGCCATTGATGAGGATATGCCCCTCTGGTGGTCAAGGTTCCTCACACCAACTGTATTCCTTTCTTACTACTGCTGAGGGCAGAAGTCTAACATCGAGGTGTCATCAGGGCGTGTTCCTCAGGAGGCTGTAGGGAAGATCTCATTTCATGGCCTTCCAGCCTCTGGAGGCCACTTGCACTCTCTGGGTCTCAGCGTCACTTCAGCCTTGACTTCTGTCGTCCCATCTCCCATAACATACTCTGAGCCTCTCGCCTCCCTCTCATACAGACCTTCGTTCTTACAGAACAAGCTCCACACCTCAAGGTGCTCAACACAACCACATCTGCAAAGTCCCTTTTGACATCTAAGGTAACCTATTCCCAGGCTCTGGGAAGTAGAAAGTGGGCATCTTCAGGGAGATGGGAACTCCCTGAATTGTGATTTATTCGGTTGCCACACCAACCCTTGCCAATGATGCTTCTTCTCATCTTGTGCAAACAGAGACAGAGGAGGAAATGACTGCTGTAGGTCAGCCATCAGATATGACCAGACTGGCGTTGGCGGCTGGGGCTGTCCTTGCTTTCGGCACATTGAGATGCCTCTTTGGAGAGGGTCTGATGGTGTATTGGGAGAAGAAAGTGGAGAACACTGTGGATAAAGGCAAGGTGAAGGACTTCAGCGGAGTCAAGTCCTCTTTTGTTTGTTCATGAGCATTTCAGTACTTAGCACGATGTCTGGCACATGATATGTGCTCAGTAAACAGTTGATGAGTACATCAGCATAAAGAAGAAAGAATGAGGCATTTTACCAAAGGGAAAAGCAGTGATAAAGTGAAGAGTATTGGATTGCAGAAGGTCTTAAATGACAGAATGAGAAGGTTAAAAGTCACTATGAAGACAGCTGTGAGCCACTGGCAATATCTGATATGAATGTTTTACTCCGAGGAAATGAGTCTTGTATGACAATGGGGCATTGTCAGGACAGGAGGGGAGAGAGGTTGGAGTCTGGAGAGAGGTTAGAGTGCTATTGGAGCAGTCCAGCATTCAGTCAAGCAGAAGTCTTAAAATAACCAAGAAAAGACAAAACAAAAACAAAGGGGACTAGTATGAGACGTGCAATTGCATTGGAAAAAATTTTATAAAATTTCATGACTGATTAGAATAATCATAGCTATAAAAATGGAATACCTACTATATATTAGAAATTGGACTAGGTATGTTTTCATACAAAAATCTCATCGACACTCACAAATTCCTACTAAAATGTCTATTTTGTGAGAGATGCAACAGGAACTCTGAGAGGTGATGTGAGTCTCTTGTGGAGGGCAGCTAGGAAGTGGCAGAGCCGGTACTGTATTTGAACTCTTGTCCTTCCAGAGCCAAACTGGCATTGTCTCTCTGGCACCATGTCTCTGAGGAATGTGCTGAGGGTGATAGAATAAGGATACACTACAGCAAAATCCATGTTGGGCATGTTGAAATTATATGATGAGCCTGAAATAATGACAGCTGGGGTGGGGCTTCTGGTTTGGGGTGGGGTGAAGTGGGGTGTTTAATGTGGCCATACTGGGTTTGAAGAGCTCAGGAAGGTCCACTGGAGATGACAACCTTGAGTTGGGAATTTGGATCTGGAACTTGGAAAGGAGCTATAGCTGGAGATGAAAATCTGGGACTTGTAGCAGACACTGTTGGTGCCCCCAACCCATACCTCTAAAGCCTTACCTTTGCAGAACTGGCTGGGCTGAATTCCAACAGCCTGTGGGGGTTGCTGTTGGCTGGCACCTGCTCTGCTGCATGCAAGCAAGCTAGAAGGGCCTGAAAATTAACACTCTCCAGGAGCAACCTCAACAATGATTAGGGGTAGTTGGAGAATGAATGGACCTAGTCTCCAGTCTTCTGGAGTGCAATGACCTCAAGAAACATGTTCTATGCTGCTTCTCCAGTGGAGTTAAGGTCTAGTTGCCCAGTGGTATCTAGCTTCATTTTGTACCTCTGACTAACCGTCTTCCCTTCCCTGTTTCACTAGTGCATGCTCCTTCATACTGTTTATGGGGATGACCAAATAAACTACTCTACTTACACTCAAAATTTGGCTCAGAATCCCCATTATTGGAAAACCTAAACTAGAATGGGAGTCCACCTCAAAGAACCAGACCATGAAGCTAAGGGAAGGAGGCTGGAAGAAAGCAATTCAAGAAGTCAGACCAAACCTTGGGGAGATGGGTATATTTAACGCATGGAATTGGGAAGGTTGTTCAGAAGTAAGGTAAAACAGGAGTAAGGAAGGAGAGAGGTTTAGGTGTGTTGGTCAGTAGTAGCAAGACCAGCTAACAGGTTAAGGATGGGAACCGGACTAGGCTCTTAGATATAGCAATTTTATCATTAATGATTATTTACAGAGCCATTGCATTATGATGAGATCAGAATTAGATTTCCAGAAGTTGAAAAAGGTGGGTCAAAATATAAATGTGCACGATTCCTTTTCAACAAATATAAATATTTACTAAACACATGTTATGTGTGGTTAATACATTTCACATTTAGACCATTGGGTTTTTATTACACTCTTAGAAGTTAAGGGCAAGTTAAATGAGATCATGTTTATGTGGGTTTGGACTGTAGAAAATGCCAATACTACATATAGGCAATGACGAAATCATGACTTAGGATTCCCGCAATTCCTAATGCAAGTTAAATTGATACCCCCTCCTGCATCTTGCTCTCCTCCATATATGGGGAGGCTGATGGAGCTGGCAGTTTTCTTTACATTGCTTTTTACAAACCTGGGCTTGGACTAAGCCTGGCTTAAGCACTTGAAAATGATTGGCTTCCAAGGAAGACTGATTGTTAATGGTCCACTTTTCCTCAGAAGACAGTGTGGTGTTTCAGACTCTCTGGCGACAGGGATGCCTCCAAGGAAACCCAGGTCAAGCGCTTGGTGGGAAACTTTTAAAACCTTGGGAAGAGCTGGGACTATGAGGTTGTTGGTGTGGTTCTGTTGGGTGGTTGAGGGTTCTGTATGTGTTATTCTATCAAAGGGAGAATTTATGACCTTCTGGCACTAAACATCTACATTAAGTTCTTATTTTCCTTTTCTTCTCAAATCAGTTGAGCAACTATTTATGGTACATTCACCATAAACCAGGGAAGCTATGCAAGGATCAGCCCTAATGAGCCTGCCCTGAGAACTGTCCGTGGTGCTGAAACGCTTGCCTTGGTGCTCTTCCGTGGAGAAGGGGAGTCCATCTGTGGCTCTGGTCCGTGGCCTCTGAAGCTTTAAGAAACCATCCCGATTTCCACTCCATGCTAAATCTAAAGGTTATGAAGTATGTGCTATGTGTTCAGCCATTGACAGCCCTGAGCTCTTTCTAGTCTCATCCACCAACAACTCTTGTCTAGAAAATGAATGAACAATTTGAGTCCTTGACTTGGTTCTTAACATTTTATTTGAAATCTTACAGGAGATCCATCTATACTCTACCAGTATATGTCTGTCAGCCCATCTTTAAAGAGGGCTGTGTTCTGCATAAAAGAGGCATAGGGTAGCAGAAAGACCTGGATGGATCAATGTCTTAATTATTGACCAGATACGTGTTTTGCACAAATTGTTTAATGTCTCTGAGACTCCATCCCCTTATTTCTAAAATAAGGGAGGGAATTTGAGGAGATAAGCAAGACAACCATATATATAAGGAGATTAGATCCTACCAGAGCTTCATATATAGGGACAACTAATGTTACTGAAAGGGATCTTTCAAGTTCAAAACTTTCCCTTACAGTGTTCTTTCTTTAAAAAAAAAATGCTCAACAATGTTTTCCCTTTATTAAGTGTAGTTTTGGGTGAATTACTTAGCCTCTCTGTGCCTCTTTGTCCTCTTCTGAAAATTGGAAGTGATGGTGGTAGTTTGGTGGTAAAAGTCCCTTTCCTTCATAACCTGTGGAATTGTGTGGAGAGTAAAACTTGTTGAAAAAATGAAAGTAACATATAAATTGCAAAGTGTGTGTATGCCAGGGGACAGTGTATATGGCAAAAGGTCAGGCTAAAAATGTAAGCAATGGCCAGAGGTCAACATGACAATGTTCGACCTTTCTCCTGAGGAAAGCAGGGAGGGTCTTGTCAGGATGATAACTTGGTCAGCTTGCATGGCAGAAGGCATCCCTGGTTGCAGTGTGGATATTGCATTAGGAGGGAGTGGGGCTTGGGGACCAGTAGGGTGAATGTTGTATGAATCCAGGCATCAGGCTGGGTTGTGGCTGGGACCAAGGTAATGATAGTGGGATGAAGCAAAGTGAATAAAATTGAGAAATATTGACAAGGTCCTGTATACTGACAGGGTGTAGATGGCAAGGAAAAAGGAATTGAGTTCTCCGGAGTGGGGAGTTGGAGGTTCAGAGGGCCATTTATTGAGCAATAGACACAGGAATAGAAACAGGTGTGGGTGTGGGTAGGTGTGATGTTTCCCATTTTGCACGTTTTGATTTTGTAAGACCATGGGGAATTCAGAGGAAGATACCAAAGTCCAGAGCTCAGAAAACAGGCCTGGATGGAGGATAAGGACAGAGTTAAGATACAAATGGCTCTGATGTTCTCTGTTTCTACTCTATTCCCCAAAGGATCTTTTCCTTCCCTGAACTCTTTGAGCTTGTTGGTGCCACCCAATTAGGCACTTAATTGCTTTCTAATTGATATGCGCCTCAGTCTGTCTCATCAGATAAATTTGCAAGCTCCTTGAGGGCAGATGATCTTCACAATACTCCCCAAGCCTCTCCCTGGGCACCCAGTGAAATTTATGAGATATTTAAATAGGGGGAGAGGAGAATGGACACCTTGTCAGTCATCGATGTTTTCACTAAACCTCAGTTTCCCCATCTATAAAATGGGAGTCACCAGGCTTCCTTCAATCCTCTGTGACCTCTTAAGTTTTCTAGCTTTTGTTCAATCCTGGAAATGGTGGAGAGGGAGCTGGGGAGGAGAGAGGAAGCAGTTGATTAGAATCCTAAAATGTATTCCCTTGGCCTGATCCAATGTCAGGATGCTGAGGCAGGAAATAGAAATGAAAAAATAAAAAGACAAAAGAGGAAAGAAGCGAATTGTTTCTCTCCAGCAGTAACAGGCGCTCGGCAAAACAAACAAGTCTAACGGAATGCTTTGGCGATTATACAGACAAACAAATCACTTTCCCAAAGTGCTTCTTGGGGGAATTACAGCTCCTGGAAATGAAACACAAACAGATTATTAAAAAAGAGCTCCCCGTTGGGAGAGAAACAGTATTTACAAGAGAAGATGTGCCTAGCCGGACCTCTAATTGCTGTTCATTATCTCATATTGATTTAATTAGCTGCTGCACTCAGGTCTGAATTGCCTGCTGCCCACAGCAGGGGACCGGCGGAGAGAGAGAGGGTTCAGATTGACCGAGCAGGCTCCTGCCATCTCTCACTCTCCTCCTCCTCCTTTTCCCTCCAAAACATGGGGGTCAGTGCACGGGGTGTCATTGTGGTGGCAAAGTGGTGGTTGGTGGCTGGAGGCGTCCAGCCATATTTAAGCCCTGGTGGGCTGTTCTGTGTCATGTGCACCTCAACTGGGTGGCTGTGAGAAGCTAATTAACTGCAGTAATTAGAGAGTGTCTTCATAATGTGGAATTAGAGTGGGTTGGTAGAAGCACAGGGAGATATATGGCCTGGGTTGGCGGTAGTAATAGAGGGGACGTGGGCAGGGGGAGAATGAAGTGACCTCCCAGAGTGTCCTCTGGCCTCTCTAGAGGGACTCTTCTACCCACTTCTCCAGGGTCGCCAGTCCCATGTCAGGCTATTCAGCCATTTGCAGCCTCTTCACTCCTCCGTGACCCAGACACTCCAACTGAGCAAATTTCCAGATGAAGAAGGAAGGTTATTAGCGTTTCTCTCTAGTGGGCATCTGGGACCAATTGTTTTGAAGATTTGGGGTTTATAATTGCAAGTGATTAATGGGGGAGTTGGCAATCAGGCTTCCAAGGTTGCTAATTGCTCTTTTAACATAATTGTGTCCGAGTGAGAGCAGTGCCTGTGCCCGGGCTTGGCGTGTGGGCCTGTCTGTGCCTTCCTCCCTCCGTCTATCCATTCAGTAATCCTTGACTGAGAGTCTATGAGGCTCCTAGGATAGTTGGGTGCTGGGGATACAGCTGTGCATGACATAGATACTCTGTCCTCAAGGGACCTTACTGTCTGGTGTTCTTGGAGTTCCCTTATTCAATCTTTGTGCCAAGGCAACTGAACCAACCCATATTTATTGGAGTATTCATAGGAGTATTGTCTAGAGAGAGGAATAGGGGTAACTGAATTCGGTAGGACCATACTCTTTTGGAATTTCTAATTGAGAGACAATTATAAGTAAGTGCAGCACAATCTAGAACTGGGAAAAAAGCAAACATAGTCTTAAACAGGCTGAACAAAATAGTTCAAAGAATTAAGTTCCTGCACGGCTAGGAGAAATCCTCAGTCCTCCTCACTTAGAGCCTAATAACTTTATATTTACACATGTTATAACAATCTGGTAATCTGATGTTCTTTGTTGCAACAGGTTAAAAAAATACAGGGGTATGTATACAGAGCACATCTTATAAGATATGCCACATCTGACAGGAAAGGAAATTGAGGCTTACAGAAGTTGGGGCTTACTCAAGGTTGCGTAATCTATAAATTACGTTTTAGTATTCTAATCTCATATTCTTTGCATCAGGTTCATGTTAGATCCCCAAAGGTCAGCTATAAAAATCCCTTGGAGTTTATTGTAATAAAAAGTGGCAAATAGGTTTCGTTCTTGCTCACAAATTTTCTTAGTCTGGCTGCTTGTAATGTTGCATTAGGAAAGCATTATAAATGAATATCTGGTTACAGGGGGGAAAATCAGTACTCAATTAGTAATGTCTGCTTTGACTGAGGCAGGAGATGCAATGGTATAGATAATACAAATATGCCATGCTTGATAAAATCAAATTTCCTTATCTTTCAGGTATGAAACCAGAGTATCAAAGAATGAGAGTGACTTGCCCAAGGCCCTTAGGAGTCACTTGAGCATGAATTTATTCACCCACATCCCTAGGTCCAGTACTCCAAGAAGAATAGGAACCATGGCTTGGGCTCTTAAGGAGTATACATATTACTGAGAGGGACCAGACACAGACAAATAAGAGAGAGTCTAGAGAACTAGTGAAGGGAGGGCATCACAGGGAAGAAGGATCTTGAAGGGTCGAGCTAATTTGGGCAGCTGAAAAGATTGAGGGAGGATTGATTGAGGTTAGCTGGGGTTACCGCGAGGTTGAAGCAGAGAGTTGGAGAGGAGACACATGCATAAAAATTAGGGAAGAGGCTGGCTTGGCTAGAGTGGAGGCTGTGAGTTATGAAGTGGTGGGAGGCAAAGCTTAGAATCCCATGATTGTGGTGTCTTGTACACATAGGTGGCGAATAGGTGTTCAGTCTATCTTCAGTCCTTGTTTTAATGTCATTAATTCACTCAACAAACATTCAATGGGTGTTTTGCGTACTGGGGATATGTTGACAAATCTATCTGGTTCTGGACTGGGCATCAGGAAGCCTGGGCTCTGGGCTGGAGTAGCCACAAATTTGAACTGTTATTTTGAAAAAGAATCACTGGACACATCAGGGTTTCCTCCTCCATAAAGCAGTAAATCAACATAAAAAACCACAACTGAGTCATGTCACTACCTAACTTAGAGCTTGCCCGGGGTTTTCCTTCACACTTAGGAGCCAATACATTCAGAGGTTCACCCTGGCATTCCTGCACGATGGGGCCCTGCCTACTGCTTCCTCATTTCCTCCACTGCCTGCCCTGACCACTGTGCTTGGGCTTCCTTCTGCTCACTAAGCTCTAAGCTCATTCTCACCTTCGGGTCTTCACAGCTGACTCCTCCACCTTCCACCTGCCTAGCTTCTTCCATCCTTTGGGCCTCGATATAAATGCAACCTCTTCCAAGAAGCCTTCCCTGACTACTCTGCCTCTGCTGGAGCCCTTTACTCTTTGTCATAGCACTCTTTGTTCCATGCAGCCTCCTGCCATACTTTGTAAGTGTCTGTTGACTGGTTGGTTACCTGTTTACCGCCCCCCCCCATCTTCCCCTGATAGTTTATGGGCAGGGATCCTATCTGTTTCCCACATTTGTTCCTGTTGCCAAGCCTGCTGCTGTCTGGCTTATAGATATAAATATGTGTAGAATGAATGAACAAACAAAAGTATGCCCCCGGTGGGTTAAAGCTGCCGGAAGCTCGATTTAGCTGGACTTTCTCAGAATCAGGAAACCTGGATTCATATCCTAACACTCACCAGCTGTGTGACCTTGAGCAAATGCTTTTGCCTCTCTGGTCCTCAGTGTCTTTGTCTGTAAAGCGGAGGTAATCAGTGCACCCACTGCAGAGTGCTGTTTCAGAGCAAAATATGACAAGAAAGCACCTAACTCAAAGTCTGCTACTCAGAGCTCCACTGTGTTTGTCGATTTATTATTGTTATTCTCAGTGTTTCCCAATAGCAGTATGGACTGCCTGGGGTGGTGCCGGGAGGAAGGAGGAGGAAAGGGTGGGCATGGTAGAAGAGCCATCGAACGGGAGGGGGTCAGGAGATTGGACGAGGTCTTCGTGTGCCACCTTGCCCTGCACAGCAGAGGCGACCCCTGGTCCCAGGTTATAAAGAAACCAGCACCTTGGAGCTCTGATTTAATTAGCTCGATGCTATTGCCCTATCGACCACTCATTTCAAGTCTGCCAACCGGGTGAAGTGTGGTTTGCCCATCACCCTCTCACTATCGAATGGAAAAGCAGACATCGACTTGTTGTTTCCCCCCCCCCTGTGGGATGGTTGATCTTGAACCTGCAGGGAGCAAGCTGGCCCCAGACTTCTCCAAGTCCACATTTCTTTGCCTCCAATTCTTACGTTTCCAAAGAAAGGAACCACATATATGCCTCTGTAGGAGGCTGGGCATTGACTTGTTTACTCAAGCCCAGCTGGGGAGTCCCCCCCCACAGAGCCCCGCCCCCATCCTCCCCACACACATATTTGAATTTGGATAAATCTCTTCCTTGTGCTCGTCAGTGAGCCCGTTGGTCCCCCCCCCCCTCCCTGCAGGCTTCCAAGGCCCTCTCCCCATAGCCTCTTTTCCAACTGAATTAACTTTTAATTTTTTTATGATACAGAAAATGCTTGCTTTATCTCTGGTGCTAGATTTCCTAATTGTTTCTTTCATCTTGGGTAATTAATTCCTCATTAATTTAGCAGTTGCCCATGTCTTTCAGAGTAGCCACAGCCTTTGGGGGTCTTTTCTGCAGCTGGGTGATGCTGGGCCTTGGGGAGAAGGGACCCAGTCACCTTGGGGTTCTCTCTCTTACCTTCCATCTGTTTATTCATTTGTCTCCATCATTTCCCTCCCTCCCTCCCTCCCTCCCTCCCTCCCTCCCTCCCTATCTCTCTGCCTCTGTCTTTATCTCTCCATCCTTGGACCTCCCTCACTCAGCCTCTCCTCTTTTTCTAGAAAGAGAATGAGACTAGCTTACAGATGAGAACCCGACAGGAAAGGGGGATATGCCATCACAACTCAGAGGGGCAGCTGGGACCCAGGTGCACCCTGACTGTCCCCACCATGGCCTGCCTGGAATGCCTTACTTCCTACACTGGAGCCACAGCAGCCATGAATCTAGGGTTTCCCCAAGTGTGTGATGCTCAACATGAGCCCTAGGGATCCCTGGTCAGGGGGCGGGAAGAGAGGGGCTTGGGCTGTAATAATTTCGGAAATGCTTCCCATTATGTAGGGGACTTTTGGAAGATCACAGAACACATTGGGGAATTCAAGGCACTGAGAAGGCTCATGAGAATTAAACCTGCTAAATTTTGTTTCATCCAAAGACTACTAAATGTATCCATTTTGCCAAGTGCTAAAGGGAACTAACTCCCTTGGGAAGTATTGGGCTATCTAACAGGGTTTTCTTTCCTCTCCTCCTCTTGTGGCAATCAAACTGCTACTCCCCGCTCCCCATTTTTAAAGATTCTTTCTATGTTCTGCTTTCTGAGATGCACCAAGTTCCCAAGGAGGAAATAATTACCCCTCATCTGTGTGCAGAGGAGGTAAGTTTGAGTCTCTGCGTAGAGAATTGTCACAGTCCCCTCTTCTTCAGAGCTTGTCTCTGGTTGTACATTCCCTCAGGGCAGGTGCCAAGGGGGAATAGACTGCTTGGACACAAGTTCAAATCCCCGCTCCACCACCTAGTGATGGAGCCTGCCTGGAGGCCTGTTGTTAAACTCCTCAGTTTAATCACTTGTTAAATGGGATCATGACATCTATACGAGTACCACCACCAGATTGTGCAAGAATGCACTGAACAATGTCAATGCAATGGGGGACTTCTGGAAAATGCTCGTCCATTCTAGTGTTTGTTTGTGTGCGTTCCTGTGTGTCTGCGTGGTGTGTTTTTGGGGGGATCACTGTCACATAACATAAAATTAACTACTTTAAAGTGTATGGTTCAGTGGCACTTAGTATATTCACAATGTCATGCAGCCACCGCCTCTATTTAGTCCCAGGACGTTTTCATCTCCTCAGAAGGGAACTCCCTACCCATGAGCAGTCACCCCCCCCCCCCCCGGCAGCCACCGGTCTGATTTCTCTCTGTATAGATTTACGTATTCTGGATATTTCACAAAAATGGAATCAGACAACACGTGACCTTTGTGTCTGGCTTCTCTCAGCATAATGTTTTCAAGTTTCATCCATGTTGTAACATGTATCAATGTTGTCCTCCTCTTTGAGGCAGAATCACTTGTCATTGTATGGCCGTGCCATAGTTTGTTTCTTCATTTGTTACTCAGTATATTCTCAGATAGAATTATTGAAAGCCCTCTCCTCTCTCCTTTGGGTAAAGAGTGGAAGAAGTGTGATTTGTAGAAACCACGCTGGAGTTAGGATTAAAAAATAATTAATCAGAGAGGGTGGGCAGAGCTCTGAACAGAGAGTCAGGAGGCCTGGACTCTGCTTTTGATTTTGCTGTGTGAGCTTGGGAATCTCCCTTCTCCTCTTTGGGCCTCAATCTTCCCATCTGTACAGTGGGGGTTGATCAAGATGGTTTCCTGGTTACTTCCTGTTCCAACATTCCACAATTCTAGGCTTCTCTAGGCTTTCCCTTGGGGCCACCATATCTGGAGGAAGCTCTCCTAAAGGATATCAAGATGCCTGGTTTGTCAGATTCTCATTCATGTTCCAGGTCCAGGGGTGACATAGGCAGAGGAGCCTCAGCACTTCCGTCTATAAAAGCAGGAGGGAAGTGTTGAATTAGGCTTCAGTTTTATGCTCCTGTGAATGACCCACTTAGTGTAATGGAGCTGGCGGTTTCCAGCTCTTCCTGACCAGCGTGCTGATGGGGCTGGCATTAGTAACGCTTGATTTGAAAAACCAACGCTCATCAATCGGACCCATCTGCCAGCAGCCTGGTCAACTGCTCTCCAGGTAAACAGTTCCATGGAACTCCACAGGGATATCCACGAGCCCCAGGATCCGGGTTTTCGCTTTGGTAGCTCCTCATCGAGATATATTTTGACAAACTAAGAATGTCTGTATTTATTTCTGTTAAGATGGAGCCATTGGGGAAGAGGGTCTAATTTGGATTAATGAGCAGCCAGGCATGGCGGTCCCACCACTGAGATCGGGACTG
Source organism: Saccopteryx leptura (assembly GCF_036850995.1). NCBI lineage: Eukaryota > Metazoa > Chordata > Mammalia > Chiroptera > Emballonuridae > Saccopteryx > Saccopteryx leptura. The sequence goes on along the minus strand of NC_089504.1, from coordinate 234,271,967 downwards.
AGATCGCACGACCTACGTTGTGAATAGCAGCGGAGACAAGGGGAATCTACTGTTGTCACTCTCTGAATTCAGATTCCTGGCCTACGGGATGAAGACCTCACAGCTGGGTCTTCAAGACGGGTCTACTGGTCAACTGTTAATCTTTGGGCCAACAGGAAACCCAGCCTCCTGGGTGCAATAAGACCAATAGCTATCCCCTTGGGCTAGTTATACAAAGTATTAGGCTATATGCTCCAAGAGGAAAGGAACCAGGCATGTCACTCATATTGCTCACTGTTACCCCTTTAATGCAAACACAGGGCTCCATTCATAGTCAGTACTCAAGAAATATTTGTAACTTTCCCTAAAGCCATGAAGCTGGAATGAGATAAATGTTGGGTTTAGACCTGGACAACTTCAGAGCAAGAATGATTGTGTGTTTCATGCCAGTGTCCCTTCCCAATTCGTCCGGGCCCTAACTAGTCAAGCCTTTTAGGGAAGGGAGGTTAAATTGAATGATGGTTATAATCTGGGACCCTTGAGTCAGTAGGGCATGCTCCCTCCTCTGGCCGTGCTAGCTGTGTGACTCCGGGGATGTCCCCCCAACACTTCGGTTCCCTTCTGTGTACAATGGGGTTACTACTTCTTAAATGGACGTGACTATGGAGCAGCATGTACACAGCACCGAGGGTGCACTCCTTTTGTCTTCCCCTCTCTTCACCCATCAGCACGGAGGTGAGAGCACTGTGGTTCTTCATTAAGTTGTATCTTGTGAGCGTGGGATCTGTGGCTTCAAAACCAAAGCCACATTCAGCACTTCTAATGCAGGCCTTTCCTTACCCCCAAGAGAGGCTGTTTGACTAGATGCCAGTGCTTTGTTGATTTAAGAACTCGGTGTTGCTGTCACCTCCAAGGCACTCCACATTCTGAAAAGTTCCTCCCCGTCCAGCCATTAATCACCCTCTGTAATTAAGTAACACAGCAACTTGTAATTAGGGTATCGATTTGTTAGTGTAATTGTTTACTCCTGAGCTCTTCCTCGAGCCTGTGAGCTTCATGAGGGCAAGGACAGTGTCCGCTTTCATTCGTAGCTGGGTTCCTGTTTTCCGCCCCAGTGCTCCGCACATAGAAGATTCGCAATAAATAGTTGGTTGAATAAGGGAAGGAGTTTCTTCCAGGGATTACACAAAGTGTGTGAGAGAGGATGGCACTTAGCAAGGGGACTCAGTGGTAATGGTTCTTTACATTTGGACTGTGCTTCCTAGCTCAGATAGCACTTGGTACCGATGAGTGCTTATGATGGAAATGATGCTAATGATGGTGACAATCATGATGGGGATGATGGCGAGGATAAGGATTAGGATGAAGATAGTCACCATGGTTTGATGGTGATGATGATGGTGGTGCTGCTGCTGATGGGGGCGATGCTAATGAGAGCATTTCCTGAACTGTTATTATCTTCCAGGTAGCATACATGTATTAGGTCACATGATTCTCATAATAACCGCATGTGCTACTTTCATTCTTTTACATATGAAGGAATGAGACTCAAAGTATTTGTCTGAAGTCATTCAGCAGGTAGGTAAGGGGCAGAGTTGAGCTTCGAACTCAGGATTGTCTAACTTTGCTCTCACCCATGGGATTCCAATACTTTCTGTGGCCATGATAGCAACTGATACCTTCACTGTAATAATAATCAGGAAGTCACCATTATCAACTCAGGTGATGAAAGAGCTTCTGAGAGGGAATGGACCTGTCTAAGATCACCCAGCCCAGGAGGGACTGAACGGGAACTGAAATTTCCAATATGGAACTTTTTCCATTGTAGGAGAAGGCTCTAAGATTTGGGGGCCTTGAAACAGAAGAGAACACAGAGGCTTGGATCCCAACTTCAGCATTGCCTCTTACTAGCATGTGAACTTGGGTGTGCCACTGTATATCCCACTGAAACTCAGTTTTCTGATAGGAAAAAATGGGAGTGATGGAGCTTACTTCATTGGGCAGGGATGAGGGTTTTCTGAAATCATAGATGTGGAAGTGATGCATACATCATAGAGCTCTGTGCTGTTGGATACGCTCAATTCCAATGCCTCGATAAGTCAGTATCTCCATGCTTTTGACAGTCCAGTGAGACCTCTGTACAGTCAGTTTCACCTTAAATGAACCACCTCTAAGTCCTCTGACATCCAATGGCTCCAAAGTAGCAACATAAACTGCTTTCTTCAAACACTGAAAAAAAAAAAAAGACATGATATCTAAATGTTGGACTTTAATGTTGATGAAATTGATTAGGCTTCTTACTCAATATGCTCTGGTCACCTGATTTATCTTTCTGTCCAGTAAATATTCCATTTTCAGTCCCATCTCAGGGCCTTTGCACAGGATGTTTATGCTGCTTTTCTCTCCATTCGCTGGGGTGTCAGCTCAGGCATCACCTCCACAGATAAAGAATTGCCCACCACATCTAAAGAAGTGCCACCTACCTCATCCCCCATCATCACTCTACATGGTTCTATTGTCTTTTCAGCATCTGGCAAGTCAGCTGGAATTACTTTGTCAGTTTTTTTCTATTCTCTGTTTCCAGCATGAAAACAGATGCCCCATGAAAGCGAGGCTGTGTCTGTCTTGATTATTGAGGTATCCCCAAATGTCTGAACAAGTGGCTGACAAAAACTAGGCATTTAATAAATATTAGTGGAATAAAGCGCCGAATCAATGAATTCTGTCCCGCGTTACTTGGGGATGCCATGTTGCGGATGGACACTGACCCTCTCAGTCTCAGAGAGGAGATGCCACATCCCATTTTCAGTCCCCTGAGTCACCGAGTGATATGCCTGATAAATGGCCATCATTATTGGAAGGCACCAGACCTTATTTCTCGGCTGGAGCTGACACCAGCATCTCCTGCCAAACGTAGGCGAGGGATCTGTGTCCAAACTCGGAAGGACCAGGAGAAGGTGGGTGTCCCGGTCCACGCTGTTTCTGGAAGAACAACCCAGTTTTCTTATTTCTCTCTACTTGCAAAATCTGTCACCTTTTTGTAAAGATGTCTGAGAAAGTGTAAAACCACATTTCCCGGATCCGGAGACGCAATAGTTTGTGCAATTATAACCCAACACATCACAGAAGTCAGATTGGCAGTCACTGCCTGCATAATAAATCACTCATTTTCCTGTTGGGGCCCAAGACCTTTTATATCTGGTAGACAAATAAAATTAAGTTTACATTGCTCGATTAAAAATTCAGAAGTTTAAGGGCATGAAGAAAGGAAAATGTGGGTTGTATCATCATTAAATAGACAGAGATAAATAAAGCACTGGAAGAGGAAACATGAGGAAAAAAAGAAAGACAATGCAAAAAAAAATAAAGCTGGCTGGTAACTTGTCATTTCTCAGACTTAAGATTGTCAGTTGGAACTTCATTAATTTCTCCTTCTAATGATCAAGATTCAGGGACTATGGCAGGGTGGGAAATGAAGGCTTGGGGAGTAGAGGGTATTCTAAGCCTCCCTCCCTCCCTCCTTCCTTCCCTCCCTCCCTCCTTCCTTCCCTCCCTCCCTCCCTCCCTCCCTCCCTCCCTCCCTCCCTCCCTTTCTCCTTCCTTCCCTTCCTTCCCTTCCTTCCCTCCCTCCCTCCCTCCCTCCCTCCCTCCCTCCCTCCCTCCCTCCCTCCCACCCTTCCTCCCTTCCTTCTTTCCTTTCTTCCTCTCTTCTTCCCATCTTTTCCTTCCTTCCTTCTCTCTTCCAAAATTTTATTTATGACTGTACTATTTATTTACAAGTCACATTGCAAAGCCCTAGGCATATAAAGTGAATAAACCCAAATTTCATATTGAAAGGCTATTTGGAGAAAAGAAAATCACAGCCCAGATTGATCAATATTGTGACTGTGGAAGCAGAGGGAGCTGTGGAGATCCCAGAAGGGGCAACTGATCTGGCCAGGGAATGGTCAGGGAAGCTTCTAAGAGAAAGTGATTCTTCAGTTGGTTCTTAAAGGAAGCATAGGTGTTAGCCAAGTGATGGACAAGAAACAGAGTGGGGAATGACATCCTGTGTAGGAGTGAACAACAAGTGCAAAGGCTCAGAGGCATGATGGGACACGATGTGCTTTCGCAGAGGGTGCAGACTAGATGGGTGGAGGTGTGGTGGGAGTGTGCAGGGCTCAGGTCACTGAGGACATTGTGAGTTGGATGAAGAAGCTTGTACTTGGTTTCACTAGTTGAAAGCTGTGTGATGGGAGGGATTATGTCTTTTATTCTTTTGCCAGTGAGCTTTCATCTCATTTCCTAGCACATTGTTTGTCACACAGCAAGACTCAGCAAGTGTTTGTTGATTGACTGTATGATTCCAGAAGTCATTGGGGAGCCATTGAAGAATCTTGAGCACAGGAGCAACATGGTCATATTTGCACTCTAGGTAGATCCTTCTGAATGAACTATGGGTAAGCCCTGGCTTGGAGGAGCTGGAGAACTCTAGGGTTAGAGGTTGTGGTCAAGGCTGTTAATGACCCATCTCTATCCAATTTCCTCTTCTTACTTTGGTAATGGAATCTCCTGAAGCTGAGCAGAGCATGGGGCTGTATAGCTAGTGACTACTTTTCCCAGCCTTCTTTGCAAATACGTGTTATCTAGCCAGTGAAGTGTGAATGGCTGTGATGGGTGCATGTTTGCACTTCCTCCTTAGAAGGAAGCTGATTGGCCCATTTTCTTCTCTTTTTCTGTCTTGAGTGTAGTCATGATGATGGGAATACAACCTCAACCATGGTGATGAGGATCACACTCTAGAGTAGGGATTGGCAAAGTCAGTCTGTGAACCAATGCTGCCTGCCCATCCATGTTGTAAATAAAGTCTGATTGGGATACAGCCACACTTACATACTTAATCTGTTGTCCGTGGCTGCTTTCTTGCTGCAATAACAGTTGAGTGGCTCTGACTGAAAATCACATACCATTTAAAGCCTAAAACATTTTCTGTTTGACTCTCTGCAAAAAGTATGCCACTCCCTGCTCTAGGGAATGGCAGATCAACAATATGGAAGGAACCTGGGCCTCTGTATGGCTTCATGGAACAGAGACACATACCTACATTGGCAGCCCATTTACATCAAGAGGGATAGATGAGAGAAAAATGAACTTCTCTCTAGTTTTTGACACTGACTTTTGTTGTTGTTGTTGTTGTTGTTATGGTGGCAAAGCTGAAACCCTATCTAATACCAAGACTAAGAGTTAGTTGCATTGGGAAAGGCATAAGATGGTGCTGGTCTAAACTAGACAGAAGTGAATAGAATCCAGGAATGTGAGGGAGCTCAGGTGGGCACATCTGGTGTCTGACTGGATGAAAATGTGAGGGACAAATCAGAAATGACCTCCAGGCCAGCAACAGTGAACACAGGGGACAGAGGTGCAGGTTGGAGAAGATTCCAAGTTTGGCTTTGCCATATGATGTTTGAGGTATCTGTGAGTTGCAAGGGGACTGGGAGGCAGTCAGCCCTCAGGTGAGGGTTTGGGGCAGTGACACACTGTCTATAAATATAATACATTGTATATGAATAGGATAGACCTCACCCCTTAGCAATTTGATGCTAACCTCAAAATTTGTCTGAGTTAATAAAGACTTTGAGTACATCCCAGCCCATCTTCCCATTTTAGCACTATGGAGACTGATGCATAGAAGAAACACCAGACTCTTCCAAGGTCAAACAGAGGGCTGTTGCTGTTGGAAAAGCCCAGAATCCCTGATTTCTGTTTCAGTGCTTGGTTCCCTCTTTCTTCCTGGTGATCCATACACTAGGTAGGCCCTCTTCCAGGCACGGGGGATAAGATGGAAAGCAAAACACACATGGCCATGGCTGAGCAAAGGCCCTGGGGTGAGATCAAAACTCAGGTCTACCTGTGTTTAACATTCTCTTTGCCCATTATGCTATACTTATTCAATTCCACATGTACTTCTTTTAGCACCTACCACGTGGTGGCAAGGGCCAGAGGGTGGATGAGATAATGGGATCTATAGACACAAGCCCTGCTCCTCAGGCTTCACAGACTTGCAGGTGAGACAGACATACACTGGGCACATCCTGGTGGCCCCAGGCAGATATAGAAGAGGTGACATAAAATGGGAATGGGGAGTGGCTTATCTGGTCAGGGAAGTCCTTGCCTTAGACTTTGAAGGCAGGTGGAATTTCTATAAACTCCTTGTTTTAGTAGAGTAAATATTATAAAAGTCCACGGCTTGATAAATGCTCTGAGGGCAACCAGTAGGCTGATCAAGAAATAGAGTATGGCCAGCTTCCCAGAAGTCCCATAAGACTCACTGCAGCTGCTCCCAGGAAACCCCTAACCTACTTTCTAACAGGATGAGGTTAAGTTTGTCTGTTTTTATACACAGCATGTCTTCTTCTGTGTCTGGCTTCTCTCGCTTAAGATTCTATTTGTGAGCTTCATCCATGTTGTGTATAATTGTATCTCATTTCCTCCCATTGCTATGCAGAATCCCAATGTGTGAATACACCATGATTTTTTTTTTAATGTGTGTGTGCCTCTTCTGTTTCTGGAAACTTAAGTTGTTTCCATTTTTGGCCATCGCTGGTGGTGCTGTGATGACATTCTAGTACACGTCTTTTGGCGAACATATGTGTGCATTTCTGTTGGGTATGATCAAGGAGGAAGCTTGTTGGGTCAAGGGGTGTGCATATGTTGAGCTTTAGTAGACACTGCCAAGTGGGTTTCCAAGATGGTTGTACCAATTAACACTTCCACCGGAAGCATCTGAGCATCTGAGCAACGTACCCTAGTGAACAGTCGGTATTTTCTGTCGTTTTCATTTTGCTGCATTTCTTTTTGTCTTTATTCCCATGGGGGTGAGGTGGCATTACATTGTGGTTTGAATGTGCATTGCCTTGATGACTGGAGTGGTCGGGCATGTTTTCATCCGTCTGTTGCCCATTTGCTCCTTCTGTTTCGGTGAGGTGCTTGTTCAAGCTGTTTGCCTATTCTGTTTTCTTGTTCATTTTTCCTGTTGGATTGTCTAATTTTTTCTTATTGATTAGAAGGTGCTCTTTATATATTGTGGGTATGAGTCCTAGATTGAATATACTCTTGAGAAGATCTCTCCCACTTGTGGGGTGGGTTACATCCTCACTTTCTGAATGGTGACATTTGATGGACAGATGTTCTTACTTTTAATATGGAACATTTTATTTAGACAGATGTTTATACTTTTAACATAAGCCAGTTCATTTAGTTTGAATACAGGATGTTTAATTTATTTATTTTTCTTTCAGCAGGATAAAACTTTCTCAAGTATATAGAATTTTCTCAAGAATGCAGATAGCAGATTTTTCCAGGGGAAGAAGGGGGTCTGAGTGGAGGTGGGGAGGTGGAAAGGTCAGGGCCTTGAAGGAGACAGGCACAGGACGTGGGACTTGAGCCTCAGGGGGTGAAGGATCCTGGAAATTGGGTGGGGAGGTGGGAGGAGGTAGTGGGGAGGTGGGAAGAGGTGTTGGAAACTGGTCAAAGGGGCCTTCTAATGGCACAATGTCCTATAGTCCACAGAGGGCTGAAGTTTTGAGCAAGGGCTGCCAAGACTGGAAGAGATGTTGGGAATATTAATCCAAAGTTGGGGACCTAGATGCAGGTGATGGGGTGAAGTGATGGAGTAGAGAGATTGGGCCAGCAGGGTGGGCCCCACTCGGACAGATTTGGGGAAGTTCCATAGACAGGACTTGGCATTGCTGCTCCCCAGGCGGAGGTAGACTGAAGAGGGGGGTGGGGTTCATTCAGGAACGATAGCCTTACGGACAGCACCACAGCCCTATCGGTCCCTGGCAGTCTGGCTCTGCTGTTCTGCTTTATGTAAAAGCTTAGAGAACAAATAGATGGTTCAGACAGTCACAAACAAACACTTCATCTATCAGCTCTCTGAGAGCTCCAGAAGATGGGACAAGCCTACCTGTGCACTGTCTGGGAAGAGCCCTGGTTTTCTGAGCTAGATGACAGGGTGGAGGCCTGGGAATAATTGGGGGGCATGAGCAGGAATCTGGATTACAGGCCTGATTCTGTTCCAGCTCACTGCTGTGTGTCTTTGTGGAAGTCTTTTCCCCTCTCTGGGCATCAGTTTTCTTATCCACAGAGAGTTGAGAGGCTCAGATGAGCTCATGGACACAAAATGGCTTGTGGCTGATACTTCACAAATATAAAACAGTACTGGGTCCTCCATCTCCAGGAATTGGAAAGTCAGAGAACTTTGCTTTTACCCTGCTAACAACTACATCAGGAGTGGTCTGTCTAAGGGGTCAACATTGCTGGACTTTACCCGGAACCAAAGGCATCCATTATCTGCACCTCTTTACTTCTTAAGGTACCAAGACCTGGCTACTGATGTCAATATCCCCTCTCCCAAATCCAAACATCTTAAATCCCAGATGTGGACATTAAAGTTATATGTTTTTCATTGGAAATGTATTCTTTCATCTCTCTAAGTGTTTAAGGTGGCTAGCAGAATAAATAGCAACAATACCTCTTTAAATACATTCTCAAGATAGAACACCATGCTGGCCACTATGGTAGGAAAGCACTTGGAGATGTAGGGAGAGGGGGTCCCATGATCAAAGGCACAGGTGGGAAATAGTATTGGGGGGTCAAAGAGCCTCTGATGGCAAGTGGTAGATATTAAGTTGGTTAGGCTCTGGCACTCAGTTATTTATAATAGTTAAACCCTAACCTGTTGTCGTGAAGGTATTTAGTAGATGTGGTCAATAACTACTCTCCATCAACTTGAGACAAAGGAAGTTATCCTTGATAGTGTGGGTGCACCTGACCCAATCAGCTGAAAGACCTTCAGAGCAGAACTGAGGTTTCTACGAGCAGGAAGAAACTCTGCCTCAAACCTGCAGCATCAGCTTCTGCCTGAATGCTTCCAGACTGCCAAACTGCCCTACCGACTTTGAACTTGTCAGCATCCCCCACCCCCACTGCATGCGCCAAGACCTTGTAATAAATCTCGTAATAGGTTTATATCTAGGTCTAGATGCAGGTCCAGACGTCAGTCCAGATCTAGATCTAGGTCTGGGTATAGCTGTTTGTTTCTGCATCCTACTGGTGCTGTTACTCCAGAGGCTCCTGATGGGCACAGAGCCCCAGGTGCGAACTGAAGGCCAGGGTTGCCGGGAGCAGCAGCAGAAAAGAAACAGCCTCTTCCACTCTTTCTCTCACAGCTCTAGCCACAAAGACCATTCTGGTCTCAAACGTGCCACGCAGGTTCTATCTGCCAGATCCTGGCCTTTGCTGTTGCTTCCGCCGGGATAGCGCCTCCCCCGCGTACCTGCGTGTCTAGCACTGCCGCTTCGTCCCCATCTCTCCTTAAATTCTACTTCCTGGAGGGAACTTTCCTGACTGTTCTAATCTATGAAAGCCCCGCCAGCAGCCTTCTTTACCCAAATTAAATTCTTTTCCCAACGGTCATTCCTACTAGCTATTTTATTTCTTTCTTTCAACTGTCTCGCCCACTGGAAAACAAGCTCTCACTCCTGTTTCCTAGTTCCTAGCCCAGGGCTTGGCATGGAGAAGGCACTCAGTGGGCTTCAACTTGTGGCGGGCTTCGAGTATGAGGCCAAGTGATTGTAAGGAGCTTCAATCAGCTTCACCCACCAATCTCCTTCCGACAGCCAGGGGCTCCTGGTGAGATGTTGTGGGGGACACTCCCAAAGAGACGCCAGTGAGAGACAGCTTGGAGGTACTTGACAATTTTCCCTTATCTCCAATGATCCACGTTGTCTGGCCAAGTTGTTCATGAAGGAGGCCCCATGATGCATCTCAAAAAAGCAACTGCAGCCTCTCAATCACCCAGCAAAGTTTGGAAGGAAAAACAGATATCAAAATCGAAAGTACACAACAGTAATATATGGTATCAGATCCGTCATTCTTTACAGCAACATGGACAATGGCGTTTGAGAAACAGCATTTGCACCCAAAAGATAGGCAGTTTTGACATGTCTTGCCAGAGAAGAATCACCCTCCCCAACATCGCCGCCCCCACCCTCCCAGCCTGATCACGAGGAATGACAGAATTACAAACAAATCAATCAGGCGGAGAAAAGCAGCAGCAGAGACTCAGGATTTGGGCAGTAATAGCAAGATGGAGTGCCAGGGTACTAGGTATCTGTGTATTGTCAATCATGGGCAAATGGGTGACTGCCCAGGAAGTGGGACTTTGTGGGTCCTATGTATGCTCTGTCTCTGGTGCTGAGTCACCACTACTCAGGGTTAATTAATCAGTGGAGAGAAGTGGTCACAGTAGTCAGTCATTGCCCATTTGCTCCTGTGGGAGAGTGAGTTTATTGTGGATTAATGAGGCTAGAATGGAGGATAGATACCCATAAATCCAATCTCATAAGCCTACAAGGGTCAGTTGATAGCATAAACAAGAAAAACAAGTTGTAATGCAATAGAGAGTGGTGGGGATTGTGACTAAGCAGAGGGCACTTGCCCCCTCTGCACAAGGCAGTTGCCACATGGTTCCAGTTGTTTGAGGTCATGTGGGAGTTCAAGAACAGAGACTCCAATTAGAATTTATAAGGGAAGCATACATTTTATTTTATGAATTATCTTGATTTTTAAATGCTGGCACTAATTAAACTTGTTCTAGTCTAGCCTCTCATTTTAAGATGGGAAGACTGAAACCCAGAGAGGAAAAGAGACTTGTTCAAAGCAGCTCGGGAAGTTGGCAATAGGGTGGCGCCTAGACCCTCAGTGCCCGACTCCAGCTCTGGGCTCTTTCTGCTTCCCTCTAGCCTGCTTTTCTGTTTTAGAGAAGAGGCTTTTATCTCTGAGCCCTGGATCTAAGAAAGGCAATGGAAGGGATAGAATATAGGGGAAGATGCTTGAGCAAACCAGTCCTACAGTTTGCAAGCACACAATATAGTCACATTATTTCAGTACATCCCAGCTCAGCTGAAGTGCCAGGCCTAGGGGAGAGAGGCTGAGGAAAGGAGACAGCAGGATTGGAGGGGCTCAGGACCCTTGCACAGATGTGTGGCCCTCTGGGCCACCTGAAGAGATCTGGGATGTCCCTTGGAAAGTGCTTCTGGGCTCAGAGGGAGGTGCTTCTCCTCTTCTTTTTTTCTTTTTTCATCTTAATCAAGTTACATGTGGGCAAATCCCATGACCCCTGATCTGAATCCCAGTAGTAGCAAACTCTCTTTGTAGGAGTTTTCTGTACCAGGCCAATCAGGTAGGTCATAGAGAAAAATCAGCTGGGGTGTATCTGGCCTCCTCAGGACCCCAACCCCTCTTCAACTCCGGCCTCATCTTCCTCCCACTGCCTGGCCTGGGGCCTCTGAGCCCTCATTGCCCAAGGCTAGGTGAATCTTTCTCTCCTAACCATGCTGGGGACAGAGTCTACATTAGGCGAATCAACAAGGCCATCTCAGAAGAGACCAAATAGGAAATAAGAGGCCCCATTGCCTAATGGGACTTATCAATTATGATCTAGGACCATATTTCTTTGAGGGGTGATTGTTTCACGGAGTCTGACATCTCATATAGCTTTAAATTACTCACAACCAGGACGGCTTACAAGATAGCAGTAAAATCAGGAGAGGATTGGGCAATGTAATTATAGTATGGAAATGATGTTGATCACTCAAGCAGGGAGCAGACCTTGAATCGAAAACCCTGCTCTGTCTCCCCACCCCCTTCCTCCCACGGTTCCCTCCTGCTGTGGAGCGGTAGAACACACAAGATCTGGGGACCACGGGGTGGGACACCCTCGCTGCTGCTTAGAAGCTGGAAGTTGGCCAGGTCACTGTGTAGGGTGACATGAGAGAAGAGGCCCCTGTGGACCGAAGGATCAGGACCAAGGACAGATCCCACAGGTCATGGCAGTGAGAATCTAAAGGCCAGAGTGGCGAGAGTCTGCAGGTGTTGAGCATTTTTCTGGTTTATGGAGGCAATACTTTCCTAAGCACTAATGTAGTCCAAGAGTTATATTTGATTCTGGGACAATATAAATTCCTTCTTTCTTTCCTTCCTTCCTTCTTCCTTCCTTCCTTCCTTCCTTCCTTCCTTCCTTCCTTCCTTCCTTCCTTCCTTCCTTTCTCTTTCCCTCCTTCCCTCCCTCCCTCCCTCCCTCCTTCCCTCCCTCCCTCCCTCCCTTCCTTCCTTTCTTCCTCCCCTCTGCTTACACCTCTTTCTTTCCCTCCATTCACCCATTTCCTAAGTATCATCTTCCTGCCAGACACTGTGTAAAGTTTTGAGGTTACAAAGATAAATTATTTCAGTTCTTTGATGAGCATATACTGCATGTAAACATTGTGTTAGAATCCAGATACCCACATTATTCATTCAAATACTTATTGATGATTGAGTAGTTTGTAGAAATGCTAAGCTGCTCATCAAACCCATTTCCTTTTCTTCCTGATGCACTGTTAGGCTACACTTCCCAGCTTCCCTTGCAATTACATGTGGCCATATAACCAAATTCTAGCCAATGGAATGTGAAGAGAAGTGACTGGGGCACTCCCTGGCCTGGCCCATAAAATCATTCCATGTGTGACCTCTCATGTTTTCTTTTCAGCCTGCCGGCTAACTGGTGACACCAAGCATGCTCTTAGAAGGCCATTGTGCAGCTGGCAGAGCCATCAGCATACCGTGTCCCTGAATGAACAGGTAGAGCAGAGCCCTACCCCCACTCCAGTCCTCTGCTGACCTGAACCTGCATTGTACCCAGACCCGCCAGGCCACCAGGCCAATTGCATAACAAGTGCTTTAAGGACAAGACACACTTCTACTTCCTGAGCTGCAGAAACATGGACTTTGTTGGTTAGAGCAGTTAAATAGATACTATACTAGGCATCAGGGCACAAACACCTATTCAGATACCTTTTCTTGGCACTTACTATGGTTCAGGCAACATACTGAGTGCCGGGAATGTGGAATACAGCTCAGTCATTCAAGTACTAGGCTCTGAGGTTATGGAGATGAATGATAAATGAATAATAATTAATATCTCCACAAACATTTATTAGGTAACCAATATGTCCAGTCTTGGTATTAAGCTCTGGGGATACCACGAATAATTCATTCAAACATGGATTAAGTTTTTCTCATGTGCTGGGCACTGAGTTAGGTATTTGGGGATTAAAGATGAACAGAACCCTTTATCCTCAGGGGTTTCACCCCTGAGGTGGAAGAATCTGATCATGGTGGTGCAGTATGAAAAAGTACTAACTAAAATAAAATTTTTAATGAGATTGCACAAGGAGACAGGCTAATGGCTAATGGGAAAGGGGCGGGGATAGGGAAACCTAAAAACAACTGGAGCTTTTTGATCTGGGCTTTGATGGTTGGATATAAGTTTTCTAGGCAGTGAATAAGTGGAAGGGAAATCCAGGCAGAGAAAACAGCATTTGCAAAGAGGATATGACCTGGGATTGGTGAAAAGTTTGGTGTGGCTGGAGCTCAGGGTTATATGGCAAGGACAGAATCCGGTGAGCAGGGATACTGCCTGTCTCTGGGTCAGAAGCTCTTGCCTTTCTGCCTGAAAGGTGGTTGGAGCCAGGAGGGGTCAGAAGCTGCACATTAACTCCATCATGGATTGAGGCAGGAGTAGATACTCTGCCAATCCCACCTCCATGGGCAGTGACTGTTTCGTTCCCTTTTTTCTAACTATCATTTAATATGAGTGCAACTTTATGACATTATCCTACCATTTTATGAGTGAACAAACCAAAGATCAGAGAGGCAAACTACCCCTCAAATCCCACAGCTGTCGGAACCCAGAGTTGACATTCAATCTTCCAAGTCAAGCCACATTCCCAATGTGCCTGTAGCCTCCACCAGGTCCAACAATGCAGGAATTCTGAAACTCTCTGGGGTTAATTGACCACATTTGGTAAAAAAAAAAACAACAAAAGGGGCTTCCCATCCTAAGAAATAATTAGAGCTAGCTCAAAACCAAGCTAGTGCATGCATGCGTGTATGCACGCACACGTGTGCGTGTGCGTGTGCGTGTGTGTGTGCGCGCGCGCGCGCACGTGATGAGGGGCGTAAGGGTGGGGGGCAATCTAGCTGAGCCGGGACCAGCCCGAGCTGTGCTGGGAAGGAATAAATCTCCCTGTGAGCCAACATTAATACAAGCTTGGCAGGTTCTGGGCAGGCCCCTGGTTGATTATGCCAATGGACGTAGGGGAGGGGAAGATTGAGCTGCTGGGTGGCGTGAATGCATATCACACCGGGTAATGCTTTGAAAATATATAGCATCCAAGCAGGCAGACAGATGAAGGAGGGGTGAAGGGGGATGGTGGAGGGGAAGCGGCATCTGTTTGCAATTACAGTGACCAAAACCAACTGAACAAGGCTCTGGGAAAGGATGCCTAAGGTGCCTACGTTGGGCGAGCTGCAAGGGTAGCAATCAGTCATTCACCATTTGTTTATTGAGCACCTACCTGGTGCCAGGCACCGAGGGAAAATCCAGACAGAGTGCTGCCCTCGTGAAGCTCACAGTAGGGTGGGGCAGATGGAACTGAGCGGGCCATTATGCCAATTGAATAAAAGGTGCATTAAGGAGAAAAACAGAAAGTGGTGAGGGACTACAAGGCTTAGGTAGAGGCCATGGAGGACTACCTGGAAGAGGGGACATTTGAAATGAGAACAGAAAAATGAATTGGGGTTAACTTGGTTGGGTGCGCATATGTGTAGCAGGGCATAGGGTGACAGAGAAGAAACATATATGGAGGCTCTGAGGCAGCAGGGTGTTTCAATTTGTAACAACAATAGGGAGGCCCGTGTGAGTGATGAATGGAGAGTCAGGGTTCAGATAAATCTGAGATTTAGGCAGAAGCCAGACCAGGCATGGCTTTGTGGGCATTGTAAATAATTGCACTCATTATAGAGCAATGGGGAGCTACTAAAGGTTCTAAAACGGGGGAGTTACTGACAAAATTCTCTTTTTTCAAGGTATCTCATAAAATCCTCACTGCAACCTGGTGAGACAAATATAACCATTCCTCATTACTTGGATGAGGGAACTTCAGCTCAGAGAGGCAAAGTGATTTGACTAAAGTCACACAGCAAGAGAGTAGAATACTGGGTCTGTAGTATCATAAAGGTGGTAAGTGATTGAGTACAGATTGCCCGGCCCAACATTCTGGACCTATTATTAAAAAAGAAGCTTCAGACTCCAAAATGTGAAAGTAGAACTTCCATCCCTGGAATTAACTTTGGTGAGAATTTGACAAAGGTCAGGAAGCTTAGATCAGAATTTAAGACCCATGGACAGTCATGTCCTAGAGAAAAGCCGTGTCACCATGACCTACACAGGAGTCTGGCTTGGGAATGGCTAGAAGAGACAATTTGAAGATGCCCTGGTCATCGAAGAGCCAGATACCTCAATAGGACAGAGCAAAGAGGGGGCCAGAATGGGCTGCTTCCCGCAAGGCTTGGGAGTTTGAGAAGGTGCTTTGTGTATTCATCCACTGAAAATCCAGAAGGAAAATACATACATACATACATACATACATACATACATACATACATAAAATGTAAGGTCCTCTCCCCTGGATGCCTCTTGCCAGCTCAAGTTTGGAAATAGTAATTCAATCCATCTGCCATATCTTTGCAGGCTCAGATTTGTCCAAAAGAATGGTTAGAATAGAGACAAGTGGCAACAATGCATTCACCTGGCAAATAAATGAGCTTAACTCTGAGCTAGGCCCTGAGGGTAGAGCAGAGAAGAAGGCAGAGATAGAGCTCACCACCCCATTCCCTGGAGCTTACAGTTTTGTTCAGGTTAATATTAGCCATGCTTGGTTGAAAACCTACTACTCACTATAGAACCAAGATGTGTTGTGTACACACACCCTTCTCTGATCCTTGCAGCCACTCTGTTGGGTGAGTACTCATAGTAGACACTGTCGCTCTTTCTTACCTGGCCAGTGCACCCAGCCCTCAGCTACTATGGGTGTTGACTGCTGACTCCGCCCAGCTTCCTCCCTTCTGGAGACTGCCCTAGAGCCCCTTCCTCAGGAATGCCTGGGGGTGTAGGCACACCCAGGGGTTGTTGTAGTCAATGACTAACTCTTGCAAGATCTCCCTTGGCTTTCCATGGTGCAACATCATGGCGCCATTTACACTCCGAAGCTCCCAGGGAATCAGGTGACCACTGGACCTCAGCTGAAACCACATCTTTGCTTGGCTTCTTCCTCTTCACTGCCCAGCTAACCCATCCTCACAAGTTTTTCTCTAGAGCTCTCCCACAATTAATCTCTTGCCTAAGAACCCTCAACCAGAGTCATCTCGTGTGGCCCCTGCCTCTTGCCATCTCCAATAGTTGCTGTGGCCATTTAAGGATGTGAGAAATGAGACAAAGGTGGCCAAACATCCAGACTTAAGAAGCTTTGAGGGCATAACTCACTCTTCCAAAGCCCCCTCGCTGCTGAGGGATCCAATCAAGACTTGAACACAAGAAGTCTCTCTGACTTTGACATCCTGAGATGGCCGTGAAGGCTGAGTGTGACCTGGGAGGCAGCAGGTGGTGGGTGCCGGAGGCAGATGGCACCTCCAGAGGTGACAGGCATCATCCATGAAGGGGAAACTTGGATCTGAACCAGATTCCAGAGGGTTGGGGGTTACCTTTCATACCTGTAAGCCTGGATGTGCGAGGGTGTGTCTCGGGTGGGGTTTCGTCTCTGCCTGGCACCCATTCATGACCTCACAGCTGCCTTTCTGTTGAGTTCTGACACATTCAAGGCTCAAGGGAAACCAGCTCTCCTTTACCTTCCTTTCAACCTTATTATCGCCTGTTCTCACACAGCAGTGGATTGAGCTATTACAACAGCCGCTTAAGACGTTTCCTCTTTTCCTAATTTCGCTTCTGAGCTGGGGCACCCGTTAGGTTGCCATCTTGAAATTACTAAAAGTGAAGTGCAGGAAGGAAGGAATGGAAACGTGGCACGGGGGTCTGGGTGTGTGAGAACCTGGGCCAGGCGTAGTCCAGCCTGGATTGCAGTTTCTTCCTGGGTAACATGGTGGAAGGATGGCTCTGTCCCATTCTATTCCCAGTATCCATCCTCCTAGATGACTCTACTTCCCCAGACTCTGCTCTTCCAGATGTCCAGGCATGTGTGCTCACGGTGCAGCAAGTTTAGGAGGGGCAGGTCCTTGAATCTGAGCTTTTGGGAACTCAGACCGGGTATTTATTATGCATCATTAGGCACCCTGCTACCTGAGTATATTTTAGTGTTGCTGAAGGTGAGGGGCTCTCTGAATGAATTCCTCTGCATCCAGCTTCCCCATCCTCTGCTTCCCTCCCGTGCAGTCCTCCCTGCCCCCCCCTGCCCCCCCCCCACTGTCCTCCCCATTCTGCTTCAGTCCCCTGCGCTCTGGGAACTGTTTCATTGAAAACTCACTATCTAGGTCTAAATGGCCCTTTTAAGGCACCATCCATGGCCCTATGCCAAACTCATGCAAGAGAAGAGGTCCGAAAGAACGCAGTTCTTTAGAGTCTGGGTTCTGAACCACTTACTCCAACCCTTTCTTCTCATTGCCCAGGATTGTCTCCTCCTTCCTCCAGGATTTCTGCTCAATGTTGTCTCCTGAAACCTCGTTCTCCATGGATTCTTTTTGTTTTATTTTATTGATTGATTGGTTTGAGAGAGAGAGAGAGAGAGAGATTGATTTGTTGTTCTACTTATTTTAGCACTCATCAGTTTACTTTTGTATGTGCTCTGACCAGTGATCAAACCTGCAACCTTGGTGTATCAGGGTGACATTCTAACCAACTGAGCTATGTGGCCAGGGGCTCTCCATGGATTCCTGATAAAAAAGGTGTGCTGCCCTATATGCAGAGACCTAGCTGGCAACATGTGTCCCCAATGTTGCCAGCTAGTCTGAAGACCAGGAGCTTTCTAGCATCAATAAAATAAAAGCCTGGGTCTTTTTTTTTCTTTTTTCATCTTGAAGAAAATTTCCTATTAAAAAAAATGTGATTAACTTTAAAGCACCCAACCAAGACGTGTTTGGAAGGAGGTCCAATTCCTCCATTTCTAATGTCCCCACTGATATAATGAAGACTATACTTTCAAGGCATAGTTATTCAAGTATCCAAATTAGATTTCGTAATGGAATTCTATGAGTTCTGCCCCCTAGTCCTCAATTTCACATATCAGAAATCCTAGCCTACCTATAAATCTGATTATCTTAGGTCTGGCTCGTGCATTATATAAATGTATCTAATTGCTTTAAAAATTTTTAAATTAAAGTATAGTTGGCCTATAATACTCTATTAGCTCCAGGTGTACAACCTAAGTGATTCGACATTTATGTACTTTATGATGTGATCACAATAAGTCTATTAACCATCTATCATTGGACAAATTTATTACGATATTATTGATTCTGTTCCCTGTGTTGTACAATGCATCCTTGTGGCTTATTTGTGTGTGTGTGTGTGTGTGTGTGTGCACGCGCGCACATGTGTGTGTGCGCATGTGTGTGGCTTATTTATTTTATAACTAGAAGTTTGTTCCTCTTTTTCCCCTTCACCTTCTGCAACCATCCTCTCACCTCCCATCCCTGGGGCAGCCATCAATGTCTATGAGTCTGTTTCTTTTTTGTTGTTGTTGTATTTTTAGCAACTCTGGAGCTAATTTCAGTGACTCTTTTCCACCTCCACACCGTTGTCCACGCTGCTCTCTGTACTCCCGCACTGAAAGGCATGAGTCCCAATCAAAGCCCTCATCAAAGGTCCACAGCTAGTTAGAACTCCTTAGTTTTGATGACAGGAGATCCCATTAGAAGTTTAGAGAGCTGTGGCCTCCAGAGGGGGAAGACTGGGTAAGATCGTCGTTCTCCACTTTTATTTTCCTATAATCCACATGGTTAATACAAGGCTTGCTGGGTGATGTTCAGGAAGCGGCGCCTCCTCTCTGAGCCTCAGCGATCCCCATCTGCTCAAATGGGTGGGCGGGATGGGCTCGGAGCCAGAGCTTCTCTGAGATGAAGCTTTATATGGTGCCTGCTGTGTCTTGCTCGGGTCTCACGGGGCAGAAGGGCTTTGAAAGCATTTATCAGTTAATGCATCACTTATTCATTAGGGATTCTTTCTGGACATCCTCGGAGCTCCTACCTTTCCAAGCATTCATCCCCCAGCCCCCTCCAGTGCTGACAAATTGCTGCTTGAAGTTCATGGTCCCGAAGGCCTTCTTAAAAAGTCCAGGAATGCAGGCATGGGGGGATAAGGAGGGAGTGTGGGAGAGCTTTGGCCAGAAGCCATAAGCCTCAGCAGCCGGAGGAGGATGCAGGGGGTGGGGTGCAGGCACCCCGAGATGGCTCATGCAGCAAAGCGCTCAGCGGCGTCCTGACTTTGAAAACAATCCAAAACAAGGTCTGTGTTCCAGTATCCAGTGATGTCACAGCTAATCATTAGCCTGGTAATTACATTGAAAGCCTTCTGCGATCTTATCTTCAGCAGGGTCATTAATGCAAGGCAACCACACCAGTAAATGTCTCATTAGTCTTATTTTAGACTTATGTATTTTTCAGGACTACAGAATTTTAATAGTCTGCCCTCCTCTCCAGCCCCCTCCTTCTGTGACATTAATATCTAGTCCACATGCCAGATTCTTCCAACTTTCCCCCTCCTTGCTTTCCCTCCTTGGAGCCCCCAGAGGTGGGCCCAGCGAGGAAGGCAGGCTGGAGCCGGGTTGATAGGGGCTAGGTCTTTCTGGCTCTCGCCAGCCTTAGCTCTGTTTCTGACCCTAGATTTTTTTTTTCTGTGATGACAACCTTTTCCTGCATTTTCTATGTCTTCCTGGGAAGCTTCACTCTTCATTTTAACCCCTTTAAAACCCTTTTCCTCATTATTGAAGAAATACATGGTCATAACAAAGGAAGAAAGAAAAAATCAGCATCATCTCAGACCACCGGGCTCACCCCCTCCACAGTGCCGGCTTTCTCTGTGTCCCTGGAGCGGGCTGAACACCTCTTTCTCAGGCCTTGACGGTTGCTGTTCTCTCCGCCCAGAGTGTTTTTCTCTCTCCTCTGCTATTGAATGACTTTTATCCTCTCTCCAGGGGGACAGCCTAAACACCACTTCTTCTTGGAAGCCTGACCTCCCCTTGTCCCCATGCAAGTTCATGGTTGTACCTTTGTCATTTGATGCCATTGCCTGTGTCCTAGATCATGCATGTCACAATCCCCCATTATTTACCTAAAGGGGACATTAATTGTTTGATTACATTCTCCCTAACAAGGCAGATCACTTCAGGTGGTCAGGGAACACCCTTATGTGGTTCATTAACCTTGCCTTTCCAGTGGCCAACTTAGGGGCAATAGACATAAAGAGACATCAGTAGGCACTTGTTGAATAAATGATGAATGAGGGGGTGGGTAGATGGATGAATGGATGGATGGATGGATGGATGGATGGTTAGATGGGTAGATAGATAAGTGGGTGGATGGATAAATAGATGGATAAACAACTAGGTTTATTTTGAAATATTCTCCAGTTTTTCCTTAGCATTTTAGATATTGAAATAATATGACAAGTAATTTGTATCTGCCTTTTTTTCATTCTGCATTTTTCTATATGTTAACAATTTTAAGTATTTTTGATGGCTGAATGGTATTCCATCAAGTAGATGCTCCATAAGTTACTCAGTTAATTTCTACTGGCATACATTTGGGAAGGCTTAGTAAGTTAAGCCTTTAGGCTCCAGCCCCAAGCACCAGGGTTCCCATGCTGCCGTGCCACCATCTCACAGCAGTGTGAACATGCAGTTATGGACAAGATATATACATATTATCTCCCCGTGCCTTGGTTTTCCTCATCTGTAAAACAAAGGTGATAACTTAAGGGGTTAATGGGGAAATCGATACAAATAGAGTGTAAAGAACAGTATCTGACATCCAGTAAATGTTAATTATTATTTCCAGTCGTCACCCATACAGGATCCATTGAGGGATGTCTGGGTGGATGATGCTTTATCTGATGCTTCTCTTTAGGATAGCCAGGGGGTAGCTGGAATCCTAACCTTTGGAACAAACGGGGTGGAAGCTAGACTTCTTATTTTCCCATTATGAATTCACAATGTGGGGAGGTCTTTCTCCAAAGCACGTCTGCCAGCAACCTGCACTATTGTTTTCCTTTCTCTACTCTGGTATCCACCCAAGATATTTTTTTTTCTGAGCAGTGTGGTAGAAAAAAGCCCAGCTTTGGAGTCAGGGGACTGAGCTGGGACTGACACTCTGCCCCTTGCAAATGGGGACACCTTAGGAAAGTAGGTGTTTCGGAGCCTGCGGGTCATCTGTAAATGGGGACAGGTCCAGCAAGGGTGTGTCTGGCGTTTGACCTGTGCCAATACTCCAACCTCGGTGGTCACTGACCCAAGACACTGCATAGATGCCTTTTCTGGGGTAACTTGCAAAGTGCGTCCCATATGCTGTGTGCCGGCTGGGTCACACTCCCAGGGCTCGCCATGCAATATCTCGTGGAATGAGTGAAGAAAGGAAGAAAGAAGGAGTGGGGAGCAGAGAAGCAGGTAGATTTCAATTATGGGAGCCCCTGGATGCAGAGTGGACTCTTTCCTCTTTATAAGCAGCCCCCCTGAAAGGTTCCCATTCTCACAGTGAGGTTTGGAGCAAATGACTTCACCCCTCCGAGACCCCTTTGTCTTTAGCATCAAGAAGGGTGAGAAGGCACCCTGCAGGTTGGTGGTGATGATTCCACGAGATGACACACTTTCACAGCTGTTGACACGTGGTGAGTGCTCACCATGAGCTAGTTCGTATTTCTTTTTTCTTGACAGTGGCAAGGGAAATGCCAAAAAAAAAAAAAAAAAAAAAAAAAATAGCTCAGAGTGATATGGCTGAAGACAGCCTCAGAAATCAGGTCTGCTGACGCGGGTGCTGTACCCTCTGCACGGAGCCACGCTGCCATGGGTCTCCATCATTAATGCAATTCTCAACTGTCCCCTCACTCAGAATCTCCTCTTCCAGGCCACCGAGCCTGGAGGCTCTCCTTCCCAGGCCATCAGTCCAGTTCGTAGATATGTGTCCTCAAGTTTGGGGACTTTCCTACTGGTGTGTGTGCACTGTGGGGCGCAATCTGTGTCGGTTTCTTTGCTGCTGGGAATCCAGAGACTAGCAAGGTGCCCGGCACATGCACAAGTGGGCATTTAATAAATATCTGTTAAATGAATGAATGAGGGTGTTTTTACCTGGAGAAGGAGCGCTACTCCAGAGACCAGCTGCCAGACCTCCCTCCCTGGTTGCTTCCCTGGAGCCTGTAATATTTAATTAATATGAACCAAGCGGAGCCCATTTTATGGTGCTGGCCCAGGGGCCACGCATAATTGAGAAGCAATGGGAGGCACCTGAGACCTGACCTTGGCTAATGATGGATAGACCCACGTGGAGATCAGGAGTCAGTGACCCAGGGGCTGGAGCATCGGTCCAGAGAGTCCAGGCAGGAAAAGAGCTGTCTGCCGCCCTGCCCTGTGATCTCAGATGGTGTGTGTGTGTGTGTGTGCGGGGGGGTCATGGGAAATTCTGCTGATGCCATTTCCCTGGGGAGATGAGAAGAGCTGTGAAGGCTGACCTTGTGCCAGGTCCTGGTGAGCACTGTCCAGGGAATCTCGGGATGGCTGTCTTTCGTCAGCATTTTGACATGATGGGTACTCAGACTCAAGGGGCACTCTGGAGGGAGGCAGCAGTGGAACGAGGGTCTTGCAAAGTGTGGGGTGGTGTGCAGGGCAGTGGGGAGCAGATGGGCATAGTCGCCCCCCCATTGCTGCCTTTTGGCTCTCGCCAAGTTTTGGGGGTACGAAAGAGTTCTACGTGGCTGACCCCAGGCTGAGGTCATCACTTCCAATCTCCCAGCCTCCGTGTCTTACCTCCAAAGGTGCAGCCCTCTCATTTTTGTCCTGAGTGGGAGAGGACTCTATTTAGGGAAAACGCAGCTGTAACCTTAGCTCTTGCAGGGGCGGGGAGTGGGTTTCATTCAGCCGGTGGGAGAGCAATATCCCGGCACAGAGAGGAATGCACGGGGTGGGGGTGCTTTCTTGCCCTCACGGGACACATCTCCGTCGCCAAGGGCATGAGGACAGAAATGGAATTCAGACTACAAGACTGCCGGAAGGTGAGGGGCGGATAGGTCCCTTGGGGATGAAGTGGTGGGTGGGTGGGTGGGGGGAGCTGTTTGGCTCCAGCCACAAGGTCAAAGAAGTGTGGACGTCCGCTGCCCAGGGGGGGCCTGGAAAATGGGACCACCGCAGAGAACAGGTCTTTAGAGTTTGCAGAGCATGTTCAGATCTAGGAATGAGAGAAGGAAATGACGATTAATGGTCGATTTGATGGAAACACGAGCCGCTGTTTGTAGAGCAGAAGCCCAGAGCTGGGCGGGGTCAGCCTAGAGATTCTAACCAGTGCTTCCTGGTCAGTTCCCATCCTTGGCTACCAGCTGCTCCAAACCCCTTCTGCGCTTCAGGCTCTAAAGACAGCATCCCATCTCCCTCACTCCATTTGTGGTAAAATACACATACAGTTTATACCATCTTAGCCGTTCTAAAGTGTGCAGATCAGTGGCCTTAAGTACGTTCCCACTGTTGAGCAAACATCACTGCCATCCATCTCCAGAAAGAACCTTTTCTTCTTCCCAAATTAAAATTCTGTCCCCATCAAACACTAACTTCCCACCCACCCCCTCCCCTAAACCCCTGGCAACCAGCACTCCACTTTCTGTCTGTACGACTTTGACTAGCAGCCCATGCAAGGGGAATCATATACTACTTTTTGTTTTGTGACCGGCTTATTTCACCTAGCACAATGTCCTCAAGGTTCATCCATGTTGTAGCACGTGTCAGAATTTCCTTCCTTTTGAAGGCTGAATATGCTATTGTATGGCTAGACCACAGATTGTTTATCCATTCATCCAGCTTTGGACATCTGAGTTGCTTCCCTGTGTTAGCAATTGTCAATAACGCTGCTCTGAACGTGGGTATACAATTATCTCTTCAAGACCCTGAATTCTATTTTATTATTTTTTTTGGTTAGATACCTAGCAGTGAAATTACTGGATCATGTGGTAACTCTACTTTTAATTTTTTGGAGAACTTCTATACTGTTTTCCACAGCAGCTGCACTGTTTCCTGTCCCACCAGTAATGCATCAGGGTTCCAATTTCTCTTTCTCATTGACACTTATTTCCTGTTTATTAAAAAAAAATTTTATAGCCATCCTAATGGGTATGAGGTGGTATTTCATTGTGGTTTGATTTGTATTTCCTAGTGATGTTGAGCCTCTTTTCATATGCTTATTGGCCATTTCTATATCTCTTTTCCATGTGATGCATAGAAAAAGAGCCTAGGTTTTTCTGGAGTTCAACAGGTCTGGGGCTAGTCATGTCTCATTCTCTGACTTTTTTTACTGTGTGACTTTGGGCAAGCGTCTTCACCTCTCTGGACTCTTATTTCCTCACTGATGGAGTGGAGGAAATCATTTGGACCTATGGAGGCTGATAGAGTATTTGAGAAGAGTTTAGGATTCTAGTTCCTAGACTATAGGCAGCCCTTACCAATGTTAGTTCATTTCCCCCATAGTTCATTATCCTGTATTAAAATTGGGGTGTTGGGGACCCAGCGTGTGGTCACAGGATCTCTGCTAACTGGACTTAGCAGGCGGAGGCACAGGTGGACATTCAGGGTGGGCTCCTGCTTGCTCTGCCTCCTCCAGGCTTGCCACTCTGGAACTCAGTGCTGGTACCTCACCATCCAGGGCTTGGGGGGGTCACACGCCTGTTTATCTTTCTCCCCCACCCTATGATGCCTAGCACGTAGATAAAACACCAGCTAGCCAGTTGGTCAACCAACCCAGTTTCCATCCCCTCTGAGCACATGGCGAGGCTGCATTTCCACCAGCCTCTCCTGCTTTGGGGTGGGGCTGTGCATCTGTGTCTGGCCAGTGGGATAAGCAGGAGTGATGACCACAACTTCCAGGCCATGGAGCCCTCGCTTTCTTGCCTCACCTGCTGACACCCATCATTACTTAATGAGTGCTCGTTGAAGGAGAAAAAGCGTCCTTTCTCTTGGCCCTTAAATATCATCCATGGTCACAGGGTCCCACATTCCCATCCTCTTGCCAACTGGAATCTAGGAGAGTGAGAAATAAATTTCTGTTGGTTAAAGTCACTAAGACTGCAGGTTTTATCTGTTCCAGCAGCTGACATTCTCCTAATACTTCCAGGTCCCCAAGCTCAATAAGGTTAGGGACCTTGCACACAGGCTTCTCACATCTGTGTCCACGGGGTTGGCACATAGTAGGTGTTAATTACTTTTTTGTTAAGTGAAGGGCATGGCTCCCAGTGGTGGCTCCATAAATGTTTTCTCAGTAGAGGGTCGGTGAGAGTAAATGCAAGATGGCCAAGGTCCCAAGTTCAATCTGCGGATGGGCCTGTTACTGTCTCCGTGGAAGGAGGGTACCCCAGGTTCCCTGAGCTGGGATCCTGGTTGGACAACTCAGGGTTATTTCAGAGCTGGTGCTCAGGATCTGGGCCACACACAAAGCTGTGTTAGTTTCCTGGGGCAGCCATAACCAAGTAACACAAGCTGGGTGGCTTAAAGAATAAATGTATACTCTAATAGTTCTGGAAGTTAGAAATCCAAGATCAAGGTGTCGGCATGATCGGTTTCTTCTGAGGGCTGTGAGGGAGAATCTGTCCCGTGTCTCTCCCTTGGCTTCTGGTAGTTTGCTGGCGCTCTGGCATTCCTTGGCTTGTGGAGACTCGCCCCCATCTCTGCCCACCTGGTGTTTTCCCTGAGTGTGGTCATTGTGAGAAGGGTGGGTGTGGAGAGGGCTTCCTTTCTTCTGCTGGCCCCGTCGACTTGCCACTGAGAGCCATCTGGACCTGATGCCTGTCTCGGTATTGCCTCTGATTACTCCAAGAACCATCCTGGATCCCCCTAGAAGCAGCCTCTGCTCTGTCACACTGTCCCCAAACCTACCTGACCAGGCAAAAGTGTCTAGCTTAGTGGGTTTGAATTCCGGCTGTACCACTGCCTAGCATGTGAACTTCAGCATGAGCAGCTTCTAAGCCTCTTTGTCCTCCCTTGTACTAAATATAATTAAATTCCTACCTCATTGGTTGGGTTGCTGTAAGGTTGAGACAAGACTATGCATGTCATAGTGACAATGACAAAATTTCCTGGAAAATCTAGTCAGCCCCCAGGAGACTGGCATCTGCAAGATGTGATCTTGGTAAGTTACCTTGAAACATCATGTTTTCTAATCATGTCACAGGCAACCTTGGAGCCTCATGGTCAGCACATTGCTGCCTGTGACCCAAATCCGGCCCATTGCCTGTTTCTGTAAATAAAGTTTTATTGGAACATGGCTATGGCCATCTGCTTCCATATTATCTGGGGCTGTTTTTGCAATACAATAGCAGAGTTGAGTCAATGCAACAGAGACCATACGCCTGCAAAGCCTAATGTATTTATTACCCAGCCTTTCACAGAGTTTGCTGATCCCCCATGTAAAACAACATGGACATTTGGCACTTATAAGACTAGAGTTCAAAACTCAACCTCTATGTTTCCTTGCTGCGTGACATCAGCCATGTTATGTGAAGTCACTGTTTTTCACTTGCCAAATTGTAGGGATGAACTTACTTTATAGCAGGGGTCTCAAACTCAACTCAGCATGTGGGCCGCAGAGCAAGATCACAGCCGTTCGGCGTGCTGCACTACGTCTACAAAAGGCAACTGTTACGCAACACTTTTCTCACTGCAGTTGAAAACAAAAAAAAAACCAGTACAACAAGCACAATCGTACATGCAGTTTACTCAGTGTCACAAAACGACCAGAAACCGTAGTTCGCATCACAACTGCTGTTAACTAAGCTAATATCT
The DNA here is from genome assembly GCF_036850995.1 of Saccopteryx leptura. Taxonomy (NCBI): domain Eukaryota; kingdom Metazoa; phylum Chordata; class Mammalia; order Chiroptera; family Emballonuridae; genus Saccopteryx; species Saccopteryx leptura. The sequence goes on along the minus strand of NC_089504.1, from coordinate 234,245,094 downwards.
AGCTAGGATGCTAGAGAAATGAAAAAATACAAGTAGGCCCCTAGGCTTACTTAATTTTATCCAAAATATTTTGAACTTCGTGGATTAGTCTGCGGGCCGCACAAAATTGTTCGGCGGGCCGCATGCAGCCCGCGGGCCGCGAGTTTGAGACCCCTGCTTTATAGGATGATGGGGACCATGAGTTGAGATGCTCTTGTAAAATGCTTTGCCACGTGTTGAAGAAAAACTCAAAGAACCTTTAGCCCATAAGTGTGAGTGTGTCATGGTCCCTGGTATGCAGTAGGTGCTCAATAAATTACCAAACACAGGAATTTCCCCCGATGTCTGCATTTAGGCAGGAAATGGGGCCTCATCTCTGCCCACGGTGTCTGGAGTAATTGCGCGTCTACCGCGGGCAATTAATGAGGCCACTCCAGACCTTTGTGGCTCAAAGCACAGCCTTAAATTCAAAAGTTTCCCTCTGCTTCCCTTTTCCCCAGGGGGGGTAGCACTTCCCTGTCCTGGTACCCTGTGCCCCATGCTCAGCCCCCGTCACGCAGCCTGTAAGTGATGGAGAGAAGTCAGTCAGAGGAAAAAGACAGATTGAGTGCCTCCGTGGCCCTGGCATTTCCCTCCAGATCTCTGGATTTCCATATATTTGAAAACCTAATATAAACAACAGAGAAGAAATTTGCATCTCGGGCAGCAAGGAATGAAAAATTGAGGCGGCATAATGTATTGCAGCGCACGGAAGAGGGATGACCGTGGTGAGACCAACCTCTTACGACAGGCCCAATAGGCCGGTGGCAAACTCATTTCCTGGCAGAATATAGGGTTCATCTGCTGGAACATTTAACAGGCATCAAAGAAAGATCACTTCCACCTCTCCCTGCCACTGAGATGCGGCTCTCCTGCCTCTCCTTTTGCCATTTTATTAAACCCCTTTATGCGGTTTTAATACAATATGTATGATCCACATGGAGACAAATAAATTCTTATGTACTTTCCAGGATTCGGAGTGTTCTAATGGTTATGTATGCTTTATTTATATTTTCTCAGAGACATTAAAAGGGCGATGTGTAAAAATATGCAACCGAAACCATCATGATTTATGGTTACTCATGGAGCAATAGCAAAATGGGGAGTTATGAAGTTAATTTCTAGATGTGTGGAGGTAGGGGCGGAGCTCTGGCCTGCAGTAGTGGCAAGGGGTGTATTAATTCTGGCAAAAGCCGGATTTGGTGGCAACTTTGTCATTTGGTTGCTCACGAGGCTAGAGCTTTTAAGGAAGTGATATAGAGTCAGCAGGGGATGTTAGGGATATTGCTGTTGCAGATGGGGAAGGAGGTGCCCAGAGAGGTTAAGTCAGCATTCTAAAGTCACACAGCAAGCAAGTGGCAGAGTTCAGATTAGACGCCTTTCTGTGGCTCCTCCTTGTTGCAAAGCTGCTTGAGGATCTGTCACAGGATTCATGGCTTTCATTGAGGTCTCCATGTTGCAGGAAGACACGAGACAACTCTGAAGAGGGCAAATACAGGCAAGCCCATGACTGTGGAGCATTCCTCAGCCTTCTGCCAGCGTACCATGGCAGAGTGGAACTGGTGTGTGCAGAAACTCCACTGGAGTTGAAATTTATGTAGGAGGCTCTGGGAATCCACTCTGGGCAGACCAGGGACCTGGAAGCTGGCAGTGCCACTCTCTTTATGGTCTAGATAGGCATGAATTTACATATGGCATTTATCTGGGGAGGATGGCTTATAAGAGACTGGAGGGTGGACAGCTTTTGGGTAATCACATTGAAACAATCTCTGTCTCTTAGAATGCTTTGCCCATCCCCTGATCAACTGCTCAACCCCTGTCCTCCAGGTCTACTATCTATTCCAGCTCTGAATTCCTGAGTCAGTGACTCCAGGGAATAACCATGGATGAATGGTTAGAGCATGGACTTTGGCATCTGATAGCCTGGGTTCTAATCCCAGCCTCGCCACTATGAGTTACAGATTAACTGCTGCACTTCTCTGGGGACCTCATGTCCCCATACGTGTAAAGGGGGTGATGACACTTATTTTGAAGAAGTGTTCTGATCAGAGGACAGTTCAATGTGTGGCAGGAGTTTGCCCCAGCATCCCCTGTCTTAATAAATGCCATTTTTTTTTATCATGGCCATTAATCTACCTGTCTCACTGTCGGCAAGTCCTTACCCCTCTCTGGGCCTCAGCTCTCCCATCTGTACAATAAGGGAATTTAAAATAGATGGTCTAAAATTATCTGGATGGTGTCTTGGATTTTAAGGAGGAAATCCCTAAATCTGGTAACCCCAGTGTTCATAAGACTTATGGAAGGATATTTGCAAGGAGTCCTGTCTACTTTTGAACTCTGTGTGTCGAAAGCCATAAAAGCGCTTGTTTCCTCTGGTTCAGCAACTCCTACTTCGAGAGTTTTTACCTTCAGGGGTTAAGCATGGTGTATGCAAAACAACTGCAAGCATTTCTGTTGCAATGTTTCAAACAGAGGGAAAATTGGAAGTGACCAAAGGGAAACGACAGGGGGTGGGTTAAATAAACAAGGGTGTATCAGGAGAATATTGGTGGCTAACTGAGCAGGTACTGTGTGGTCCCAGAAGGAACCATGTGCCCCATTTAACTCCCCAATCACCTCATTAGGTTGTAATTAGTTCCTCTAGCTTGCCACCAGGGAACAGAGCTTAGACAAAAGCAAGCCACCCAAACTGGCACAGCTGGCAGATGGCAGTGTTGGGAGTCACCTGGCCACCTGAGACCTAATCTGGCCTCTTTACCTTGCTACACTCCTCATGTTGATGCCAGGGAGGTAAGTCAGAGGAAGACGGGCACACCGATGACTGGTGTGTACAGATGGTCATCTGTGAGGTATAGGCCTTGGGAAGGTGAGAATGCATGGCTGCCTTTACACCATTATGGGTCCACCATTCCATCCACAGCTGGATGCGAACCTTTATCAGTGTGTGGTTTCGAATTTGCCCTGGACCACCTTGCTCTGGTTAGTCTCTTTTGGGATAATTCCAGCTTTTATTTATTCCAGTGCCAACTTCTAAGCTCTAAGATTCCTTTAAAACTTTTTTTATTGATTGATTTTAGGAAGAGAAAGAGAGAGAGAGTCCACTTATTTATGCATTTATTGGCTGGTTCTTGTATGAGCCCTGATTGGGGATCAAACCTGCTACCTTGGCATACCAGGATGATGCTTTAACCAACTGAGCTACCGGGCCAGCACTAAGCTCCAAGATTCTGATGATCCAGGACCAGGTTTATGTTTCTTCTCTACACTTGACCCACTCATTTGAACACCCATGAATGTTCATCCAACCACCACATCACTCATTCGGGAAGGGTGTCCGCTCAATGCACAAGTCCTCAATCAATGAATAAATGATGACACGGGGTGGACTGAGGCCGATGTGATCATGGCCTCACAGCTGCTTGTTGTGTCATGGGCAGTTAGACAATGATCAAGTGATTAGAAGTGAGATATGAGTGTGGAGGAGACATACAGTGTGCAGCAAGAGGAAGATGGGAAATTTTACTCAGCTTGGAAAGGCCAGGTAACATTCTGGTGCTAAAACACTTTACTCCTGCACTATATCCTTTGATATTCACAGTGCATTCACGTGGCAAAACAAGACAGCCGTCTTTCCCCCTCCGATTTCTAGATCGAGAAATTGAGTGCCCAGGAAAGTCACATGGCCAGGAAGTGGCAGAGTGAAGACTCATGTTTTGACTGGAGAGATGGTTGGTCATATGGCCCTGCCATTCAGCATCATAGGCATGGGGCTGGGATTATATGTAACTCACAGAAAGTGGTAACTGTACCTCTCAAATTTGTCAAAGTAACTATCAAATGCTTGGTAGATGGCTGAATGAGCTCTGCTTCCAGGTGAGAAGTCGAATGCAGAATCTGGGGCCAGATGGAAGCGGTTCATATCCCAGCCCCATCCAGCTTCTCTCAATGCTCAGGGGCACTCATGGGGAAGGAAGAATGAAGACCCAAAACCCATGAGGAAGTCCTCAGTCAGTGTAGCATTTCCTTTAACAAATACTGGTGAAAGCTACTATATGCAGCCCCTTGGGACACAGCAATGAATAAGACCAGACATTATTGTTTATACACTACTAGGATCTCTAGAACACCTCTCTCCATGATGGTTTTGAGGCAGATGTCTCTTCAGTTTTTCCACATGGGAGACTGTGATTATTGTGTAACTGTGTATGAATCACTGGGCCACTCTTGACCTCTGTTTCTCCATATTCTCAGTGATCTCTCCAAGTCAGACACTCAAGATTGCCTAACTCCCATGATGATATGGGGATCCTGTGGCTTACATGTCCACAATCTCCACATCCCTGGGGGAGGGGCAAGCCTAATTAGGATAACAAATGGGTCTGGGAGTGGGTCTGGAGGCTTCCTGCACAGGCCTTTACTCTTGCAGGGGCTGACTGTCCCAAAAGATCGCTGACAAGGTGGGAGGTATTTGTGACTGTCCCAAATGAGAGAATAAAAAACTAGTTTACGGGCAACATGCCCAGACGTCGGAAAGCTCATTTCCAAGAGAAGCTTTTAAATGGTCTACCCCTGAGATGCTGCTTTTCCAGAGTCTCTGGGAAATGTGTGGCTGTCCCTTTGGCCAAGAGCGAGCACTTCCCTGCCCAGAACACTCAGACATGAGCTACCAGAGACCTTCCTATGGGCGCCGTGCATTACTTAAAAAACTCTCTTAGGTATCAACAAGTTGGCTTGGAGGAAGGCTTTTCTTATAGAAATTTCAGTAGCTGGGGAAAAAAATTTCTAAGAAATTTAAAAATTTAAGAAGAGGGCTTTCGTCTGAAATGTCCCTCTCTTAACATCTAATGAATTCATCACAGGTCCCGTCAGTTCTGTCTCCTGATACATCTACATATCTCTCTCGAGTCTGACCGCGTCTGGCTACCTTCGGGGGTCTGCGCTGGTCCAAGCCACATCTCTCACCCCTGGGAGGCAGCGAGATCCCCACTGGCCCCATGCTCATTCCCCTCCTACCCTCACCCTTATCTTTTGTCCCACAGCACAGTGTGGCAGTCTTCTAAAAACACCTTAGTTGATTCCTGTCTTCTTCTGTTGAAATGCTTCAGTGGCTTCTCGTGGACAGAGCTGTAACTCTTGTCCTGACCCAAAGGCTAGGTCTCCCATCACTGATCCTTCCATTGCCCCAGCCATCCTTGGACTCTGCTCCAGCACCTGAGCCTCCTTTTATTTCCCTGAATATAGCAAGCCTGTTCCTGACCCAAGAGCCTCTCAAATGCTGTTGGCTCTGGGAGGGGAATGCTCTCCTTCCCAGCTTGTGGCTGTCACTCATCTTTCGAGTCTCAGCTTAACCATCACTCTTTGGAAAAGCTCCTCCCAAAGACCTCCTCTAATATATGCCAGTTCACAGATCTTTTATAGGGTTCATCATAATTTAGAACTTTTTTTTTTTACTTCTTTATCTCCTGTCTTCCCCACTAGATGATAAACTCCATAAAGGCAGGGATTGCATTAGTACCTTCTCCCCAACTCCAGTCTCCGAGCCTTCATTTTTCATTGGTAGCTGTGGAACAAGGATGCTGTAATTGTTTGCATCATTATAAAGGGGACTAACGTCCCCAGGACCCAGGTGGAACTGTGGATGTGGAAATGCCCTCACAGATGGACTGGCGCGTGGGAAGAGGGGCCGACCAGGAAGACTTTCTGAGAGCATAGTGACCCCGGCACTTCTACTTGCCTGGGGAAGCGCTGAGCTCAAGAAAATGAGCTTAGTTCGGTGGCGCTGAAAAGAGCCAGGCCTTTGAAATTAGACAGACCTGAGTCAAATCTATTTTTGGCTTTCTTACCATGGGAGTGCCCTTGGGCAAAGGGCTCACGTCACTGAGCCTCTGTTTTCTCATGTGCCTACAAGGGATTCATGGTGCCAACTTCTCAGGCTATGATAGGCTAATGGAGCTTCATAATGGTCCAGAGAACAATCTCAGGGGACATTCGTGATCCTCAAGATAACCCAATAATATGATTAAGTAAACATGGTACGGCATCTATGAAACTTTAAACTCTCTTCTAACTCTAAGAGACTTGGAAATCATACTAAAAAGTCTAACATAGAAGTCTCATGAAGGGACAAAGTGCTGTGAGCCTTCTCAAAAGTGGATGAGGAACTTTGAAGTCAGCCATGTTTTTTACTTGTTCCTTCTTGAGCTGTCCCCTCCCAGCGGTGGAACCATCAAGCTTCCCTGTCTTGCTGCGTGAGAAGTCCATGGCAGAAGGCAGGTGAGCCCAGTGCTTAAGCCTGCCAGTTCCACCACTTCAGAGCTGTGCGACCCCTGTGACAATCCATAGTGGCTGCTCCAAAATATATGTCTACCTGGAACCTCAGAATGTGACCTTATTTGGAGTAAACATAATATAATTAAGGTTAGAATCTTGAGATGAAATAGTCCTGGGTTAAGATGAGCCCTAAATTTCATGACAAGTTCCCTATAAGAGATGAGAAAGGGAGAAGACACATGAAGATGAACGTCATACAAGGAGAAAGGCAGATATTGGAGTGATGTGTCTGTAAGCCAAGGATTGCTGACAACCACCAGAAGCTAGGAGGCAGGCATGGAACGGATTCTCCTGCAGAGCCACCAGGAGGGACCAACTGTGTTGACACCTTGAGTTCAGACTTCTACCCTCCAGAACCGTGGAAGAATAAGTATCTGTTGCTCTAGGTCACCCTGTGTGTTGTAACTTGCTATGGTAGTCCAAGGACACTTATACAACGGCCTTGGCCAACTTGGTAAGACTTTTGAGCATAAGTTGTTTTCTCATCTGTAAAGTGGGTGTCCCTGTAGTCTCCATTCCATAAAGCCATTGCCAAATGGAGAGAAAAAACTGATGTTCAAACAGCTTGGGGTATTGTTTGGTACACAGTTATCACTCGATAAATTGTAGTTATTTTTGATGGCTACTATTTTGGATGAGATATTTTTAGGACTCCTCCCAGCTTAAGCCAAGCAGCTCCTTGTCCTTCCCTTAGTGGGAAGAGAGCCTCCTTAGAGAAGAGGGTGGAGAAGAGTGGGGAGGGAGGGATGCCTGTCCTTCCACGGCCATGCAGTTAAAGGGCACGCGTCCCTCTCATTGTTGATCCCAATATTGTACCTCTACTTCAGTTTCATCAGCCACCATTACATTCCTGTACCAATGGCATTTCCTTAATATCCTTTTGACTCATTCATTCTCAGGGGAAAAAACATTTTCCCCCCCCAGGAACAATACCAAGAAGCAGTTATAAAAACACAGAACTTGGTGATAAATGTTAAGGACTCCTATTTCTTCTCAATCTCTCTCTCTCTCTCTCTCTCTCTCTCTCTCTCTCTCTCTCTCTCTCTCCATCTCTTGCTCTGTCTCTATCTCTCCATCCCTTTCTCCCTCTCTTTCCTTCCCCCTCCCTGTTTTTATGGGAATGGCTATTTTTCAACTGTTCACCAGATTTGTAAAAACGAATCCCTCCAAGAGGAACTCATTCTATAGGAGCACACAGAGGAGGGCGCACAAGCAGGGAGCAGCACCGTAAATTGAACACAGCCAGCCCGGGGCGGACCCGGAGTCATAACTTTCTCCTCGTCCCCTCCCTGCCTGCCAATGCCCTGGCCCCTGCCCAGCACCATTCTATTTTCAGGAAGGCTCCCTTGACCCGTGGGTCCTTCAGCCACAACAGAGGTGGCGCCGGCTGGAATCCAGGCGTGAAATTATGAAAGAATGGGGCTGCCACTGCCTCCAGTTGTGCTCTGGCCTCTGACGTGAAATTGCCGGGTTTTTTTTTTTCCCTCCCCCCTCGCTCCGGCCTGTCGCATGCAAGGCGGAAAAGATTGTATTTATCACCTGTCAGGATCTGCCAGAACTGAGTTACGTGAGGCAGGACAGCATAAAATTATCATACACAAGCATGAAATTACAAAATCGCTCGGAACTGAACAACAAAATTATTTCATTTCGGAGGGAGGCCATTTCATTTTTTAGCTCTGACACCTTGACTGCCAAACTTTGAATTGAAATTGAGTGTGAGGGCCATGGGATAGAGACAGCAATAACGAGAAGTAGCATGTAAACTAGCCATGCAGACACACTACATTAATGGCCCCTGAAACCTCCCACCAGAGATATGTAACTAAATAAATGTCACATGTCCCAGTTACTCAACTTGCTTTCCACAACTAGAAATGACTTAAGCCAGTGTTCGAGTCCTGGTCCATTATCCGAGGGTTCCTGGGAGCAATTGGGTGAGGGTTGGGTCTTCTAATCCGGAACGATTCCCAGATGAACAAGAGAGCGTACAGGCTTTGGAGTCGTGTGTGTAAGTTGCAGTGCTGGTTCCAACATTAGTGAGCTGTGTGACATCAGGCGGATGTCTTAACCTCTCTGGGTCTCTGTTTTATCATCTGTAACATGAAGACAACCATAGGTTGAGGACAAAAAAATGATCTCATCCGTAGTGTCTGGCACAGAAGGTTCTCGGTACAGGAAGTATGAGGGTGGCCACAGGTGAGTTACCCACCCCTTTCTTTTCTCTTTCATATATATTTTTTTTTTTACAGAGACAGAGAGAGAGTCAGAGAAAGGGATAGATAGAGACAGACAGACAGGAACAGAGAGAGATGAGAAGCATCAATTATCAGTTTTTCATTGTGACACCTTAGTTGTTCATTGATTGCTTTCTCATATATGCCTTGACCGCGGGCCTTCAGCAGACCGAGTAACACCTTGCTCGAGCCAGCAACCTTGGGCCCAAGCTGGTGAGCTTTGCTCAAACCAGATGAGCCCACGCTCAAGCTGGCGACCTCGGGGTCTCAAACCTGGGTCCTCTACATCCCAGTCCGACGCTCTATCCACTGCGCCACCACCTGGTCAGGCTCTTTCATAGTTTTTGTGCCATATTTTACCTTGCAGTGAAAACATGTACCCCACAGCCTTTTATTAAGCAGGGAAAAAGGAAACCGTGACAGTAACTTGTGTTTAGATCTCAAATGAAGTGAGGTTGAATTATTGATTATTGTTCTCAATTCTTTTCACCTTCCCATGCACTAATACTCTTTGTCATGCGACTTTGAAGCTCCTCGCACTGGAGGCACGGCTCATATCCTCATCCTATAGTAATTGAGTTTGGCCATGTGACTTATTTTAGCCAATGGGCTGTGAGAAGACACAACACAAGCAGTGGCTTTCGATATATTGTATGGTTTGGCTTAGCATCTTGCACTCCCACTATTTGTCTGAGAATGGCATGGCCCAGGGATATACTGGTCTATTGGGAAGAGGGACCCGTGGAGCAGCCTAGAGTCCAATTCAGCCAACCTGTAGATCTGTGAGTAAGGGAAATAAATGCTTGTTATTAGCTACTGATATTTGGAAGATTGTTTGTTACATGGTAAAAAAAACCACTCCCAAAGTAGCTAGACATAGAGGATTATAAACAGAGGTTTGCCTTCACAAATGTTCTGCAGAACATTTACAATTCATGTGGGACTCGGGTAATTTTTTATGGACTAGGACTGTTCTGTGAATTGCAGTATATCTAGAGTCTCTGTGTCCTGCACCTTAAATGCCAATGTTCCCCCATAAGTCTAGGAACTCATCCAGGACCGTGGGTCTCTGCTCCAGCAGACCCAACACTCTCTTGTCATTATGTATATTTTATAACACCCACTTTACCATTCTGAATGATCTGCATGCATTTCATCTTCATTCCCACACAATTTCAAAAAAAAAAAAAAATAATGTCCTAAATGTAATAATATAAAGGAGGAATAAAATGAAAGCAATTTATAATAAAATAATATCTATTTCAATATGTAAATGATCAGGAAAGCACTATATGGCAGGAGACATAATGAAGCAGTCTGATGCTTGTACCTATTTATAATGAATAAGTTGAGATTTCAGGCAACTATTCAGTTGAATATTGTCAACATCTTCCCCTCTGTGCTTGACATTTTGAAATAAGAGCTAGATTAGTATATTCATGTGTGCAGGTGACATCATCACAAGTGAGACCGCTACATATGTCAACCAACAGCCCACATTCAATGAGCAGCCATGACACTGATACCTGGATTTTCCAAAATGGAAAACTCTTGGTAGAACTCTGGATGAAATAAAGCACTGCCCTCTCCCAGTTTATGCTGTAGCTGTGTCCCAGGCAAATCAAGTGAAAAAAAGATTTTGTTGGATTTAAGATGGATTTACATTCTAGGCTCAGATCATTATTAAGTAGGAATTTTCCTTAGGTAACTGTCGAAAGGGCATTGGAAGTTCCTGAAGGGCATGGGTTCATTCTTCTTGGGCTGAGATGGTTTTGGCCTTGAACATCCAGCATGGGTGACTTATTCCTTTCCAATGTCTAAGGCAGAGTTTCTCAACCTCAGCACAGTTGACGTTTTGGATTGGCTAGTTCTTTGCTAGGGGTGCCATCCTGGGCATGGTAGGCTGTTCAGCAGCATCCCTAGCCTCTACCTAGTGGATGCCAGGAACACCAACCCTAAAGTGTTAACAACCCCAAATCTCTCCAGATATTGCCAAGTGTCCCCTGGGGATGTGAAATGTCTCCCTGCTGGGAACCGCTGGTTCAAGATAACAGAAAAGCACTTCCACCATCAACTCTTGTCCAGGAAGCCCTATAATTCAATGTAATTTAATATTAAGAACAGACACCGAGCATCTCCTATATGCTAGGTGTTATGGATACAGTGACGGATGTGACAATCCTTTAACTCAAGGAGTTCAGGGTGCTCAAGCACCAACCTGGAAGTCGCCCCTGGCTCCTCCCTGTGCCTCCTACCCCCACCCTACATGTCCCAGCCCATTTCTCACACCATCCGTTCTAACCACAGATCTCCTGAATTTGTCCACTTCTCTCTGCTTCCATTTTCTCTTTCTAGTCTTGCTTCTGTCCAATCTATTCTCCACCCTGTGGCTAGAGTAATCATGTGAGCTGACAAACTCAGAAATTGGATTCTGTCACTCTCCTGTTTAGAACTCTGCACGGACTTCCCACTGCACTCAGGAGAAAACAGAAATGAAGAAGTTCCCACCGTGGTCCACAGGCCATGGGTCCCATCCCACCACGTCCCACTTTCCTCCACCTGGGGAGGGTGGTGAGCTGGGCTGGACTATGGAAAGCCTTGAATGTAAAGCAGAGGAGTGCTCACACCTCAGCTGGATGACCCTTAAAGTGGTCCTCCGATGGCCCTGTCCACCAAGGCTGAATCTTCTCCTGAGGAGATGTTGTCTCCTGCAGAACTCTTAGTAAGAAAAGAAAGGGGGATGGGTGGGACTTAGATAGTTCCAAGTTCAAATCACAGAGCAGAGGGGCCGAGGAAGGGGTGCAGAGCTTAACCAAAGTCTGGGTGGCTTCTCCTGGCTTTAAGCTTTAATGTCTTATCTTCTCAGCGCCTTGCATGGTGAGTAGTATTATCTTCATTTTACAGATGATGCCATTGAACCTCAGGGCAGAAAGCCAATGAACTTGTGTCTGAGCTGAAGTTTGAATCACTTTGTTCAAGGATGTAGCCAACCACCATTGCCTTTCACATGATGAGCACAGGAGTCTCGTTAATGGGTTCCTTAAGTCCATTTTGACCATCCCACTTATCAGTCCTCCTCTCGCAAGTAGAGGCATTTTAAAACGTGCAGATCTGATCAAGTTAGTGCATATTGCACCCTTTCCACTGCTTTCAGGCTAACCCCATAGCACGACCCACAGAGCCTCAGGAGGTGTTTTCCTTGCTCACCTTTCCAAACCCATCTCTCTACCTTCTCCTCCCTTAGCCTCGGAGGTCCAAGCACACAAGCTGTCTCTTGGCAACTGGATCCTGCCACAGTGCCTTTGCATATACTTTTCTTTTGTTTGCTTTGGATACTTTTCACTTTCTGAGCTCTCAAACCTCAAATCAAGCATCTCTTCTCTGTGCAAGCCTCTCCCCTCCCCTCGACACCTCCCCTAGCCTGCGGCAGGTCCATTTGTTACACACTCTCATGCAACAGAGCTCCTCTCCCATGTGCATGGTTTGATTTTAATCTAGTCTCCTCCACTAGAATATAACCCCCCTGCCCCCCACCCCCACCCCGCTGGGGGAAACAACTGAACTTGCTTTGCTCATATTAGATTTTATCCCTTAGTTTAGCACATAGCACATAGTAGGTGCTCAGAAAACAGTTTAATCAGTGAATGAATGAATGAATGAATGAGCTCACCCAGCACTTCAATATTTGGCTGACATTGCCCTGAGGGAATTCACCTCTTTCCCCTGCACTTCGCCTAGGCCCATGATAGCCCTTCAGGAGACCATGTGCCCTGAGCCTCAGAGAGTGGCTGTTTGTCCCCAGCTGCATCGAGCTGCAGGTTCCCACAGGAAGAGCTGTAGGCTGTGGCAGGCAGCGAGGCTATCATTTGTGGAGTGCTAACAGCTACAGGTACCAGTCACAGGCCATTGCCCCCAGCCTTCGCCACGTAAATCCTCCACTAACGATTTGTATAAACTTCTGCTACATGTGTTATTTATCACTGAAAATAACTTTGCCGTGGGTTGGACTGCGCGCTTTATTCACTTACATACACACTTCCGGCAAAGGCATGGCCTGAGCGGGTGGGAGGGTTCCTGCAGTCGAACTGGCTGGGTGGGGTTGCTGTCTGTTTTTCCCACACACCAGCTGTGTGGCCTGGGGGAAGACCCTATCCTTCTCTGTGCCTTGATTTCCTCGTCTGTGCATTGGAGATAGTAATAGTGCTCACCTCAAAGGGTGGTTGGAAGGATTAAATGAGCTCAGATAAAGTACTCATGTGGGACTGGACGAGTAGTAAGTGCTCAATAAAAGTTAGCCTGTGGCCATTACCATTGCCATGGTCATCATCATCATCATCCCACACAGGGGACCTAAGGCATAACATTCTACTCCTATGGCTGTTAGCTCCAGAGAGAAGGGACTCCATCACTCACTCATTACTGAGCTCCCAGCACATATTAGGAGTTCAACCAATATCTGTTCACAAAATGAGCTGAACCAGATTTGGGTTCGGAATCAGCTCCAGCACTTAGCCGGGTGTACAGAAGGGGCCAGACTTACCAGTTCCTCTCACTCTGAGCCTTGGCCTCCTTATCTCTGGCAAACGGAGGGGAGAGGACTTCCCTACATCTTCCTCCCAGAGGAGGAGTCAGGTGAGATGATGAATGTGAAGCTCTTAGCTCAGACCCTGGCATGTAGTGAGCACCCAACACGTGGGGGTTCAGGTGGCCTCACAAAGCCCCTGCGGCCTTAGCCCATGTGCCAGGTTCTGGCCGCTGCCCCTCATAGCACTATCCCGCGCTCCTGACTCCATCCTCCCCCAAACAGCCCTTCCCGTTTCTATCCAGGACCCCCAAATGGCGCTTCATTTAGATCAGTTGCCTACCCATTTAGAAAGTATTTACGGAACAATGAAGCCCATATTAACTTTTTCTCTTTATTTAGAATAAGGCATGTGCACTATAGAACACGTGCAAAAAAACAGCCTTTGCATCCTTTTAGCAAAATTTATTGTGCACCTACTATGTGTCAGGGCTAGGCCAGTTGCTGAATATATACAGGGGAGTGAACCAGGCCATCTTTGCTTCAGTGACTTGCAGGTCTTAGAATTGCAGGAAGAAAATTTAAAAAAAATTCCTCTCCCCCACTTTTTTCTACTTGCCAGAGAAAGCGACCGTTGGCATTTTGCTGCATGTGTCTCCAGGATCATTATCCTATAAAATTTATACATATAAATATATGCTTAAATGGTATATATCTTTAAAATATAGCACCGTACCCTATACACTACTCTGTAACTTGGTGTTTACGCTTATTTCTTTTCCACTTCAGAGTGGACAGTGAGCGCCATGTCACATCCACACATTTTATACAGTATCAATCACAAAATCTAAAGGAGAACGAGAAGACATTTTCCCAGGACTCAGCTATTCAGGGCCAGTTATTTCAGAATGAGGACGGGTGTGGTTGTGAGGGGAATGGAGGGAGAGCCCTGATGCAGCCCCCCATTCAGGATCACCTCCTTCCCACCCCACCAAATGCTAGCTCCGCTCCTTTAGGGAGGCCGCTGAGATCCTCTATGGGGGCATTTCTGACTTAATGGGGACTTTGAAGAACAGAACTCCTGGAAAGGGGACCACACCCCGAGGAGGCATCTGCTGAAGTTGCCAATTGAGTCCCAGAGAATCTAGCACTTGAGTCAAAGTTCAGAGATCTGAGAAGCAGAGTCAGTGAGTATCCAAGCTGAAAGGGTGCTTAGAGACCGCCTGGAAAAAACTGCCCATTTTATAGATGGGACCACTGAGACCCAGGGAGGCTCACGCAATGTCTGAACCAAGGCCAGAATCAGGTCTCCAGTCCCCAGCTCATATTGTTTTCTGGAGCGATTAGGGTTGAGGCATTTCTCTTCCAGGTGTAGGGATGTGTCATCTTGACATCAGGCTTACAGCATACATAGAAGCCCAAGACAGGCAGGTTCCAGGAAAAATAAATTACTAGAAGGCAGGAGCCAGTGAGGAAGACTGAGTGGAGAATGAGCAACCTGATCCATTCAAAGCCCTATGCCTCAACGGTGCCTTCTCCCGGAGTGGAGGGCTCACAGGAGGAAGAAAGTGTGTGTCTCAGGAAAGGCCCCTGCAGGCTGCGCTCCTAGTCTCCACCCTCCATGCAAATGCAATGCAGTCAAGCCTCCGCCCTGGAATCTGCAACCCAGTTGCAGAGCTGGGATCTGATGTTTCCTGGCTGTGTGATCTCAAGCAAGTGACTTTACCTCTCTGAGCCTCAGTTTCACCATCTATCCAATGGGTCTGACACTGCCTGCCCCTACTGGGTAGTTTGAGATTTGTAGAGAAAGTATGCTAACTGCATCATATGTGGGAGCAACACAGTTAAAATTAGGTATGCTATAGCTAACCACTCAGAGGTGATACATCTTATCTTTATGCTGTTTGAGGGCACAGCATGGCATCAGGTGTTCTAAATTCTAATCTCAGCTCTCATGTGACTCTGGACATGTTAGCTAATCTCTCTGGGCCTTTTTCCTCTTACAGCTGTGAAACAGGGACAATAATAGACTTTACCTGGAGGAAATAAATACTTCACAATTGTATAGTTCATTATACATTGTATCCATTGCATCGATATGTCATCTGACCCTCACAACAGCCCTCTGAGATTGGGATTATTATTACCTCCAATTTACAAATGAGGAAACTGAGATTCTGAGAGATGAAATAATTTGCTTTGGTTCATTCAACTTACAAGTGATGTTAGATATCTACCTGATGTTTTTGAGTTTGACTTGAAAGCCCTTTAAACTATACTAAGTTAGCAACAGTTACATCCATCCATCTAACCTTCCACTCATTCAACCAACCCTCTACTTATCTACCCACCCACCCATTCATCCACCCACCTATTCATTCATCCATCCATTCATCCATCCATCCATCCATCCATCCATCCATCCATCCACTACAGAGGGGTGATTACAAGGTAACAAGACACAGTCCATGCTTTCAAAGATCTCCCACTCTAGGTTTATGCTGTCCAATATGGTAGACATATGTGGTTATTTAAATCTACATGTAAATTAATTATAATTAAGTGAAGTTTAAAATGTAGTTCTATAGTCACACAGCCACATTTCAAGTTTGCCACTTGAAACCAGTGGCCCTTGTATGGGCCAGCACAGGTCTATAGCATCTCCATCATCATAGAAAGTTCTATTCAGCACTGCTCTAGATGCAGAAGAAGAATGAGACACAAGGATGGAAACTACATAGTCTGTGAAAAGTTCTGTGAAATAAGAGCTACAAACACAATCAACTATAAGGAACAACCACAGCAACCACAGTCACGTGTTGGTGAAGTACTTCGTAATTTGCAAAATGCTCCATTTGCTGTTTGAACACTTTGCTAAGTAGGAATCTGAATTCAATTTTACAGATGTCAAAACTGAGGCTCAGGGAGGTAAAGAAATTTACCCAGAGGAATTGGGGGCTTTTTTTTTTTTTTTTTTTTTTTGCTGCACTTCCTGGAGTTTGCAGAAGGGAGCCATCAGAAGCCAGAATTGCCTTTTCCTTTGATCAGGAAATGTCCAGCAGCCAAACATACCCTCTCATTGGCATTTCATCATGATTCTTTAAAAAACCCTTAGCTCTAGAGAATCTGATGCAGCCAGCTTCCTTGCTTCTGCTCCCCCCTTTCGGTCCATCCCCTACGCCAGCCACCAGGGAGTTCTCCCTAAAAGGCAAAACTGAACCAGTCTTTTCCTGCCCAGAACCTTTTATGGTTCCCTTTTCCATTTAGGGTAAAGTCCAAACTGCACACCAGAGCCCAGTGGGTCCTCCCCGATCCAGGCCCTGCTGAATGCTGACTCTAACCTGCTGCCAAAACCCAGATGGCTCCCTGTCCTTTTACACTCCTGGGGCTCAGCAGATATCCTTACCTGGATGATAGACTTCTAGCACTGTTCTCACATGAGAGGATCTGTATCTAGTTATAGGTGGTGCGAGGGTGGGTGGGGGAAGAGGGAAAGAGAGCTGGAGAGCTGGAGGAGAATGGGAGGGGGGAAAAGGGAAGAAGGGAGAGAGGAACAGGGGAGGGAGAGAGAAAGGGTGGGAGAGATAGATCTAAAACAATGTTTGCCAAAAACTTTAAAAAAGTGATTATACTCTGAGGAGATGGACTCTGGGATTTTACTTTCAATTTTGTGTTTTAAGTTTATTTATATTTATTTATTTATTTATTTTCTTTACAGATACAGAGAGAGTCAGAGAGAGGGATAGACAGACAGGAACGGAGAGATGAGAAGCATCAGAGTCATTAGTTTTTTGTTGCGCGTTGCAACACCTTAGTTGCTCATTGATTGCTTTCTCATATGTGCCTTGACCGCGGGCCTTCAGCAGACCGAGTAACTCCTTGTTTGAGCCAGTGACCTTGGGCTCAAGCTGGTGAGCTTTTGCTCAAACCAGATGAACCCGCACTCAAGCTGGCGACCTCAGGGTCTCGAACCTGGGTCTTCCGCATCCCAGTCCGACGCTCTATCCACTGCGCCACCGCCTGGTCAGGCTCAATTTTGTGTTTTAAAATTATTATTTTATCTCTAGTTCATTAACACATATAACTTTTTCAAAAAGCATGCAACTATAAGGTATCAGCATTTAGCTGTGACTCCCTTTCAGAACCACGAGATGAAGGGCCATGGCCAGCCACCTGGGGGTTGTCAGAGGACAGAACCAGTGCCTCATCTGTCTGGGTCTCCCGTGACCTGCGCAGAGCCTGCCAGGACAGGATGGGCCTTGTAAATGTCTGTTTAATGAACAGAGGAAGAAACTCATTATAGCACCATGTATCGTCCAGGTTAAATAACAGAAAGGATTATTAGAGCAATGATGCTGTGATGTACCCTCAATTAGCCATGGCAATGAAGAGAGCCAGGACAGCTAATGCCACCAAATAATGGAACATCAAAAGGCCATTGGATCTTCTCTGGGGCACTTTCACTTTCTTTGATTATTAGTTGTTTGGGATTTCCGACACATTCCAATTTTTTTTTCTTTTAAGGGCACGGACAGTGATTCACATCTCTATCATAATTGGTTGATATTCATTTTGAAACCATTGGTTTCTTAATAGAAGCGGTGACCTTGCGGTGGACAGTGGTTCTCGAAGAGTGGTCCCCAGATTTGCAACATCAGCATCACTGCCTGGGAACTTGTTAGGAATGCAGACTCTTGGGCTCTACCCTGGACTCCTGACTCACAAACTTTGGGGTGGGTTCTGGAAATCTGTATTTCAGGTTTGATCTGGGTGATTCTGATGCACTTTCAAGTTTGAGAATCTCTGAGCCTGTGGATTCTGGGGCCTCAGCTCAAATTCTGGAGATGCCACTCACTGGCTGTGTGTTCTTGGACAATACTGCTTACCTCTCTGTGCCTCCATGACCTCATCTGTAATATGCGATATCTACAGTTTCCACTTAATAAGTTGTGAGGATGGGCTGAGATAATGTATGTGGTGCATGAGAATAGTGCCCACACTGTTACGGTATTTTACACAGTAGAAGCTACCTACGATTGTCAGATTCATCCAGGTTTCAGATAGTAAATGTGGGGGAAATGTTTGTCTTAAAACAGTGTTTCTCAAACTTTGATGTGCACACAAATCACATGGGAAGTTGTTGCAATGCAGACTCTGATTCGGTAGGGCAGGGACATTGGTTCTGCATTTGTAGCACGCTCTCAGGCAGGAGGATGTTGCTGGACCTAGGACCGCACTTTGAGTGTACAGTAGATTAAATTCGGGGGCTCACATGAACTCACACGATGAGTTGGCAATGGTCATGGCCTGGTCCTGGGTGAAGGTGGTGGAGCAGCGTGTAGGGCATTTTGCCTAGCCATCTTTGGCCAAAATTACAGCGACTTTTTGGAGTGAGAACTGGAGACTTGGGTTTGAGCCTTTTCCATGCCTGCTTCCTGGTCTAGATCAGGGGTCTCAAACTTGCGGCCCGCGGGCCGCATGCAGCCCGCCGAACAATTTTGTGCGGTCCGCAGACTAATCCACGAAGTTCAAAATATTTTGGATAAAATTAAGTAAGCCTAGGGGCCTACTTATATTTTTCATTTCTCTAGCATCCTAGCTAGATATTAGCTTAGTTAACAGCAGTTGTGATGCGAACTACAGTTTCTGGTCGTTTTGTGACACTGAGTAAACTGCATGTACGATTGTGCTTGTTGTACTGATTTTTTTTTGTTTTCAACTGCAGTGAGAAAAGTGTTGCGTAACAGTTGCCTTTTGTAGACCTAGTGTGGCCCGCCGAATGGCTGTGATCTTGCTCTGCGGCCCACATGCTGAGTTGAGTTTGAGACCCCTGGTCTAGATCAAGCCTCTTTCTGTCTCTACCCTCAGCATATTATCTGTCATGTAGACCGCTCTATGTCTTTTCCCAGGACAAGTGAGGAGGATCAAATACACATTTTCTCAATGAGTGAATTGATGACAATTTCCCCTGGAATCATGAATTTGCCAAGGTTTAAGAATAATGAAATGACATGAGAATTTAAAGGAATCAAGGCAGTTATTGTTGATGGCACATGGTGGATTATTACTATTATTACTATCATCATCGTCGTCGTCGTCGTCATCAGTGTTATCAGTACAAGTAATCAGCCCTATGCTGAGGCTCTCTAGCACCAACTCCAGGTGTGGACAGCTCGTCACTCACACCAGAATACGGACTGCTCCAGGAGACCCTGTCAGGTGACTCTCCTGGGTGGGCTCAGTCACCAAGGGCCATGCAGATGGAGCCCCAAAGCCTCAAAGCCTCATTAGTATCATCATCCTTTTTGCAGCCACTTTCATATTTTGAGACACTGCTCACTTCCAAGGGGAAGTTACAGAGCTGGAGAGAGAAGGGGTCATACACACTCATTTCCAGAATGAACAAAGAACACTTACGGGGGAGAGGAAAATGCCTCTTGCCCCCCCTCCCCATGACACATGTACACAGACACACACACACACTCACACTGGCTGCCCCAGCCCGCATGTCACCATCAATCAGCTCCCTCCCCTTTGCCGGTTGCAGGCAGAGTTCCCTACAGATGTGCTGAGGGCTGGGGAGGGAGGGGAGGCAGAGATAGCCTCAAAGAGTTAAAACCTTGCCTCACCAGGCAGTGAATTCTCCTCGACTCTCCCCCACCCCCCTCAATCCAGCCAAACAACAGCTTGACATTTTCCATCCTTCACGAGAAAGACAAAGACGGGAAGATATTCCCATGATCCCTTTCTGCATGCCTAACCGTGAGCTCAGGTGCCGGAGCGTTTGCCCTGCGCCGGCCCCATCAACGTGAAGGGCGAACTCATCCTCTCTGCATCTTTTTCTCGCCACTGCTTGATTAATTGGCTGACTACTACGCCGGCGGAATACCTAATGCCTCTCCTTCCCTCTATTCTTTCTTCACAGGTTTTTTTTTTCCTCCTTTGCTCCATTTACATATACTTTATATTCCATAATTTTCACCCAAAAAGAAAAAAAAAAAAAAGGGAGCAGGCCCATCTCAGTAATTTGATGTAATGACGGCATGTCACCAAAAAGAGGAATTAGAAAAATCTGTAGGTATTTAATTTATTCTTGTTTTTTTCAAGTAGATCTCTCTGAGAGGAGCATTAATATTCATGGGTAAGGGGAAAAAAAGTATACTCAATAGGAAAATTCTAGATTTTTTTAGGGGCGAGGCAGGCAGCTAAATTCAATGCATTTTTAAGCACCATTATTTAACTAATAGTGCTCGAGTCCCTCTGGTCCCGGTCCCTCCCCTTCAATGAGAGCAAGTGGGTTTTAGTTTGCCTCCAAAGGTGGTGTGTGTTGGGTTCACACCCACACTGCTGAAACAGAAAAAACAAAACAAGACTGGGATCTGCGTTTTCCTCCCCTCCTGGGAGGACTTGAAGAAAGGAGAAAAACATAAATAAAGGCCTTTTCAGAGTCCCCGAGCTGGAGTTTTGATTCCCTCTAGAGTCCCCCCAGTCTGCGGTAATAGCATTCTGATGGCTCTGTGGGCAGGAAGATTTCCCCAAGGTTCCCAGGGAGGCCAACCTCTTCCCATTAACTTGGGTCCAGGTTTTGTGCTGTTAATTAACTACCTGGTTATCTGGTGTAAGTGTTGAGTCAAATCATAATCACAATAGTTAGAAATGAAGCCAAGGGAAAACAAACCCAAGCATCAAATAGATGCCTGGAGTGTGAGAGTGTGAGAACGGGGTGAGAAGGGCTTCTGTCTCGCAGGCAGTTCTTCCCAGAGGGTCCCGGGGGGAGGGTGGCTCTCCCAGAGACCAGGGACAGATGGGCTGTCAGCCATGGGGGCCATGGTTGGAACATGGAAGGTGCCTGTCTGCATCTTCATCAGTGGGATGGGAAACGTGTCTGGGTATGTGATCCCTGCGTCCAAGGCAGTTGCCAATGACACTTATGTAATAATTATTTATAATAAGCAATGCCATGTGCTATTATTTCCTTAATCATTTTTAATTGAGATCAAACTCACATGCAATAAACATAAATATGAGGTGCAATATTGATGGCTATTTTACCCCAGTTCAGACTCCACCGGATAAAGACATAGAATGTTCTCAACGGCCCCAGAGCTCTCCTGTGTACCCTCCAGCCAACACACCCTTCCCCAAGGACAGCCACTCTGCTGACTTCTCGGACCATAGATTAGTTCTGCCTGTTCTTGAACTTCCCATAAATGGAATATCATACAGTCTTTTGTGTCTAGGTTTATTTTTTTCTTTTCCGCAAAGCATAAAGTTTTGGAGATTGGTCTGTACTGTTACAGTAGTTCATTCTTTCAATGCAGAGCGGCATTTCCAGTGTATAAATAAAACAGCATGCAATTATCCATCCTCCTGTCCATGGTCGTTCGAGCTGTGTCCAGTTTGGGCTATTACGAGTGAGGCTGGCATGCCTGTTGTTCTACGTGCCCTTTGGGGGATATAAGCCATCATTTCTCTTCTCCTCGGAACACAGCCAGGCCTGGAATATTGGGTCATAGCATAAATGTGGCTTCAGTCGGAACTATCAAACCATTTTTCAAAGTGCTCGCACCAATTTCCACGCCCGCCGAGAGCGCCCGAAGTTCCAGTTGCTCCATATTTTCACCCACGATGTGTCCTTCCGCTTCATGACTGTCATTCTCATGGGGGCGGGGCGAGATGAGCCCCCGCAGACGCTTTCTGGCAGGGAAAAACCAGGAGACGCTAACCCAGAGTGATGCAGGGAAAGAACCAGAGAAATAACGAGAGAGAGAAAAAGAGGGAAACCAAGGCAGAAAGAAGCAGAGAAGTGCAGGTGGAAACGCAGAGAGAAACTGAGAAGGTGGAAATGAAGAGAAAGAAAAGGTTCAGGGACAGAAGAAAAGAGAGAAAGAAGAGACAACAGGAAAATGAGAAAAAGGCAAAAGCAAAGTGGTGGTGTTTACAGAGGCAAAAAAAAGCAGGCCAGAGGAGCAGGAAGGAGGGAGCAACCGAGGAGGAGGGCGAGCATGGAAACGGGTCTCTTGGTATTTTATGAAACATGTCCTTTTTTTTAAAAAAAGTGCTTCTTGATATTTTTATGTTTATATGTTTTAACTTGGGTCCGGCTTCATGGAAAATGCATGAGGAATAAGTGGTTTCTGGGAATGTTTTATACATGACCAGGGAGTTGGGCAGATGCAGGGGGTGGGCGGGAGAGATGGAGGGTGTGGACCGCTTCCTGCTTGGACATCCCTGGCATGGCTCCGATGTAGCCAGTGGGCAGGTGGTCAGAGCTGACAGCTCATCTCTCTAGTTTACACGAAAGGCCACTCAGGGTGGCAGACAAATTGGAGTGGCCAGGACAGACCAGCCCTGTGATTTTGGGCAATATACGTCCCCTCCTCCAAGCCTCAGTTTCCACCTCTGCAATCTGGTCTATGCTGGTAGTGCTAGTTTAGGGGTGTGGTGGGGGCTAATCTGACCTGGACCAGAGGAAGCCATCAAGGTGAACTCTCTGAGTGACAGGGATTCTCTGGGACAGCACTCATCAAACTTGGCCATGCCCCCTGGGGACCTTGGCAACACACAGATTCATAGTTGGATTCAGTAGGTCTGGGACAGGGTCTGAGATTCTGCATTTCCAAGCAGCTTTCTGGGAATGCTGCTGGGCCCAGACCACAAGGGTCTAGGAACGTTTGGCCATCAATGGTTTAAAGCAGAACATGGAAAACGAAAGGGCAACTCTGGAGTTAACAGGGGGCTGGAGAGAAGTGCAAACTTGAGCATAATTCCTCCAACATGCCACACACCTTTATACCCCCTGACATTTGTACATGCAGTTTCTTTCATTTGAAAGATATTTCTTCACCTTCTGCAACTAGGGATGCCACCTCATCTGATAAGACAGTGCTTCCTAAACTTGTTGGAGGAGAGGGACTTAACATCCTCTGGGCAATCAGATAGGAACTTGCACACTCTGTCCCAGGCAACAGGTGTACTTTGCATATAATTTCACTGGTTTCCGCATCTCAGAGAGTTCCATCCCTGGATTCCCATTTATGGGTTTCTGCCTCAAGAACTTAGCCCCAAGGTCACTGCTGTCATGGAAGACACTATGCAGGTTTGCTCTAAACAACATTTGCCTTTCTCCTGAGATGGGCTTCCCCGGGACTCGACTCTTTGCTCCATCATTTGCTCTTTGCTCTTGCTATGTGTCATCTATTGGTGTATCTTTGTCCTTCACCATTTGGATCCAGGAGGGAGGAGATGTGCTTGTGTCTGTGCCCCTAGAGCCCCATGCGAGCAGGGCACGGCTTAGGAAACATTGGCTGTACTAGTGGGTCCCTCTCTCTCTCAGGCAAGTCCGCAGTCAGAATATCACCATAGCTGCAAAGACAGACTGGAAGCCTTTTAGAACTTTTCTTTATATTGCAGGAGGGTATGGAGAAGAGAGAATCAGTGTGTTAGCTCCTACCAGGGATGACCATCTTTGACCTTGTCTCCTAACAAGGATGAAGGCAGCATTTGGAAGAAGGCTGATTTTGAGTAAGGAAGGCAAAGGCTCCAGACAGACACACCCTGTCCTGGGAAGCATGAAGTTGTGCGAGGCGGTGAGCATCCCCTATGCTCAGGCCAGCAGGGGAAGCCCGGCATGGTGGAAAGAACTGGAGGGTGAACAACGGAAAAGAAGTTCATGTTATGAACTCAAAATCCTCTTTTGAAGTCCCAACACCCAACATGTCTCTTTGGAGAAGGAGCCTTTAAAGGAAGTTACTATGGTTAATTGAGGCCACAGGGTTCTTATAAGAGCAAGGGACACCAGAAATGTCCCTCTCTATGCCCACACAGGGGAAAGGCCATGTGAGGACACAGTGAGACGGCAGCTCTCTGCAAGCCAGGAAGAAACCAACCCTGCAGACATCTTGATCTTGGACCTTTAGCCTCCCAAACTGGGAGAATAGAGATTTCTGTTGTTTAAGCTGCCTGGTCAGGCGTATTTTGTCATGGTAGCCTGAGCAGATGAAGACAGTTCCCATTCCTGCTGTGTCCCTGGCCTCCTACATGACCTTGGGCCAGTCATGTCCCCTCTCCAGGCCTCAGGTTGCTCATCCTTGAATTGGGATTGGGGCAAGGGAGTTTAGGAGGATAAGTGTTCAAGGTCCCTTCCAATTCTGCGAGTTTCTGAGCCTGAAGATGCTCTCAGGAAGGCTGTGATTTATGTCACAGATGCGCAGGAGGAAAACAGTTGTGTGGGAATCAATTTCCTCTTGTAAATAGGGTCCTTTTTAAAGCCCTCCAGGGAGAAAAGAGGGAACAGACATTTCTAGAAGGCCTACTATGAGGCAGAAGGCACTTTGGGCAAACTGGTTTCATTTAGCTCCTTACGCTAAAGTTTATTTTGCAGATGTATTACGAGTCCTAAAATTTTTAAAAATTATGATGTTTTGTTTCTCAGAAAAAGGGACGTCATGCTCTTGAGGAAACCATGAACAATACCAAAAAAAAAAAAAAGAAAAAAAGAAAAAAAGAAAGAAAGAAAGAAAAGAAATAAAATGAAAAGGAAAAATAAGTTATTCATCCAAACAGGTACTTATCAAATATCACCTATGTGACAATCATAATACAAAGAAATGAGGTTTCTAATCAGCTTTTAAATACAAGTATTGATTAGCATAGAGTTTATAAAATTTAAATTCTGCAGTTGTGTTCAAATTTTTATTATAGACGTTTGGATGTTATGTAGCTAATTCAAGTTAGCTCTCTTTTTTTCTGATTGTAAAATTAACACACAGGGCCCTGGCCGGTTGGCTCAGCGGTAGAGCATCGGTCTGGCGTGCGGGGGACCCGGGTTCGATTCCCGGCCAGGGCACACAGGAGAAGCGCCCATTTGCTTCTCCACCCCCCCCTTCCTCTCTGTCTCTCTCTTCCCCTCCCGCAGCCAAGGCTCTATTGGAGCAAAGATGGCCCGGGCGCTGGGGATGGCTCCTTGGCCTCTGCCCCAGGCACTAGAGTGGCTCTGGTCGCGGCAGAGCATCGCCCCCTGGTGGGCAGAGCGTCGCCCCTGGTGGGCGTGCCGGGTGGATCCCGGTCGGGCGCATGCGGGAGTCTGTCTGACTGTCTCTCCCCGTTTCCAGCTTCAGAAAAATACCAAAAAAAAAAAAAAAAAATAGAAAAAAAAATTAACACACAGGTGTATTGATGGAAGTGTGGACGTTACAGGCATAGAAAAAGAAAGATTACTGTAATCTACCACCCTGACTTGTTTCTATTTATGCACCCAGACTGTCAACATGTATATTCATAAATTGTTTCTGCCTTCCGCCACGGGACCCCTACTTCTTATTCATCCCCTGTACCTAACTTATACCCACTGGAATGTAGAAAGCTACCTGAGGCCAGTCGTTTTTGTCTATTTAAATGACTGCTCTATCTGTAGCACCTGAACAGAGCCTGCCACACAATAGTAGCTCCTTAAGCAGCAAATGTTGCATATAGTGTAAAAAATGAATAAAAATGAGGTCATATGGACCATGCAGTTGTATAATCTATTTAAAAGAGTATCACTATGCCTTAGGTATTTTCTGCTAGTATAAAATGTTCTCCTGTAATGTAGCTGATGATGATTTCATAGCATTTCATCCTTTAAATTCATAGGAAATAATTTCTCCAGTTTCATTGGTGGCCAACTAAATAACATCTCTGGGAAGATTCTACTAGCTGTTTTGGGGGGGGCTTATTTTTGTGCACCTTTATAATTTTGGGGGGATAAATTTCTAGAAGTGAAGTTGATGGATCAAAAAACAGGCATACTCAATAGAATATTACTCACCCATAAAAAGGAATAAAAGGAATAAAGTGTTGATGTATGCTGTAACATGTGTGAGCCCGGAAAACATTGTTAAGTGAAAGAACCCAGACACCCATTGCCTGATTCCACTGAAATAAAAATCAGACTATGCAAATTTATAGCGACAGAAAGCAGATTGGTGGTTGCCCGGAGCCTGGGGGTGGGGCTAATAGGAGGGACTGCTACCCTCAGCTGAAAGTATCCTAAAACCACCAAACTCATGCAGGGGCAGCTACTTCTTTCTTATTTATTTTTATTTTTTAACTTTTTAAAAACTGCTTCAGAAAACTCTTAATAAAACAAAACCTTTTCTATAATTTGACTCCTATCCTCATAGGCCCAGAAGTGGCATCACTTTTAACATTGCTCAATTCTTATTTTTGTTTGATTTTCAGGTGGTGGCTCTATGGGTTTAATCAGCCTCTCAGCTAGAAAATAGAGAGTAGGGGTTTGACCTGATGTCTTCTGATATCACATCCAAAGTGAGAAATGAAAAGGAAGCTGGCCTTTAGTCTTTGATTTAAGTTCCTGTAAATCTGAAATCCTGGATGGTGAGTCCAGTTCCCCTGGGAAGCATCCCTAGATGGCCAACCTTGGCCGCCATGCTTCTCCGTGCCTTATCCTTTCATATGCAGAATTCCAGAACGTCATCAGGATTGGGAAAAGACTGGAATGGGCTGAATTGGGGTGAGGTGGATCAAGAGCCCCCCTGGTAACCTAGTGAAATGTATTAGACTGTCTTCCAGAAAGTTGCATGTCCACTTGTGTTAGTTACCAAGGCTGCTGTAACACAGTATGGCCACCCAGGCAGCTATGAGCCACAGGAATGGATTGTCTCACAATTTGGGAGGCTGGAAGTCTGACATCAAGGTGTCGGCAGGGTGGGTTCCTTCTGAGGACGGTGAGGGCAAATCGGTTCCATGGCTCTTTCTTAGCTTCTGGTGGCCTCACGTGGTCCTTGGCTTGTAGGTAACCTTGTCCCTGTGTTTTCTCATCTTGCTGCTATGCACTTCCTTTGTGTCCAAATTTCCCTCTTTGTAAAGACACAGTCATATTGGATTAGGGACCACCCTCATTATCGCATCTTGATCATCTGCAAATACTCTATTTATAAATAAGGTCACATTCACAGGTCCTGGGGGTAAGACATAAACATCTTTTTTTTGGGAGGGGGGACAGTTTAACCCATAACACCACATAACACATGAGATTGTACATAGAGCATCAGGGGTCATGAACCCATTCAGGTCTATTCAGGGTCCTGAAGGTGACATTATTCTATTCTGATTTCTTCAGTGTGGAGTAATAGATGGGAAAGAAGAAATGGGAACACCAAGGTCAGGGAGGGAAAGGTGTTTGTCTAGGTTCTCACAGCACAGGGAAGAGTGTGCCAGACCAGAACCCACGCCTCCTGGGTTTTCATGTATTGTTTCACCAGGATCCCAGCCCTGATGGGGTCCAGTCCTCTGACGGCTATGGAAGCTGAGCCTCTGAAGTAGCCAAGCTGAGAAGGGACAGGTGGCTGGACTTTAAGGAGTTGGCAGGGCTGGAGTACCTGCAGGTGAACAGCCCTTCCCTAGAGTGCTGGGAGTCAGAGGGCAGGAACGTGGCTTGTCTGGGAAGACCAGAGCTTGCGAAATCCGTGTAGATCATAGAAAGTGTGGGAGAGGAGGCTCACTTTCACTGCAGACTCTTTGGAGTGACGATGGGGTGGATTCTGGCTTCAGTTTCCATTGGCCGATGCCCCCAGACATCTCAGGGGGCAGCCAGGAGGGGTTCGAAGAACCCTCCTCTCTGCTGTCTGTGCCAGCTGCCCATCTATAGGAAGCCAACATGTCAGCCCTGCTGTCCACCGATGCCAGCCCAGAGGTGCCAAGGCACCAGGCATAGCAAAGCCAGCTGGCAGCTTAATGGTGAGCCAATGGCTCAGCCGGCCCATCTGCTCCTTGCTGCCAGCTGCATGCCTGTGGGAGGCGGGCCTGCAGCCCATCCAAGTAGCCGAGGTGCCAGCCACTGGGTGCCCCGGGCCAGCTGGCAAGCTGGCAGGGCTGGCCAGCATACCTATCTGCTGGCCAGTGCCAGATGAACGTGCAGGGGAACTGGGCCCGGGGACCTCGGGGTGCCAGCCTGCCTGGAGTTCCAAGGTGTGGGAGGCCGTGACTCTCTTCTTCCTTCTCTCCCACACACCCTTGTGCGCTCTGAAAAGCTGCTAACGAAGTTCCTGAGCAGAGGCTGCAGGAGCAACATGGAGGGGAAGGAATGCTTAGCAACATAGGACTCCAGAACTGAAACACTGCAGGGTATTAGGGCTGTAGCATACTGGCAGTTAAGAACATGGACTCTTAGGGTCAGACTGCCTGGGTCTGAATCCCAGCTCCGACACTAATCAACTGCATGACCTTGGGCAAGTCACTTAACTTCCTGAAGCCTCAGTTTTCTCATCTGTAAAATGGGAAAGTAGCACCTGCTTCACTGGACTAAAGTAAGGATTAAATACGATGCACATATGACCTTACACATGTGGTAGACACTCAGTGCAAAGTCATCATTAGTCTTAATTATATTAGAAGAATCAGAAGATTTGAGTGTTTTAGGTCAAATCAGCTTCAGATAGCATCTGGTCCAATTTCATCATGTCTAAGTTGGGGAACCAAGACCCAGACTGGAGAAGGGCCTATTCAGGTTACAATCAAACAATCTGATTAAAAAATCAGCAGAGAGGCCCTGCTGGTTGGCTTAGCGGTAGAGCGTCAGCCCAGCATGTGTATGTCCCAGGTTCGATTCCCAGCCAGGGCACACAGGAGAAGCACCCATCTGCTTCTCCACCCTTTTCCCTCTCCTTTCTCTCTGTCTCTTTCCTCCCTTCTTACAGTCAAGGCTCCATGGGAGCAAAGTTGGCCTGGACACTGAGGACAGTTCTATGGCCTCTGCTTCAGGAACTAGAATGGCTCCAGTTACAGTGGAGCAAAGCCCCAGATAGGCAGAGCATCGCCCCCTGGTGGGCATGCTGGATGGATCCTGGTCAGGCGCATGTGGCAGTCTGTCTGTCTGCTGTCCCTCACATCTCACTTCAGAAAAATAAAAATAAAAAAATTGGCAGAGAGTGTGGGAATTGGAGGAAAGTGGTCCAACGGTACAAACTTCCAGTTACAAGATAAATAAGTACTAGGGATGTAACATACAACATGATGACTGTAGTTACCAGTGCTGTGTGAGATATATATAAGTTGCAGAGAAATGAAATCCTAAGAGTTCTAATCACAGGGAAAAAGAAGTTTTAAAAATCTTTTAATTGTATCTCTATGGGATGATGGATGCGAACTAGCTAAACTTATTGCGATAACCATTTCACAATGTACATATGTCAAACAGTTACACTGTACACTTTAACTTATACAGTGATGGGTATCAATTACATCTCAATAAAACTGGAAAAACATAAACATTTTGACATGCAAAGTAAAATTATTAAAGGACAATTGTTCATGCAAATAAATACAATAAACTCAGCGAATGAGAAAAAAGGGGAAAGGGATCTGCATAAACATTTTTGCGAAGAAAACATACAAAAGGCTGATATTACTAGTCATCAAGAGCTAGTTATACATCAAAGCCACAGTGAGATGTCACATCACAGCTCTCGGGATGGCTTCTATCAATTAGACAAGAAATAACAAGTGTTAGTGAGGTTGTGGAGAAAAGGAAACCCTCGTGCACTGTTGGTGGGCATGTAAATTGGTGCAGCCACTTTTAAAAAACAGTGTGGAGATTCTTCAAGTCATTAAAAATAAAGCTACCGTATCATCCAGCAATTCCACTTCTGGGTATTTATCCAAAGAAGGTAAAATCGCTTTCTTGAAAAGATATTTGTACCTCCATGTTCACTGCCACATTATTTACAATCATCAAGACGTAGAAGCAACCTAAGTGTCCAACAACAAATGGGTAAAGAAAATGTAATATTACACGCACACACAATAAAATATTATTCAGCCTTGATAAGGAAATCCTGCCATTTGTAGAAACATAGATGAATCTCAAGGATACTATGCTAAGTGAAATAAGACAGAGAATGACATATACTGTATGAGCTTACTTATATGTGGAATTATATTTTAAAAAGTACTCATAGAGAACAGATTGGTGTTTGCTGGGGGGGGGCATGGTAGAGGGAGGGTGAAAAGGGTGAAGGTTGTCAAAAGGTACAAACTATGAAATAAATAAGTCCTGGGAATTTAATGCACAGCGTGGTGACTGTAGTTAACAAAGCTGTATTGCATGTTTGAAAGTTGCTAAGAGAGTATACCTTAAAGGTCCTCATCACACATGAAAAAATTGTACCTCTGTGTGGTGATGGATGTTGACTAAATTTACTGTGGTGAGCCTTTCCAATATATACAAATACCTAGTCATTATGTTGTACACCTGGAGCTAATACAAGATTATGTTGTCAATTATATCTCAATTTAAGAAATCACAATTGCACATAGAGTCATTTGGGGTGCTGGGACTAGATTCTGGGATTCCTGACTCTCCCTCTGGTCTTTTGTTATGAAAGGCTCACCTGAGTTAAAGGAGGTAATGGCAAGGTAGGGAGGGGTCTTTTGTTCTGCTCAAGCCCACCCAGATGCCCCAGATAGACCAAACTTTTAAGGGCAGGCTCTCTATCTTATTCAGGAACAGCTCACCCATCCAAGCTCATCTCTCTGGAAGCCTCAGATATCCAGAAAGATGCTGACAACCTTGAGCCCCTGTGCTGAGAACAAAACCTGGCATATAGTATAGCTGGAGCTCTATAAACCCATGATGAACGACTGAAGGAAGGAAGGAAGGAAGGAAGGAAGGAAGGAAGGAAGGAAGGAAGGAAGGAACCAGATGGAGCCTTTGTTCATCCTGGTGCAGCTCTTTTAATCTGATGGACCAGGGCTCTTACTGCTCATCCAGCAACCAAGGATTTTCATGTTCTAAATCCTTCATCCTAACCAGCATCTCTAGATTCTCACTCAGAGCCTATTAACTCTGATTTTGCACACAGTACTAACAACAAGGTTAGCTGACCTCTTTTGCTGATTGGATGCAACAAATGAAAAAGGGAAAATGAACAAATGAAGATGAAACAAACACTTGTAGGAAGAAGGCGAAGTCACTGCTGATGCCTTAGTGGGCTAGAAAGAGAAAGGACTGTGGAAAAAGCCTCGCTAATGTCAAAATCTGAGTGGTTAAGGGCCATTTGGTGCAGGAACAAACAGCTCCAACCTATGCAGAGCCTTTCAGCTCTCACCGGAATATAAGTGATGTGTATAATGACAGATCTGAGATTTAGTTCAAGCGCCTTGTGCAAACTATCAAAGGACAGAGTGCGTTTTGCAGAGATTTCTATCCAAAATGTAATTTTTTTAAATGGTAATTAAATAGAGGTGGTCTTCCATCAACCAGAAAGCTTGGTTTTCTTAAGTGACTCAGTCAGGGAAGGTTACATACTGACGAGATCCACTGCTCTTTGTGGGGACAGAGATGGCAATTAGAGAATTTAAGTAAGGGAAACCAAGGGAAAGGGGAAGGTGTGGGGAGGATCAGGGTGGCTTTTCTTTCTGGACAGGAATGTTAACCCTCCTTGGCTACATGTCTGCAGGGATGGACAGTGCTCAGCATCGTTTCATTCTTTATCCATCACCTCATTAATTGGGCTCTTGTCTACCAAAGAAGAAACGCATGCATATGTATATTTATATGTACACAGACACAGGAGGTACACCCATACATAAGGACACACATTCACACACATCCACGTGTACACACAGACATACATGCACACACACATTCAGACATGCATCACATACACACAAACATCTCTGCATTGACATGAAGCTACACACAGAGACACATGCAGATACAAATGTACAGACACGTGCAGGAATGCACACAGACGTGGACAAACACACACACACAGAGTGCACTCACCTTCAGACATGCACACACACACATGTATGCACAGCCATGCACTCCCATTGCCTGTCCTTTAACTCTGCAGGACAATGAACCCCAAAGCCTTTTCGCAGTCTCTGATTGCTCGGGTGTCAAATAATTCCGGGATTATGACGATCACATCCCCTAAAGGCAGCATTCTTAAGCCCCATACTAAGGTACTCAAGAAACATAGGCAAAAAAAAAAATACATCTTTGCAGGAGACTGAATAGAATATGATCCCTATTTATACATCTGTATAGGTGCATTAATGAATCTATGGCCTTCTGACATTCTTATGACACCCCTTATCCATTTCTGACACCTGAGTGGAGTAACATAGAGATGTAGTGACTGTCCAAGGCCAGGCACTGGGTCTGAGTCTACCCCGCCCAACTGCACAGTTTATGCTGTTTCCATAATACTTTTCTTGACCAGATAATACTTTTGTTAACCAGATAATACTTTTCTTTTTGGGACCAAGAAGAACGGAACCAAGGCCAAGCACTGGGTCCAAGACTACCCCGTCCAACTGCACAGTTTGTGCTGTTTTCACAATACTTTTCTTTTGTTGACAACAGAGGGAACAGGGGGGTAGGGAGGCATTGTTTATTTATTTATTTAATTTTTTTAATTGATTTTAGAGAAAGAGAGGAAGTGGGGGAAGAGAGACAGACAGAAACACTGATTCTATATGTGCCCTGACTAGGAATCGAACTGGCAACCTTTGCATAGCAGGATAATGCTCTAACCAACTAAGCTATCCAGCCAGGGCAGGAAGGATTGTTTTTAAAGAGTTTTCCCAAAGCACATTGCAAACCTAAAAGTGAAAAGCTGAGGGAGAGGCAACAAGCATTTGTTTGCAATCAAAGAATGGCTATTTGGGAAGCACTGATTCAGACAGAAGCCCAAATAGTGTTCTGATTAGGTAAGGGTGTGTTTATGGAAAGGGAAGGGGAATGATTATATTATTAAAAGGAAGGCTATTGGTGCAGATAACATAATGTAGTGATGGTAATTCTAAAAAACAATGTTTTAAATTTTCAGTCCTATAGTTATCAGTTGGTAGTCAAAATAACTGCTTTCTTGTTATCTTTGTAAATAGTTCTTTGGGACTCAATGTTGCTTGAGGCCCAGTCCAAAGGTTATTTTGCTGTGTTGGAACATTCCAAAGGTTTGAGGCAGAGACATGCAAGGCAGAGATTCTAATAGGCTTCCTTTCAGAGTGGCTTTATTTATTATTTTTTTACATTATCTTCTGGGGAGAATCCCTGCCCTAAGCGGCACCCTTTTCACTGTACCCTGATTCAAGAAGGTCAGAGAAGAGAGAATTCGGGGCTGCATGAAGTGTGAGACCAGCAGGAAGGTAGGGCCCTTCTGGTGGCTGGCCATTGGATGATGGCTCAAATGCCTCTTCAGAGAGGCTTTGAAAATCTTAGCAAGTTCCAAATCCACCATGGGGTTATTCACCTCTGAGGTGAAGGCACCCACTGTGGGGCACCTCATGTTGATCCCTCCATCTTTACTGATGAGGAGGACCAGAGTGGCCAAGTGACTTGCCTGAGGGTGCACAGCTCTCTGACAGCAAAGTAAGAATGGAACCAAGCTAGGACCAGAGGCAGGCAAATTTTAAAGAGACCCCAAAACCCAGTATTTGAGGTAAAAACAAACAAACCACTTCAATGAAAAATTTCTTTTTTAAGTGAATGTTCATGTAAACAAATCTGTAATGACCAAAATATCAAAATTTTAAACAAAGACAGGATCAGTATTGCTGATTTTCACTTTGGTCTCAGGATCCAGTATGATTCTGCATGGAGCTGTCTTTAAAATTTTTAGATTCCATTCATTATGGATTTTTTTTATTTGTATTAAAGTTAAAATTTTAAAATGCCGAATTACAACAGGATCATAATTACATTTTTAGTGCTCCTTCAATTCTGTGCTGGAGGCGAGTGTGGCACCTGCCTTACCCCAGTCCCAGCTCCAGGGGGCTTGCACTGCCAACCCTGATGCTTGTCTCCCTCTCACTCACTAACAAAATTTTCAGTCAGTTATTTAGC
This sequence comes from Saccopteryx leptura, assembly GCF_036850995.1. Lineage (NCBI taxonomy): Eukaryota > Metazoa > Chordata > Mammalia > Chiroptera > Emballonuridae > Saccopteryx > Saccopteryx leptura. The sequence goes on along the minus strand of NC_089504.1, from coordinate 234,211,133 downwards.
AAATATTTTGGGATGCCCATGGTTCCAGAAGCTGAGAAAATAGCAGTGAACAAGATAATTATGGATTCTGCCTCCCCAGTATGTACAATTTAATGGAGAAACAGATCTGAGTCAAATAATCATATAAATGAGTGTTGGAATAAAAAGGTGGCCAATACAGCAAAGGGGAAATAATAGGGGTGTTGACCAAGAGTGGCAGTCAGGGCGGACTTCCTGGAGGAGAGGACATTTGGATAAGACAGAGTTAACTGGGTGGGGATGAATTGAAGGAGGGTGGCTAAGAGTGCTCCAGGCAGAAGAAATGGCATGTGCAAAGGCCCTCTGGCAAGATTAAGAGAGTAGAGTGTTTGGAACATAAGACTTAGTGCAGCTGCTTGCTGAAAGCCAGGGAGTGTGTGGGATGAAGGGAAGATGGAGCAGGCAGGGCCTGGAGACACAGTGGGGAAGGATTTAATCTCTAGTCCAAGGGCGATGGGGGGCTGTAGAAGGGTTTGGAGCTGGGGAGTGACGTGATCAGGTTTATTCTTTGGAGTGATCCCTCTGGTTGCTGAATGGAAGGTACTTTACATTGTGTATAGAACCCAGACTCTCCAAGTCTCTACTCTGTCTTCTCCCTTTCTTGCTGTGTGACCTTGGGCAAGTCCCACAACACTTGGCTTCTCTGTGCTCTAGTCATTCATCTATAAAATGGGACATCACTTCTCAGTGTAGTTAAGAAGATTAAATGAAATAATAAGTGCTGGTGTCTACAGTAGGTCTGACACATCAAAAAGCACTCTATAAATATTGGCCATAATTATTACCATTGAGGATAGATTTTAGGGGGGCAAAATGGAAGATAATGAGAAAGCAGTCCCTGCCCTCAGCCCAGGGGGCAGCTCAGCCCGGATTCCTTGGCCTGAAGCTCACTGCTCCCCTTATTAGAAAGCGCTTGTTCTTTCTGCCACGCTTCCGGGAGGAGAGGGCACGGTGGAGGCGGCCGGCACGCTGTGAAGGTCTTAAAAGAAATTATAGCCTGCATAAAAATATTCACTCCAGTGGAGGGCCTTAAACCATTCCCCTGGGCATTGAACAGTGACTGAGAGTGTATTACTCTGCACTTAAGGCGACGGCAGCCACCCAAGGTCAAGAGAATGGGAAGGGAAGCACTTAAGCGTGGAAGTTCCCCTCAGTAGGCGCGTCCTCCCTTGAGTCATCTCTCTCAGGCCCTGCCAGGCCCCTGATCTGTGGCGTCCACATCCCCAAGAATAAGAGGTGAAGGAAGGGGAGAGGACAAAGGACAGGCTTGGGCTGAGGACAGGAGCCCATTCAGATCTTACCCTGCTGTGGTCCTGGAAGACTCACTTAAAACCCCTGACCTCAGCATTATGGTCTATAAAATGGGAAACTGAACTGCCTGTTTAGTTCTAATACCTATGAGGACTAAATGAAGAACTCAAGCCTGCCCTGCCACAGAGAAAGTACTCAAAAATGGCCATTTGTTCCTTGCTGGAACTTCCTTACTTTTGCTCATGACATCATTTTTTCCCTCTCCTCAACTCTAAGGACTTCAATTCCTTGCAAGTTAAAGAACATCCCCAAGCCTCAGTTTGCTCATCTGTCAATTGGGTATAAGAAGAGTAAAATGTACAGGTGGGGATTAGTGAAACCTTTGGAGCTATTGCATGCTGCGACTAGGAAGATCAGGTCTTACTTGTCTTGATACTTGTGTCTTTTCACAGCAGGACGGTGGTGGGGGGGACAGGCAGTTTTCTTTATTAGCTCATCTATCTCTGTGTAGTATTCTCAGCAGTGTGGATCACAGGTAGCTGTAATCCTGGACCTTCATGAGTCCACAAATCCTCTCCAATTAAACATTTAGACTCATCATACCCTTAAAGGGGGGTCCCAGGACCCTAAAGGACTAAGGAGTGTAATGTCACAGGTAAAAGCACTTTGGAGCGTGGGCTGTCACTGGCTCAGGGAGATCTAGCTGTTTGTCTCCCTGAGCTGGTGACAGCCATGTGGACCTCAGTTTTCTCATATGTAAAAGTGGGGAACAATGGGATGTAGTTCATCAGATTTTTGTGAGGTTAAAGGTACATGGTTTTGAAGTGCTCAGCATATGGTAGGAACAGTATACATTAGCTATTTTCCTTTTGTTGTAGCAATGCTTCATGGGATCATGATCACCATCCAAAGTTCTCAAAAGGAACCACTTTATGAAATATGCATCACACTTCCATTTACTCTCAGACTAGTATAAACACATACAAACACACACAAAAAAATCCCTTTTCATCAAGGGAGACTATAAAAACAAAGAAAACGTGTGTTCGCTGTCTTTTAGAAGGCCCTATCACTCACTACCAAGGAATTTTTGGCAGATGCAGGAATAAAAAGAATTCTGTGGTTAGAAAGATTTTGGCAAGCACAGCACTGATCAAGTGAAATGGGTATCTTTCCTGCAGGGTGGGTCGAAGTCCTTAGCATGTGATGTACCCTTTTTTCTTTTTAGAATTAAAAAAACATTGATTGATTTTAGAGAGAGGAAAGGGGAGAGTGAGAAAGAGTGAGAGAGAGAGAAACATTGATTTGTTGTTCTACTTATTTATGCATTTATTGGTTAATTGTTATTTATGCATTTATTGTATGTGCCCTGACTGGGATCGAATCCGCAACGTTGTCATGCGGGGATGAAACTTTAACCGAGTTACCCAGCCAGGACATGATGTTCCCTTTGAAGCAGCAAGATGGACTCTGAGTACTTAGTGCTTCCCAATTTAAGTAGCCGGAGGATGCTTCGCTGGGCTCACCCTGTATGAGACATCCATCTCCCTGAGCCGGTGACAGCCCACGGTCCAAAGCGCCTTTACCAGTGACATCACACTCCTTAGTCCTTTGGGGTCCTGGGACCCCCCCTTTAAGGATACAATGAGTCTGGATGTTCAACTGGAGAGGATTTGTGGGCTCAAGAAGGTCCAGGATTAAGGCTACCTATGATTCCAGGTATAGGGGTGGCAGAGGAAAGAATAAAAATTGCAATAGCCAATAAGGGCTTTTCTAACGTGAAAGTTGATGTCTCTATTTTAGTGTTTTTATTTATTTATTTATTTATTTATTTATTTATTTATTGAAATAACTCTTCCGTGTAACTCTTCTCTATTCTTGTCTGTTCTTGGCTTGATGGATTTCACAATCAGTGTTTCGCTCACTCGGTTTTCCTGTGACAAAATCTACACGATTGGGAGGTGCTTCATGATTATCTTTCAAGAAGCGGCTCCAGTCCCCTCCGGGACAGGCGCTCTGCCAGGCGCCTTGGGACAGACAGGCCAAGAGGAAGGCCGGGCTCTGCCCCAGGGGCCTGCAGCCAGGAAGGCTCCCAGCTCTCCCCGCACCCACTGCCCCTGAGTGATTAGTTGGAATCTAGGGCAGCAATACCAGGAGTGTTGTTGGTGGGCGTGATGGAGTGCCTGCTGAGTGGGCCACAGATAAGCGCCACGATGTCGGAGGACGCTTCATCATTTCTCCGTTCGAACACGTTCACGGGTGATTGTTTGAATGTCTCCGCCTAATAGGATATTATTCATAACACTCTGGCTAGTTGGAATGGGAGATGATAAGAAATTAAATCCTTAATGGTTTTCCTTAAGGGAGGACTTTTCCCAGGGGAACCTGGAGCCCTGGAAATACATATACTCCACGAGCCCTGGTAATGTCTCTGTGGAGGAGACTGGCTTCAATTGAACTAAAAGGAATAGGACAAAAAGCTATTGACATTGATGGGGCACCTGCTATGTGCCTAGTACCTAGACACTTCACACTTTGCCCGGGCAGCATCTCTGCTGTGAGTGGGTACTATTAAGCCCATTTCAGAACTGAGAAATCAGAGGCTCAGAGAGACGAGTTGATTTGCCTTGGGTCTCATTTCTGGTGCCGGAGTCAGGAGCTGAGTTCTAAACCAATTTTTGCCTGAAGTGCAGTTTAGAGAGTGGGAGGGTTGTCTGTAAGAAGGAGGAGCCCTTGTATGAGATCTGAAAGGTGGAAAAGAAGGAGAAAGAAAACATAACTTCCCAGAAGTGGCTGCAGGAAGGCACAGTGTCGGCAGAGGGAAGACACAGGCTCTGCAGGTGTCTTCTACGTTCACTTGGGGAATTGTCTCTGTCCGGGATACGTGCAGCCAACATTTCCCCAGAAAACTCCTTGTGATTCCTGTGAGCCTGGGTTTTCTTTCCAACAATTAAGGAGGCTTCAAACTCCCTGCATTAAATCCCTTCCTGCTTGAAAGGGATACTTTGAGCAGTGACTGAATCTTGAAAAAGTATTCTGTCAAACATTACACACACACACACACACACACACACACACACACACACACACACCTCACAAGGATAAATTTCTAAGAAGAGAAAGAACTACAGGTCAAACATTGTTGGGGCCTGTGACATTAAAATCATCATTGTCTGTTTTGCAACATGGAAATCAATTTTCTAGAAGCCTGGGAATAAAGAACCCACACTACCTTTTGTTAGACAACTGCTTTAAAACCCTCCATCTAGATGAACAGGACAGAAATGGTGGTGACATTCTTCAACAGGCCAAATTCACTTTCAGTGGGAACTCACCATAGCAGCTGGCTGTGAATATTTAAAAGTGAAATGTGTGTGTGGGTTTTATTTGTTTTCATTTTTGTGGGGTACAGAGATCCAACACATTCCCAGCCTCTCCACATTTCTTCTTCCTCTTGGTCTCATCAGCTTCCACAGTGGAAACCGGCGTGGTTTTCCATTTGCAAAGTTCACAATTCACCCAGCCATGAGCTGTGCCTTTAACCACTGCTAAATTGTTTCCTGACAGCCCTCTCTACAATTTTCTCCCCTGACATTTGATTTACATATGATCTTTAAGCACTGCCGTGGCAGTAATAGCGATTTGGTTAATATTCCAAGCGTTCTCCCATGCCCCACACCTTGCAGGACCGTTTCATTGCTGCAGCGTGGCAAAACGCATGTACCAAATAAATGTATCACTAATGAAATAAACGGATTAGGGGGAAGAATCGATTGCCCTGCTGCCTGGATGAGGCACCAGGAGTTAATTTTGTCTGGATCTGCAAGGGTAACTGTTAATAGAATAGGCTTTTTACCTAATTGGAGGGAAAGTAAATGAAGTACAGTAATATTCTGTGATGTATTGGGAGAATTTGTTTCATGTTCTCTTACTCTTGCTGGGTGTTTACAACACCATAGAATTTATGGTTTCCTTTCCCTGCTTTTCTTCTCTTTCTTTAGTACTCATCTCTTCCTTTTCTTTCCTTTTACATATTATTTTTTCTTCTATTCCTCCATTCCTCCTTTTATTTCTTCTACCCATCATCTATTCCCTGCACCTATCTATCCAGTCTTCCATCCATCCTCAATCCATTCATCTGTCGATCCATCCACCCACCCATTTCTTCATCCAGCTAACAAATCCGAGTATCAAACACAAATGTCTTCAGGAGCCATCATTATCATTACTGTGCCCATCGTTGTCTATATATATATAAATAATGATTACATATATTTTTCCTTCATTCTTTCAACATTTATTGAAGGTGTAATATGATATGACCTGATTCACCTCTCTTTTATCATTAAAAATAAGAAATGTAGCCCTGGCCGGTTGGCTCAGCGGTAGAGCGTCGGCCTAGCGTGCGGAGGACCCGGGTTCGATTCCCGGCCAGGGCACATAGGAGAAGCGCCCATTTGCTTCTCCACCCCTCCGCCGCGCTTTCCTCTCTGTCTCTCTCTTCCCCTCCCGCAGCCAAGGCTCCATTGGAGCAAAGATGGCCCGGGCGCTGGGCATGGCTCTGTGGCCTCTGCCTCAGGCGCTAGAGTGGCTCTGGTCGCAATATGGCGACGCCCAGGATGGGCAGAGCATCCCCCCCTGGGGGGCAGAGCACCGCCCCTGGTGGGCGTGCCGGGTGGATCCCGGTCGGGCGCATGCGGGAGTCTGTCTGACTGTCTCTCCCTGTTTCCAGCTTCAGAAAAATGAAAAAAAAAAAAAAAAAAATAAGAAATGTAGCTGAAGAGGCCACTTATGCCCATGTACATATATCGGTCTGATGCCTAGTCTTCTACCCAGGCTTTTTGGTCTCTTTTGATGGAGGCATTAGATTCTGTTGGCCATTAAGGCATCTGCCAAAGACTAGAACTGGTAAGTATTAGGTGAAGGGTGGCCAGTCTCATGGGATAAGAAGTAAGGGGAGACTCTGCGAAGGCTGAAGAGAAGGGTCCGAGCAGATACAGGACCCTCAGAATGCGTTTTCCTGGCATGAATCACGCACAGGAGAGCAGACAGCAGCTGAAGAGACAGAACGTGGCTTCTGAATGAATGAGGAGAGGTCATGAGTTAGGGTGGGAAAAACAGGCTATGGTACTGAACGTCAGGACAGTACCGGGGACAGCTTCATAGCCTTTTATTTGGGGGACTGTGACCTGTCCAGGTCACATGACTGGTAAGAGCAAAGGCTAGGATTCCAATCTAGGATTCTCGAGACCTCAGCAATTTTTCAACTTTCAGCCTAACCCTAATGGGGAGTTTATTTAGCCTGTTGTTCTTAGGGATGACAAAGACTCTCTCCTTTGACCAAACTTGAGTCTGACTCTTGAGTCCTCTTCCTGATCAGACTCTGTCTGACCTTGGGCTCTCTCCTTGACCCACTTATTGCACTCAGCTTTAGCAAGAATCCTGCTGGGTCATTTTAGCAAAATTCCCCTTCTGATACCCCATCTCTGATGAAATTCTTCACCTCCCCCCAATACCCTTTCACCCTGGCCTGCCCTCAGTAAGCATCTTGTTAGGTCAGTTCAGCGAAGAATTACCCTACCTGTTAGTAACTTTCCATCCATGGGCCCCTACCCCCTCAGTTCTCCTTCTTGACTATAAAGTCCCACTTTTCTTTGTATCCTTTATGGATTTAAGCCCAATTTCTCTCACCTATTGCAAAATCCCACCATAGCAGCCCCTCCTTGAATATAGTCTTCCTCACCATCTTTAACAAGTCTCCAAATATTTTCTATCTTTAATAGGGGCCTGAGAATCTGCATTTGTGACCCTAAGGGATGCTGGTTCAGGCATTTTGTAGACCATACTTTGAAAGATTCCACCTGAGTCTCATCAGCATAGTCTTGTTTTCTTTAAAAAACATTCATTAGCCGTTCAGGGTCATGATGCCTAAAGGAAAATTAGCATGGGGCTGGGGTGGTGGCAGAGACATCAATTACTGGCACACAAATGGTTTTGTTTACTAAAGGTTTAGTGTTATACTTTCAAGGATGTGACTTCTTCTCTTTTAAAGGCAGGACCTGTCATCTACCCATTGACTCCCAAGTCTCTGCATAAGTCCAGAACCCAGGTTTTGACTTCTAGTCTAATGTTCTGGTCCAGTGGTTGCTGAGAGCCCTCACTGTGCCAGGTACCATGCTGGACCCTGGGGATGCAGAACTAAATCAACCAAGCATTTTACCCTGTAGAAGCTCAATGTCAAAATCACAGTCACCCTTCTACCCTGCGTCTGTCGGACTGTGGCCTTAGAAGGCATTTATCATCTCATTCAACTGTCTCCTATTTCTCCCCCTCTCTTCCCACCGACTTCTGCTTGTGTAAACTTTGGTGAGAATTTGAGCAGAAATAGTAAATAATGAAGCTCCAGAGGGTTGCACTAATTTCCCAGACATTTAATCAATACAGAGCTGCCCTGTTCATTACAGCTGTCAAAAATATGCAAAATCTCCCATCTGGTCTTCTCAGGTATGAAGCTCTGAGCTGGAGTCACCAGTTGCTTGGCTAATTACCACGCCCCATTTTCCCTCATTTGAGTTCTCTCCATTAACCAGGAGCTACCAGCTCAAGTATAAAGGCAAACAATAAATATTTGAAATGGTATTGCCTGGGCTGGGGTCCTAAGCAGTGGCTGAGTTGGGTTCCCTGTAGCTGAGAAAGACAGGTGCAGGTTTGTGGAAGAGGAATTTCCTCTAGCCTCCTCCCTCTCCGACTCTCCCCAGCCCCCAACCTCCTTCCTTCTAAGGCCCCTCCCTGCCCTTCAAATATTTAGACCTATTAAAAACCATTGGGGGGAAAAATGATCTATATAAAAGCTTTGCATAAAAAAGTGATCAATGCAAATTCCTCTGAGGAAATTGCTTCAACAGATGGAAACGGCCCATTTGCAACAAATGCCGCTGGCTGTGCAGATGGTAATTATGGGATGTATGTAAACATGCAAGCTCTGGCAAGCAGAGCAAACTGCACTGCTGAACTCAGCCTGCATGGAGGCCGCCTGCCCTGGCACTGCCCCTGCCCTGACTGGCCTGCGGGCCAGGGCTTCCAGATGAATCCAGGGGCACCTAAGGATTTGGTGTTGGAACCCAAGACCTATTAATTAAAGGTCTTTCTGGAATGGTCCTTGGAAGTAAAGCACACATCCTTCAATCTTTTGGTGGACCAAGGCTATACAGCATGACTCCTGAAAGGAAAAACATCAACATATATTGATCACTCACTTTATGTCAGATACTGTGCTGTTAACCTTGAATGCATTCTCTTGTTTTATCTCCACAATGATCTTGGTAGGTTGATATTATCATCATCACCACCATCATAACCACTGTTTTGCAGATGGAGAAATGGAGGCTTGGAGAGCTGAATTTCCCAAGACCAGAAGGCTAGGAAGTAAGGGAACTGGGATGTATCAGTTAGCTATTGCCAAGTAACAAATAATTCCATAGCTCAGTGGCTTCAAATAATAAGCATTTATTCCAGCTGATTACAGGGGGTCCTCAGGTTATGAGTCTCAGCATATGACATTTCGAGTTTACCATTCTCACTCTCATAAGAACTTAAAAAATTTGAGACATGAGTGTTTCAGCTTACACCATTAGTGTCATACTTACAGACTACATAGGCAAACTAGTTTGGTTGCATGTGGTGGAAGAATATGCAGTAATGTGATGCATGAGTGAGGCATCCCACAGTACACTTATCTATGCCATTTTGGACTGTTAAAAACGCAAGTGTTCTGTGTGTGTTAGGCTAGGGCCCTGGTCGACAAACTGTGGCTCACAAGCCACATGCGGTTCTTTGGTCCCTTGAGTGTGGCTCTTCCACAAAATACCATGTGCGGGCACTAACTTGATAAGGAATGTACCTACCTATATAGTTTAAGTAGTTTAAGTTTAAAAATTTGGCTCTCAAAAGAAATTTTAATTGTTGTTCTGTTGATATTTGGCTCTATTGACTAATGAGTTTGCTGACCACTGGACTAGGGTGTGTTTCTACTTACACCAAAATTCGGGTTATGTCACTGTCATAGGAACCAAACTCTGTCATAACCCAAGGACCTCCTGTAGTCTACAAGTCAACTGGGTGATTCTTGTGATCTTGGCTAGGCTCAGCTAATTATGAACAGGCTATTCATGCAACTAGATAGTCTACAATGGCCTCACTTAAGTCTAGTCACTGGCTGATTGTTGGGCTGGTTTGGTGGGAGTTAAGAGCCATGTGTTCCTCATCCTCCATTAGGTTCATGGACAAGTCCTAAAGAAAAAATAAAAAACCAGAAGTGCACAAGGCCTCTTGGGGCTTAGAAAAAACCCACTATCTCCTCTTCCACAGTCTATGGTTAAAGCAGGTCACATGGCCCATCCAACCTGAAGAGATAGAGAAACAGCCTTCACTTCCTAATGGCAGAGACTATAAATAAACATTGTAAGTGGCAAACACAGAGAGAGGGATTGAAAATAGGACCAGTTTTTTAAGCAATCTATCGCATAAGACTTGAACTACAAGTTCTCTAGTTCCAAATCCTTGATTTCCAAGGCCACCCATGGGAGTCCATCATTCCAGAGGTAACTTGGCTTTTTTGGGTCCATCTAACAAGATTTTCTCCTGTCTTAAGGTAAATCTGGTTCATCTTTCCTATCTCCCAGTGATTCTCACTCCCACTGTCAGCCATCACTCCTTGGTTATGTGAGTGGGACAGTGTTTTAAGCTCTATGTTTGGAGTCAGCAGATTTGAGTTTCGGTCTCATCTCCAACAATCATGCTCTTTGGGGCTTCATGCAAACCCTCACTCTTCCTGGACTTCAGTGTTATGTCTGTGCAGTAAAACAGATGAAGATTTGATTCGAGATTCCTTCCAGCCAGATTCTTTATGATTTTATAAATGGTAAGAGTTTCTCTGGTCCCAGGGGTCCAGCGCAGACCTCGTACCTGTTCTGGAGTTTCCACCATCCTAGTCAGTACCTCAGGGAAATACGCGGGTTCTAGAAGGCTCATAGAGGAATAATACACATGTATAAAGCTTTGCAGTTGAGAGTAGAATGTTGCAAACTTGAATTCTGGAATCAGACCTGCCTTGCTTAGTTCTCAGTTAAGCTCCATTCTTCTGGCTGTGGGCTGTTACAGACTAAATGTTTGTATCCTCTCAACTCAGATGCTGAAATCCTAACACCTGACATGATGGGTACTTGGAGGTGAGGTCTCTAGGAGTTAATTCGGTTATGAGAGTGGATGGGATTAGTTTCCTTGTAAGAAGGAACGCAAGGGCTCTCTTCTTGTGGCTACATGAGGACACAGCCAGAAGCTGGCCATCAGTGAACGAGGGAGAGAGGCCACACCAGAACCCAACCACGTTGGCACCCTGATCTTGAACTTCCAGCTTCCAGAACTCAGAATTACATTTATGTTGTGTAAGCCACCCAGTCCATGGTATTTTTTTTAGGGAAGCCCAAACTGCCTAAGACAATGGCCTCTAGAAAGTCACTCTACCACAGGGGTCGGTAACCTTTTTGGCTGAGAAAGCCGTGAATGCCGCATATTTTAAAATGTAATTCCGTGAGAGCCATACAATATGTTTACTAATATACATACTAAATACAAGTAAATGTGTGCATTTTATGTAAGACCAACACTTTTAAAGTGCAATAAATCTCTGAATTCTTTTTAATAACGTTGTTATGCTGTTGCTAACCAATGATGAATAAAGTACTTCTTACCATTAATGTGACTTCTGGTGCTGCATGGTTTTGCTGATGGCTTTGTAGTCTGGTTGATACATGGTGAGGTTAAGCTTCATGCAGGCGCTGAGACTTTTATCCATTAAACGTGATCATAGGTTGGTCTTAACATTCTTTAGATGTGAGAAACACTGTTCACATGCATATATAGAGCCAAACATTGTCAGTACAGCAATACTCACACGCTGCAGTGTGTGGTATGTGACGGGAAGCGCGTTCCAAGTTTTGACAATCAGCTGGTCCGTGGCTTGAAGTTTTTTCATTTCTCCCCACTTGTGTTTGCTCGCCAACTCTGCTTGCTGTCGTGCAAGTCTTCCCAAATCTTCATTCAGTGACTTGAACTTATTCACCCACATGTCTGAGGCCTTCAGGTCAGCAGTTTGTAGCTCAAAATCTCTGACGGAGACACCAGGGATGTAACTCAGGTCAGCACTGTCCACTGCACACTCGTGTGGATGGGTGATGAACTTGAAAAGAGAATGCACTCACAAAATTCTCCAAAGCACACTTAGCACTTTGAATGACTGCAGGAGATTAGATGTGAAGCCCACTAGCTGCTGGAGATCAAGATGTTGAGCAGGGTCACTTGCTGTGCATGCATCTTTAAACTCTCCCAGTTTTCCAAAGTGTAGTAAACTACCTGTTTCAATGTCGGTGATGAAAAGTTCCAGCTTGTTTTCAAATGCAAACACTGCTTGTTGAAGGGATAAGACTGTATTTCCAACGCCTTGCATTTTCATATTGAGCTGGTTCAGATGTTCAGTCATGTCCACGAGATAGTAGCACTTCAGGAGCCACTCAGTGTTAGCTAACTCAGGATGCTCAATGTTTTTCATTTCAAGAAAAGTCCGAATTTCACTCAGACAAGCCGTGAAACGGTTGAACATCTTCCCTCTTGACAACCAATGCACATTGCTGTGCAGAAGCAGACCAGGAAAATTATTCCCAATTTCATCCAGCAGTGTTTTTAACTGGCGATCATTTAAAGCTCAGGCAACAATAAAGTTGACCACCCGAATGATCAGCGACATCCCCTCACCAAGCTGCTCACCACACATCTGAGCATAAAGCTCCTCCCGATGTAGGATGCAGTGAAAACTTAGGATGGGTCTCTTTTCATATTTATGAAGAAGCACTACGAATCCTCTGTTTTTCCCCACCGTGCACAGAGCACCATCAGTACACACTGAAATAAGTTTATCCATTGGTAGATTTTTTTTCTTTAGCGAACTCAGTGAAAGAGTCGAATAAATCTTTCCCTTTTGGCCTGACCTGTGGTGGCACAATGGATCAAGCGTCGACCTGGAAATGCTGAGGTCGCCGGTTCGAAACCCTGGGCTTGCCTGGTCAAGGCACATATGGGAGTTGATGCTTCCTGCTCCTCCCCCTTCTCTCTTTCTGTCTCTCTCTCTATCTCTATCTCTCTCTCTTCTCTAAAATGAATAAATTAAAAAAAATATTTCCCTCTTGTTGTTTCTTTCATAGGCAAAACAGCAAGACTTTCCTCAGGTAGTGTGTCACTGACAGCATACCTTGCAATCATGCTGAACTGGGATAAATGGCTTACGTCTGTTGACTCATCCAAAGCGAGAGAAAAGAATGGTGCTGCATTTATGTCCTTCACTTGTGTTGTCTCAATTTGATTTGCCTTCATAATGGTATGATCCTGAACAGTTCTTGCCAACAGAGGCATGTCTTTTATTCATCTGATTATCTTGTCTTTATCCGAAAAGTCGTCAAAAAGTTCATTGGCAACATCAAGCATGAATGTTTTGGCATACTCCCCATCTGTGAATGGCTTTCCGTTTCTTACAATTGCTAAAGCATCAGCAAAGCTAGCCAAATTCCAGTCATGACAAAACACAGAGTTGCTGCTGACTAGCTTGTACTCTGCACAGTAGCTCTTGACATGCTTTCTTCCTGCTGTCCCCCGCTGGATATTTCGATGCAAATGTAGTATGGCGTGTGTAGAAGTGCCGCTTTATATTTGACCATTTCATTGATGCAATTTTATCATTGCATATTAGACACACTGCAGAACCTGTTCTCTCTCTCCACTAAGGTGAATTCCTCTGTCCATTCCTGCTGAAAAGTATGATATTCCTCATCTTTTTTCCTTTTAGCCATCTTCTTTGTCAAAAGGGTTTCTGCAATTAGCTAGCTGACTACTTGATTAGAAGGAGGGAAGTTTACTTCCTGACCTCACAACGACCCATGTACATTATGCATTATCCAATAAGAAGTTGGTGTTGTCCCGGAGGACAGCTGTGATTGACTCCAGCCACCCACCACCATGAACATGAGCAGTAGGAAATGAATGGATTGTAATGCATGAGAATGTTTTATATTTTTAACGTTATTTTTTTTTTATTAAAGATTTGTCTGTGAGCCAGATGCAGCCATCAAAAGAGCCACATCTGGCTTGCGAGCCATAGGTTCCCGACCCCTGCTCTACCACTTCTCCATCAGGCTTGCTTGGGTTCATACTTATGTCAGATGAGTAGGTTCCAAGAGATGGAGCAGCATTTCCTGGGGCCACTTGCGACCCAGCCTGGAAGCTGGCTCAGCAGCACGTCTGCCACACTCCCTGGGTCTCAATTTCTCTCACCTGCTCACATGGTTATTGGGTGGTTAAATGGTACATTGTAAAGGCTTAACAACTAGTAACTACTATCATCGTTGTTGTTAGCTCCACTGTAGAACTCTCTCTTTTCTGCATTTGGAGGCTTTGATATAAGACAGGTGAGCATTTTTTATACCAGTTATAGATTAAGAAATGGAGACCCAAAGAGAGGATGTGATTTGTCCAAGACAACACAGAGTGCCAGCAGCAGAGCTGGGGTTGGCCTTTTGTCCTCTACTCAGTCCATGAGAACTCATCAGGCCAGACCCTCTCTCTGCTGCTTAGTATTCTGGTGTCCCGTGCATTCAGCCCTATGAGTAGAAGGGCTGGAGAGCGACAGCTTTGTCAGGAAGAGGCAGAGGCTTGGGCTCGTACTTGTAGACCTGGGTTTCTATGCCAGACCTGACATTACTTAGGTATTCGATTTTTCAGCCTCTGGACTTAGAAGTCCTCCAGCATTAAAATTCTTTGGGTCTGTTCTGCCCCAAGTCTTGTGAAAAAGGTACCATTGTCATGATGCCCATTTTGATAGTGAGGAGACTAAGGTTTAAAGAGTTGATGGGCCTCATTGAAAATCTCAAAGCCCCTAAATCTCACCTGGAGACAGAACCTAGGTCCCTTGAAATCCAGCCCACTGAGGGAGGCCCAAGGTGGGACTCCAAGCTGCAGCTGTAATGTCTCCCAGGTCCGGGAGCCTGGGCGCTGGCCCCGCGGAGTCATCTGGGCTCCTCATCCCTCCGACACGCAGAGAAGCCTGAATCGTCTCCCCGATGCCATCAGCTCCCCTCACATTGATCTCCTGTTTTATGAGGGTGACAGGCCATACCTTTTAATTGCATTATTACATCTTTATGGTCTGCTGATTGAGCAGGTCTCCTCCGCTGGGCAGCGGGGCCCAGGAATTTATACGCGGAAGTGAAACGTTTATTGGAATCATATTGATAAAGGCATATTGTGAAAGGACCTGTGGCTCTTAAGGAGAGACGGGGGACCTCAGGAGGCGGGGGAGAAGGCAGGTCAACGTACTACTCCCTGGGAGAGAGGGGGACACTCATGAGATATGAGGGCAGCACCTCCCTCCCTTCACACCCGGCCCAACTCTTAAATATCTCCCATTTCTTCATCAACCTGTTAGGCTCTGGGTAGGAAACACTTGCAGGCATGGAGGTGAGGAGATTTCAGAAAAGGAGCAGTGTTCCAGACTCATGGACAAGGAACGGGCCCACAGGTAGAGGCTGTGTGTGAATAGGGACGTACATCAGGAGCCGTGAAAGGACAAGAAGAGGACTTTTCATGGAGTACAAGCTCTGCAAGGAAAATACCTGGTCTGCTTGCCAACTCCACTTGGGTGTAGGCGAGACGCTTCCAGCTTAGTTTGCCAGAAACTGAACTGACACCCCCCCCCCAACTCTATTTGCAGAGGTGTCCATTGCAGGAACTGGCAAGTTCACCCTCCCGGGGGCTAAAGACACCGTAGATTTGGCTTTGATTCTTTCTTTTATTCCACTCCCCACTTTTAGTTCTTCGCAAACACCGTGGGCTCTACTGACTAAATCTTCTGAGACTCTGAGCTCCCATCACACCTCCACTGCGCCTACCATGCGTGGAGCCAACATTGGCTCTCCTTGGATCATTTTGGGAGCCTCGGAATAAAGTTTTTGGCCCAAATGGCTCCCTCTTGCATGATCTCCCTGCAACCCTATTTTACACCACAATCCCACCCCGTAGCACTGTCTGCTGCCCAAGCCTGCTTTGTTTGCCTTCGTAGCAATTCTCTCCATCCGATATGCTGTACAATTTATTATTATTATCTGTCTCTCTTGCTAGAATGTCAATTCTTTGAGAGCAGATACTTTTATCCATTTTATTCACTGCTGTCTCTCCGGCACTGAGAACAGAGGCTGGCATATAGTAGGTGCTCAGTTGATTTTTGTTTCATGAATTCACAAATGAATTTGGTTGGAGTCAGGTCCTGGGCGGGGGGTAGGGCTCTGAGGCTGCAGTTGGGGCTTGAGCTTGGAGGTTGAGCTCCGCTGTTCACCACCTGCATCAAACTGTGTTCATGGAGCCCTCGCGCATTGTCTGGGTAATCAGTTTTTTTTTTCCTGGAGCTCTGAATTAGTAATATCCTCCTTCAAGGAACTGACCCTAAATGGAGAATTAGGAAAAGGAATAGCTCAGGGGTTAATTTGAATGTATTTCTGTGTCTCAAAATTAGCATATTCTAGGAAAAAGAAATATGCTTTGCATAGTAAATGGTATTGGGTGTGTAGTCTTTTTTTTTCCTTTCTTCCTCATCTGTCTTTTGACTCTGATAGGACTTTGGCGCCAAGAGGAAGGGGCCTGTGGTGCACTAGTAAATCAGTGGCAACTAATCGGACCCAGTTTGTGGACTTGCTTAGGCTGAAAGCCACCATGCTTTGGTTTAGTGTTGTTACAAACTCTGTCTTTTTCTAAAGTGTCTCCATCTTTGACAAGACATGCTGGCACATGGCCAAATGTGCCTCCATTGATCTCTCCTCAAGAGGGCCACAGGGTATTTTAGGGCTGGGATCAACAGGTGGAATGGTCAGATGACAAACTTAAGAACCAACAACTCTGGGTTCGCATCCTGACTCACCCACTCACTAGCTGTATGTCCTTGACCATGCTGGGCCTCAGTTTCCTCCTCTGTGTATAATAGGAGGATAGAGCTTTATTCCTAGAGTTTGGGGGAGGCTCAAATAGAATGATCAGGGGAAAGGGGATGGAGTGACTTATTTAACAGTGACTGTGACTAAAGCACACACCAGGCGATCTGTGCTGTGATGTAGCTGGCATTTGCAGATCCCATAAAAGTGTCTGAAGTGAGATGTGTGTCTGAATGCATGAGTGACTGTTGAATGACTTGATGAATAGAGGCAATTCAAAGGTTACAGGGATAGACAGTGTGCCCAATAAAGAAAAATGGCAGGAGTCGGGGTGCTTGACCCTTTGGGCATTAAAAGTATAGAGGTTCTTCATGAAGCATCCTTAATTTGAAAATCCTATAGTATCAGGATATGAGGGGGTCTTTGAGAGCCTTCTCATTCTGAAAGCCCAGAGAAGGAAAGTGATGGGGGCAAGGACACACAGTAATTGAAGGGTTGAGGTTAGAACCAGGGTACCTGCCCCACCACCATATTCCCACCCCAACCTCTCCCCAGGTGCCCTTCCTAAAATGCACAGGAGAGAAAGGAGTTGAGTCTAGACCTATGGTTCAAATATTGGGCTCAGCATGGGAAGAAGAAAATAAACAACTCTTGAGCGTTCTTTTCACATCAGCTAGAAGCCCAGGAACTCCCCACGGCAGAGAGATGGACAAGAACGAACCTCACGAGAGGTCAGGAGAGGCAAGGAAAGGAAGGCACTGCAATTAATAACCATCAACAATGGACTGTGTTGGGCAAGCACTGAGATGCCTATTGATCAGGGAAGTAAACACAAATTGATGCCAAGTGTCCCTCCGGCCCTGGGTCAATCTCCATCGCTGTACAAAGAGGCCAGGAGCTATTGCCGATACCAGGGATGTCTTAATCAGGGCGGCCGAGAGAGCTCGCACCTCTCGGAGATGTATCTGTGTTGTGTGGTAATAAGTCTAGTGGAGATGCCCTTTTCATTCATTCATTCATTCATTCATTCATTCATTCATTCATTCATCCACTCATTAAACATATTCTAAATGCTTACTATACATCAAGCTTCTTGGGGGGGAGGGCACTGGGATAGAGCAATGAGCAAGATGCAACCCGTGCCCTGATGGGGCTCACAAAACAGACAAATAAATAAATAAACTCATTTTAGATACTGGTGAATGCTATAAAGAAAGTCACTAAAACTGGACAATTGAGAAATACCTCTCTGAGCATGTAACATCTGTGCGAAGGTCTTAATGAGTAGAAGGAGCCAGCCCTGTGAACCTGGGCGGGCGGGTGGGTGGGGTCCAGGCATAGGGAATACCATGTGCAATGGCCCTGAGATGAAAGTGAGCATGTGATGTTGAGGACCAGAAAGGACACTAGGGGAGAGTGGCAGGGGACGAGGTTGGAGAGGTGGGCAGGAGCAAGGTCATGGGGCAGCTGTTTCCAGAGTAAGGAGCTGGATTGGTTCTAAGTAATAAGGTCAGCAGAGGAGGATCAGCCATCCCCTTTTGGTGTGGGCACCTTGGCAAAGAGGCATTCACCTGGAGTAAGGGACAGGCTGTTGGCTGGAGTCTGGCAGACTCAGCCCTCGCTGAGCATGGAACCCTGGGCCAGCCCCTCCCATCATGGGCCCTTGATTTCCTTCTTCAAAACATGCAGGACTTGGGCTCATGACTTTTCAGTTCTGTCATCTTGCCATTCTTTCAGGGACACACAGGATACAAATATATAACCTTGGCAGGTAGTAGCATTCACATTGGGAAAACTCTGGCCACTAGGCCATGAAGCTCTGGTGACCATACTCCATGGGTGGCAGGTGACCACACTGAGGGCAGAAGAAACTCCAGGGAATATCAGAGGGCATCCTTGGGTTCAATGTCACCCACTCTAGGTGTCTCCGATGCCAGATTTGACTCGGGGAAGCCAGCTGGTCTCACCAATCCTTCTTGGGGGGGATCAACTGTGGAGTCACGGCTGGCCTGGGTCCACGGCCCTCTGAGGATGCAGGTCGTCTGGGTGAACTGAGCTCCATTGTTGGACTCTGTGTTGGAGGGAGGAGGGCCATGGGCAGAAGAGCAAAATTCAGAAAAGTGCTCGTGTGAGAATGACATGACCTGCAGACATGGGCTGTGGCAGCACACTCGGCAGGTCTGTGTAGGAGAGTGTTCGTGCACACCCGGGTGACACCCTGTGAGCACCTGTGAGTGTGATTATAAATGCCGAGACGCAGGAGCTGTGTCTGTCTCGCTCACTGCGAGTCTCCCGCACCTGGCACATGGTGAGTGATCAATAAACATTTGTAGAGCGAATGAATAAATGTGTGCTCATGTGTAAAAGTTAACGTTATCTGTTTTCTAACTTGACAATCTGGTATCTGAGCTTTCTGTCCAGGAGATACATTGACAAAATGCAAACATCACTTGATACGCCCACTCTTCCTTCTTACATTTAGTTTTAATGTTTTTTTTTCTTATCTGTGAACACATAGGGAAATGTGCGCGCCATCCGTGTATATCTTAATGAGTTTTTACAAAATGAACACACATGGAAGTGTTACCCAGATCAAGAATCAACAGCAAATTTTCAATGTCTGTAAAGCTCCCATGTGCCCCATTCAGTTACTGTCCCCCATGAGTGACCACTGTCCTGTCTCCTAGACACATAGGGTAGTTCTGTCTTTGTACTTTTCATAAATGCAATTGTACAACAGGTGCTCATTTGCATCTGGCTTCTTCTTTTTTTAAAAAAAATTTCCATTGACCAAAGAGGGAGAGAGAGAGAGAGAGAGAGAGAGAGAGGAAAAGAGAGGAAAGGAGAGAGAAAAGCATCAACCCATTGTTTCCCTTAGTTGTTCCTTTTAGTAGTGCACTCATTAGTTGCTTCTCCTATGTGCTCTGACCAGGATTGAACCCACAACCTCTGGTGCAACAGGTCTATGCTTTATCCATTGAGCCACCTGGCCAGAGCCTGCATCTGGCTTCTTTCACTCAATATGTATGTTTGTGAAAACCACCCACATTTCCCAGGAAAGTTCTAGCCTATTTATTTTCTTTTATATATAGCAAATTGGCAAATATGTCCTGGACAGGGACAGACAGTAAATACTTTAGGTTCCCTGGCTTGGACTGTCTTTGCTGCAATTGTCATCTTTGCCATTGTAGCATAAAAACTGCTGCAGACAATATGTAATGAGTGGACATGTCTGTGTTCCAATAAAACTTTATTTACAAAACAGGGAGTGGTTGGATATGACCATAGGCTGGATTGGCCACTACTGTATACAGTCTATCTTTCTGGGAATGTAGCACAAGTTATCTAAGTTTTGATGGCCACTTGGGTAGTCTCAGTTTCAGGCTGTTATAAAGAGTGCTGCTGTGATCATGATTGCACACATCCTTGGGTGCACATGTCTTTATTGTTGTTGGGTGGTTGGGTGCATACCTAGGCATGGGATCTCTGGGTTATTACCCAGGTGATAGGTAATAGTAGGTGGTAGGTGATTGGCTATAAGAGGTACTTCCAAACAAATGAGTGTGGCACCACGGGTTCTTATTAGGTGGGCTCTTCTGTTTTCACAGTGTGCAGCTGATTTCTCCACTTTTTGCCTGCTGTGCCTTGCATGATCACCACTTATTTCTGTCACCAGGACCTGCCTCAGAGGCTGCAATGTCACTACAGGAACGCAAGAAAGATAGTCATGAGCTCACCTGAAACATAGCAGATCCATACTGCAGCTGGGAATTAAAGGGCTGCGGAAACAATGACATTTACTTTTCTTGTCCCCTCTCCCATTGTAATAACCCACAACCCATGGCAATCCAAAAGGCCTTACCTAGAAAGTGAAGGGAAGTTGGATCTTTTCAAAGGCTGATTAGAAATAGCACTGACCTCCATTTCTAAAGGAGGTGACCAGGTTAGTGAGCCACACGTTCCCTTGAGTGTCCCCCTTTGAAGACCTCCTACCCCTGCCCCTCCCAGTGATTCAGTCCAGAAAGCCAGCACGTGACTGGATTATTGGAAGCATCAGCCACCAACATTGTCGCATCGTAACAGGGAGCAGCAGAAATACAATGGATGAACAAACACACCAGGGTTCAGATCCTTCCCGGACCATCTACAATCTGTGGCTTTGGGCAGGCTATTTAACTTTCTTATGACTCAACTGTTATACATTACCTCCTCCAATCCCCCCAGTGCTGGCCATGATGTAGGTACTATTATTTTCTCACCGGACAGATCAAGAAACAGAGCAAGAACATGCTTGAGGACAGACCCACATCTAAACCCGAAACTCTAACTTAAAAGCCTGTCTGTGTCTCTGAAATGCTATTCCCAGTTATGCACCAAAATAACTTCCTTTGGAAAAGTCACCATTTTTGCCTTTTGAGCCTTGCGTTCTACTGATCAGGAACAATCTCCTTTTCTTGGAGAAATAATCCAACGTTGGATGAAACCATGGAAAAAGTGAGTTCCCTCCAAATTCCTGGAATGAGACAGTCAGCGCCGAGGACAACATGTTGAGGTCTTTTAAGGAGACAGTACCTCCTAACAAGTGAAGATATGTCATTTTTTTTCCTCAGTAAAGAACTTGCTGTTTCAAATTTCCAGCAACTGGCTCACTGTTCAAATACTGGGACGGAGTGAACTTTTCCTACCATGGGTCATCTCTGAGCTGACGAATTCCACCAATTTTTGACACTGAGGCAGCCATAAGTGAAACTGGTATTTTCAAATACATTTCCATTTCCTCAGGAATAAAAGATGCTGGCTTGAAAAAAAATTAAAGTGGCCACAGTCTATTATTAAATATAAGAAATGAAACACAGGTCATCCTTAATTAGCTCTCCATGAAGTACATAATGACATCCTGTTCTGTCAATACATTTTTCAAGTGTGTCTGGCATTTTATTTGATCTCACCTGGCAAGCACAGTCAGGGTATTTACCTACAGCAAGGGACAGGTGGATTTCTGGCTGGGCGTTCCATGAATTAACCCAGTTTGAAAATTGATGGGAAGGGCTGAGTTCAATGTCCAGCAGGAGATCCCCCTATCCTCAAGACTTGTTCTCTGAGCATTGCGCATTGGAGAAAGCCTTTTAGATGGACATAGGAGTAAAACCAAGATGGTGCCCCCCAGAGCTCAAAGTGGCCACCTATGGGCTCGTGCATTTGGGAGTGGCATGTCATGGAATGACTCAGAGGTCAAGTTCACAACTCTGCAAGGTCTGGAAACTACAGGGATCTTGGAACATTCAAAACCCCTGGTCTGAGACCCTAAGCCCAAGTATACAAGATTGTTCAATGAGAGGCCCACAGTGGGGAAGATTCCATCTTCCCAGGAAGATGACTATGGAAACACAAAGATTTTAAGCAAAACCACTGGGGCACGCAAGAATTCTTATTCCCACTTGCCTTTTTCTAACGGGGACTTCGTTCAACACCATTTAAAAAAATTGAAGCATTTCTAGGAGGTTGCCCGCAAAAAGGTCAGCAAACCTTTGCTGATCTGTGTTTGGAGGTGTGTTACAGAAAGGGGCGGGGTTGTGTCGCAGAGGCAACGTGGCCAAAGCATCCAAGAAACACATTAACCTTTGGGAACTGAGACAAGATTGCTCCCACAATTAGCACTGAAAAACCAAAGCTGCTCACTCACACTGGGTTGGGGCCTGGCCTTAGCTATCACCCCAAGAAAACAATTCATCGATTTTTTTGGCCCTGGGATCCACTGTCAGTCTGGGATCCAGGCTTCGGGTTAATGAGCAGCCCGGCCCAGGCAGTGAATGAGGTTTGGAGCCAGAATCCGTCTGAGGCCTCTCTCCCTGCCAAGGTCTACAGCTTAATAATTGCTTCCTTGCTCCCCCGCATTTGGGTTTAAGAGAAACGCAGGCCCCTCTAGCAGCATTATGCAAATAGGGCCCACAGTGTTCCAGTGATGGCATATAGAATATGTAAATTTACGGCGGTGCGGAGGATGCTTAAGACAGAAGATTTCTCAATGATGTAATTAGATTTTTCGGAAGGAGGCTTCTGAGGACCTGTCTCCGTTCCCCTGCCTCTTGCTGTGCCAAAGCCACCAAATCAGCACTCTGGGAAACAATTAACCCAAATAGAGACTCAAACCTATTCTAAAAAAATCAAGAAGGAAAATAGAAATATAGACCAGGTTTCGCGAGGCCACAACAAATCCATACTTGGAGGAACACATAAGCAGGAATGAGGGAGGGAGGCTGGTGGAGGAGGAGCTCTGGGCTCTGGTCAGCAGGAAGGGTTGACACACAGCAGCAAGCTTTGGCATCACCTTGGCCTTTACGTGGGCAAGGAAAGGAGAGAGGACAGAGCTCTGGGCCTCCGTTTCCGCTTCAACTTTGCACAGCCGCTTTTATCTGCCATAGGTACCTGCCTTCTCAGGATTTTGTTAGAAGAAAGGATTTATATCATTTTTAAAAAAAGGAAAAATCATTCATCTAGAGCAGATCAGACTTGAACATGCATTAGACTTACCAAAAGGGCTTGTTGAACACTGATTGCTGGGTGCTACTCCCAGAATTTCAGACTGAGTCAATCCTCATCAAACACACACACACACACACACACACACACACACACACACACACACTCCTATGAACACACAATGGGAAGGCAGCCACCTATAAGCCAGGAAGAGTACCCTCACCAAACCCCTGCTCTGTTGGCACCTTGATCTTGAACTTCCCAGCCTCCAGAACCATGAGAAATACATTCTTGTTGTTTAAGCAACCCAGTGTCTGGTATTTTGTTACAGCCACCCGAGCTGACTAGAGCAGACCCTGAGGCTCAACTTTAAGTCGTTTCACCTCCTGGTCTTCAAGTTTCTCATCTGTAAGATGAGGAATTCCAACTTTTCAGAATGTTGGCAGGATTCCATGAGATTTTTACACGTAATGTGCTGAGCACACAGTTTAGCATGGAGCAGAGGCTTGGTTACTGGATTATAGTAGTTAGTATTGCGCTTGTAATTAGTATTATTAATCAAACTGTGGGGATTGGGAGACAGAGTGAGATTGTGGGGTGGGTTTGGGGTTTGGAATATGAAGATCTCAATTCCAGTCCCGAGCCCTACGCTGTATGCTATGAAACTTGGGGGCATGTCACCACCCATCTCTAAGACCCAGTTGTTGCAAAAGGGGGTGGATGAAACTTGGTGGCCCTAAGACATATCCAGCTGCACAATCTCTGATTCTATCATTCCAAGGATGGGGCTATTTCTCATGCCCATGCTGCCCAGTGTGGGTATCATTTCTCCTCTCCTGGACTGTCACTGTGCCTCCTTCTGACCTCCTCGCCTCTGGTCTTGCCCCAGCCACTCCCCCTTTCTAAGATTCTCAGATGGCCATCTGATACAGAGTTCTGCTCAAACCCTTCTGTGGCTTCCTGCTTCTTTCCTTGGATCAAGTGTGAGCATCCCGACTTGGTACCCAAACTCCTTCATACTCTGGTCTCTCTCTCCTGCTCATTTCCCACCTCTCCCTCTCCCTCTCTATTTCCCAATAGCAAACGGAAGTAGGTGTTGGCCCTCCGGCACGATGAAGTCTCCTGCCACCCTATCATTGCTCTTGCTGTCCCTTCTTCTGGTGCTGCATTCCTGTTCTTCCTCTCTTTATCTGCAAACTATTTGACCTTCAGTGCTTAGCACGCTGTTGTGTGCCCTGAGAAACCATTGCTCGCCGACATTGTTCCTATTTCCAACCCCAAGCTGCATGTGGTATCTCCTCTGAGCTGCCTATAGTTGTCTTATCCTGGTACTTACTGCTTTGTAGTGTAATGAGTCTACTGACTTTCTTGTCTTTTGCACTAGACAGTGGCTAGTTTAAAGAAGAGGCAAGCTTCTGCATCAGACATTTTGGACATATTTTGTTTTGTTCCTTGTTTCTTCTACTCTTTATAAGCATCTTGAGGGCAGGAGTCTTATGTTTTGGTGCTTTTTTTTTTTGCCACTGTAATTACAAACTTTATTTCCATATCTGGCACGGAAATCATAAATTAATGAATCTAAAATCTCTGCCCATTTTCACAGATTTCTTATTATTCATTATATCCTTGCTGCCTACCAAATTGTACATCATAGAAGTGTTCAGGAAATAGTTAATAAATTAACAAAAACACGAGTAAAATGGAAGACTTTACATCTAAGTGTATCAGTCAGCTATGGCTGTGTAACAAACAGCTACTAAAGCTCAGTTGCATGCAACAATAGGCTTTTATTTATTTTTCCTCTAGCTTTATTCTGTGAGTCAGCTGGGGCAGCTCTGAGCTTCAGGTTTGCCATCCTTGGTGGGCCAACAGGCTAGCCAGAAACTGTTTCTCTCCTGACAAAGGCAGAGAGGCAAGAGAAGCATAGGAACATACTTGGTTTCTTAAGGCCTCATCCCAAAAGAGGAACCCTGACCTTCCCATTTATACATCTTTGGCCAAAGCCAAAGTCAAAGTCAGAGCACAAGGATGGACCCTGTCTGAGGAGAGGCTGCATAATCACATGGCAAAAGTCACGGGTACCTGGAAGGGTGACGAGTCAGAGCGAATGAATCAGTCTATGCCAGTAGCCAACCTCATTCTCTTGCCCAGAGCTCAAGACACATAGCAGTCACTTGCTATGACAACTGCAAATAAGTGACCCCATGGTGACCCAACCATGTTCAAGACCATAGGACACTTTTGCATTTTCTGCACTTGACACCCTCATTTGTCTCACACCCTGCAATTTTAAGTGATTTTCCAGGGCCAACACTAATCGATCTCTAGGACTCTGTACATGGGGGTTTCTGTGCTGTGACATGTCACAAGCATACCCCTGCTCCCCAGCCTGTCCTTCTTGTCTTTCTTCCATCCCACAGTGCACATTGCCGAGGTCTCCTGATATTTAATGCATGAGCTCCATGTCCTCCCAGCAGCCTCCGCGAACAGGTTCTCGTAGCCTGGGAATGGCCATCAGATCTGATGACTGTGAAGGGTGCAGTCACCAACCCCACCCCCACCTTTCGATTGTTGCAAGGCTGCCCTGTGTCGACTCACTTCCCGTTTTGTAATCTCTTTTATTAATGTGCTGGAGGCAGAGAAAAAATGTATTTGTAATTTCCTCTTAATGGCTGATGGAACTTCTTTTTGCTTTCTTTCTGAGCATTTGTTTAGGGCGCATGCACACGCTCTCTCTCTCCCTCCCTCCCTCTTTAGGTTGGAATGAACTGAATGACAAGGCAGTGGGTGTTACACAGAAACTTGGACTGTTTTAGCAGGAACGGGTCTGAGTCCAATGGCTGTCATATTGTGTTCCCAGGACCCTGGGTGTCCTCAGAACTACACCCATTTTTAAAATGAAGAAATTGAGGCACAGGGAAGTTAGATTTCTCACCCAGCATCCTGGAAACTCTTTAAGTGACAGAGCCATAATTTGAACTCAAAGTTTGAATTGAAAGCTCTAGAGAAAATAGAAAATTGCAGCTATACCTACCTTAACCACCCCATCACCTCGAGGACTATTGAGCTTCACAGGTTCTAAGGGTAGAATCCAGAATGCAAGAGTTTTGGTTACCAGGGTGGAGGTGTTCTCAGCCTTATGTAACAAGAATCAAGAGAGATTCTTTTTAAAATCATTAAAAACATTTTGATTGATTTTAGAGAAAGAGAGGAAGTGAAAGAGAGGGAAAGAACCATTGATTTGTTGATTCTTATATGTGCCCTGACTGGGGATCGAACCCACAACCATAACATACTGGATGACACTCTAACCAACTGAGCTACCTAGCTAGAAGAGAGAGTTTCTGAGACAGTGAATGGCACTCAACAATCAATCCAGTTGGGCATTTTCCACCAGTCTCTCTTTGGAACACGTGTCTGTGCTCTTCCCCATCATCACTCTCCCCGAAAGAGAGCCCACAAAGGAGGAAATAACCCCCCCAATGTGCAGGTCGGACCTCCCCCCACCTGTGCCCTCTCCCCTGGAATTCCCAGGATCTAGGAAAGAACGCCCTGGAGCTGGATACCTACACAAAGCCAATTGTCATGCAATGTCCCAGAGCCCATTACTCATTCTGAGGGATGCTGAAGTGGCTTGAGGAGTTGACAAATAAAGAGGAAATAATTTGCAATTTGCTGTTTACACATAATCAGAGTGTACCAAGGGGAAAAAATAGTGTCACAGCTTGCAGCTCGCCACGTTTTATTTTGATCTCCTAAATCAATACGTACCTACGTGGGGAGAGGCAGCTGGAGACAGATGAAATGTTTGGGCGTATTTGGCTAAAGGAAGAAAGGAGATTTTCTGCAAATCTAAGGTTGTGAAGAGGGACACGGTCCCTTCCTGGACTTCACAGTTGTTCATCCTGTCCTGTTTGAACACACCCTCCCCTCTCATTGGCTTAGGGTCTGGGAGCCACAAGGGACCTCAAAAGTAGATCTAGTCCCATCCTAGTGTCCAGGTAGGAAAAGTGATCTCAGCCCCACTTTATAGACAAGTCCACTAAGGTGACTAAGCACCCCCTTCTGGCCCAAAGTAGAAAAGAGTACTCAGATCCAATATCTAGACCCCTGGTGGCCTGGTTTCTTCCATGGGGGAGCCTGTCTCCTCTTTGTTCTTTACCCTCTCCTGTGTCTCTGAGCCATGTGCAATTTATATCCACACGCGCCCACATTTGCATGAAACATGCAGACACACACACATACACACAGGACTGCTCCTGGCTTGAACAACAAGGGATGCCAAATGCCATTCACATCTTTCTGGGGAGACCTGCATCCATCCCAATTCTGTCTTTGCCAAAGTGTCATGTGTACCAGACGTACATATATTTCGCGTGAATTTCCTTAATCTCCCTCACAGCTGTCCCTCTCCATGGCCTCGGTGAGAGCAGTCCCAAATTCCTTGTCTCCTGGCTGGAAGAGCAGCCTGTTCCATGAGTCTTCTGTCCCTTTAACAACAACAACAACAACAACAACAACGGCTGCTGTTTATGTGGCCCCAACTGTGTGCTAGGTACGGGGCTAAATGACATCCATGTTGCATCTTGGGCAGTTCTTTCAACAACCTTGGAATGGAAGTATTATTAGACTCATTTTATAGGTAAGAACAATGAGGATACAAGTTTTAGCTTTTGGACCAGCAACCTTTATCAAGCTGCTGTCTGATATCCTGGGTGGCAATGACCACAATCCAGGGGAAAGTCTTTGCTTTGGAGGCTCCAGGGGTAGCAGTTAAAAAAACGTATGTCTTTTCAACCTCTGACATTGCTATTTCCTGTCTGTGTGGACTTCAGTAAGTCTCTTAACACAGTGGTCCCCAACCTTTTTTGGGGCATGGACCGCTTTAATGTCAGAAAATATTTTCACAGACCGGCCTTTAGGGTAGGACGGATAAATGTATCACGTGACCGAGACAAGCATCAAGAGTAAGTCTTAGACGTATGTAACAGAGGGACTCTGGTCATTTTTTAAAAATAAAACATCATTCAGACTTAAATATAAATAAAACAGAAATAATGTAAGTTATTTATTCTTTCTCTGTGGACCGGTACCAAATGGCCCATGGACCGGTACTGGTCCACGGCCCGGGGGTTGGGGACCACTGTCTTAACCTCTCTGAGCCTCAGTGTCCACTCCTGTAAAATGCATGTTGCTGTAGTATTTAGCCACATAGTGTTGCTATAGGAATTGATACGATAATTGCAAGGGAAGCACTCTGCATGGTTCTTAGCACACAGTAAATGTTGGATAATTAAACGAGTGTGGCATAAAGAGACCATTTTTGTGCCTGACACTCAAGATTCTTTCCACCATCAAAGCTCACCGCCACCATCTTGCATCCCACTTGTCTGCTAGAAGGAGCGCCTCAATGGTTTTCACTCACTACCCACCATTTCTCTCCTCGGTTCATTTATCCAAATGGTTCTGTCTGCCCATTTGCCTTTTACGGTCCCTGCAAATCTAGAATTGGCTTGTTTTCAAACCAGCTCAGAGACTGACTTCTACTCTGGTGTATTCTCTTTCTTGCCCTTTGGAGGTCCATTATCCCTTTCTGGACTTGACCTTGGGTCTTGGTGTGTATCAGACCAGAGGTGCTACTGTGTGCCAGGATAAAGATATAGCTACACCCATAGGACTCAATTCTACTTTTTTCTCCCTATGCTTTAAATACCACTTGGTGGAAGGAACTCTGGGTCTCTGAATGACTGTGTGGAGCAGTGGCCTGCCTCCTGGTGTGGACTGTGCCAGGAGCAAGAAATAAAAACACTTGATGTGCTGAGCTATTGATAACTGGAGGTTCTTTGTTATAGCAGCTAACCTGCCCTAATAAATTTAACTAAAACATATCCTTCTACCTTCATATTATTCCAGAAAAAAACTTAGTCATTTGAAAGTATATTTTAAAAAGAGAATAAAGAATACATGTACGAACATAAATTAGCACCAGATATAACAGGCAGAAATTGGTTCTATGAAAACAAACACTCCTACTATGTATGGATTAAAAATTTAGCTCTGAGCTTCCTAGCAGCCAGGGTGAAAGTGTTCAGGGGGAAGTGTTCAGTTACACATTTTCCAGTCTTAGAGATAATAAAAATACCACTGCTAAATACAAATACAGTGAGAGTTACAGAATGTTTTTCTTCCTTGACATCTTTATTAAAAAGAACACCGAGGGGTCCCAGCACAACTCAATACTGCCCAGCACTTTTTTGCATGGCAAGCCCTTGTTTAAATACACAAGGACATGCAGAGGCGCAAATGCATAAATGGTGTTGAGAAATCCTCCTAACGCATCTCACAGGGAGGCACTTGGTCTTCTCTTTAGGCCTGGGATACCCTGGAGGAAAGAGTTACTACCCTCTTCATTCCTGTGTTTTCATTGTTTTTATGTCTTTATAGTATTGGGTTTCGTACATGGTGGGAACACACAATGAGTATTATTACTATTACTAAATATGTGGTGAGTGTGTGCGAAGTGTATCAGGCTAGTACTCTGTGAGCCATGAACCCCACTCTGGGACTGCATGTGTTACGTGTGTGTGTGTGTGTGTGGGGGGGGGTGTTATGGTGTGCTGTGTATGGGATGTATGTATGTTGAGCAGGTGTGTTGTGAATTGAGTGTGCTGCTTGTAAGCATGTGGTGTGCAATTTGCATGAGTGTTGTGTGGGTGATATGGATGCTCTGTGTGTCTTGGTGTTGCTGCAGGGTGGTGTGGGTGTTTAGTATTGTGTTTGTTGAATGTGTATTGCTATATGCTATGTTGTGTTTTGTGTGCATTGCATGTATGGTGCCTGTGCTCTGTGAATGTGAACTTACATGTGTGCTCCAGCATCCTGTGTCCCAAGTGTCCTGAACAATCCCTGGAGAATCAGTGCACAGTCCTTGCGTGTGACTCTAGGCCACTGAATGTCCCTTCTGTGAGCACGGGGCCTGCTCCCCGGTGCTGCCGGTGGGCATGCTGCTTTGCACGCTGGTCCCTGCAGGTTCCGTGCAGCCGTCTATGTGCGCCCCTGTGAGTCACTGTGGATACAGCTAGAAGGTGGTGACTATTGTCTTCAAACAGAGAACAGCCATTAACACATTCATTAATTAGGATCATGTTGACACTTCTATTGCCGACTAAAAACATCTGTTTGTTTAATCAGAGTCGCCTTAATTCCTTACACTTATTCTCCCAGCGAGAGAGGATAGGATTGCTTCCCCACGTGTGTACACTGGGGTTTTATGAGGTGGGGCACAGGCTCCATCAATATTGTCACAGGGTGACAGCTCTCAGGACAGCCCACAGGCTTCTTAACAAGCAAACATCCCTTTCAGTGGTGAGTGAGAAGTTGTCCACGGTCAATTTGCCTGTGGCCAGCCCCTGTTTATTGGAGTGACCTGAATGACACATTATAGATCAGATGTAAGAACTCTGCCACGGCGCGAAGTCCAAACGCTATGGGGTGTGATGTGGTGTGGGGCGTACCGGCCGCTCCATCCCACTCCCTTTGCCACCTGAGTTTGTACGCTAAACCCAGCGATGAGCAGCCTGGCACCATGACCAAGTGGATTCCCCTCTCCCGAAGCCTCAGTTTTCTTACATGTAAAATGTGATGCTAAAAAGGCAAACCTAAAGATTACAGGAATACATATCTAAATGAAATGCCAAGAACAGCACCTTGCGACAAGGAGAGGCCTGAAAATGTCACTTATATCCCCCCGAAGGCGCCCACTTCACATGAACTCACAGGGGTCAGGAGGAGATGACCAAGGAAAGGACTCAAGGTCGGGGACAGACTCTGGTCACAGTCCTCAGCAGTCACAGCACTGCACATCTAATGCACGCTCATTGTATCCTTCCTCTGGGCCAGCTGAGGCCGTGTGCTGGCCACACAGGTGGCTTCCTTTGGAGACTTCATCGTGACAAGATGAGAGAGGCATCGCCATGAGACTGACTAGGATCTCACTCAAGAACATGGAAACCAGGGGCATCCTCCAAAGAGAGGTTGGATTAGCAAAGGCTCCAAAACTGGGTAAGGGGAGGCTCCCAGGGGTGGGAGCCTGAAGGACAGGGTCTGAGGTGAAGCTGAAAAGGAGGAGGTAATGGAACGTGGAGGGGTTTTTGCTTTTTGCTTATCTTTGTTTTGTTGCGGTTCTGCATCTTGTTTCATTTAAGAGGATATTTGGACATCTTTCTATCACGAGCACCAACAGGACTACATTGACCTGCAAGTTGTTTCCAGTTTGAGGGTATTAGTGTGATTTCCCCAGGGCAGCTTCCTAGCAATGGGTCAAAAAACATGCGCATCTTTGAAAAAAATGTGCTTTTTCAAAAATGTTTTTTTTTTACTATTTTTAAATATATAAACTAAAAATTGCTACTTATACCAAATTGAACAGTAAGATCTCTAAGTGCTCTTGGGCCCTAGCATTGTACTTCTCACCTGGAAAGAGGATCCCAAGCATTTCTCAAAAGGATGGTAAGAGGATTCAGTGGGGAGATGCATTCATTAAGAGGCTCACGTAGGGCTTGGTACTGTGTCAGCATCCAAGACCCAGGCATCATTGTTGGGAACTGGCATGGCTCAGTGGTGAGAGGCCCAGACTCGGAACTCAGGCTGGCCCGCTGTGTGACCTTAGG
The DNA here is from genome assembly GCF_036850995.1 of Saccopteryx leptura. Taxonomy (NCBI): domain Eukaryota; kingdom Metazoa; phylum Chordata; class Mammalia; order Chiroptera; family Emballonuridae; genus Saccopteryx; species Saccopteryx leptura. The sequence continues at coordinate 234,179,692 of NC_089504.1, read as the reverse complement.
ACAGTGACTGCACCTCTCTGACCCTCAGTTTCCTTATCAGATTTTGAAAATGATGTAATATAAACAAAGTGGATGGTGCCATTTGGATGAGCAAAAAAAGATATTTTGTCTTTATTACCTTCAATATTATGACCTTATGCAAATTCTGTATTTGAAGAAAAACTGTTACCCCATTAAACTTGATGAATTTCTGTTTTGTGGCTTTGGTCCAGGGGCAGTTGCTGCCACACCTCTTTTCTGTACACCAAGGCATTCTAGCAGGTTCATTTTGCTTCTGCAAATGGTAGCAGGGGTCTTTGCAATGATTGCTTTTTTTCTCTCTCATAAAAGAGTGAGACTCCAAGGTGAGAAACACTGACTTGTGTTTCATGCTCCCTAAGAACTGAACACTATCTGGCAACAACCCTTGGGAGGCAGTACCATATCCGCTTTACACATAAAGAAACTGAGTTTCAAAGAGTTCAGGCAATCTGCCCAAGACCACATGGTTAGTAAACAGGTGGACTTTGGATCTAACTCTATCTTTGCTCTTTCCTTTTGCATTAAGGAACTCATTTATTGGATGAGTAAACCTAGGAAAACAAATGGATTTATCAAGACTCTTTAATTTACAAGCAATGGAAACTCCATTCACAATAGTTTGGCAAAAAGGGGATTTATGGGTTATCATAACTAAAAGTGTAACCTGGCTTCATGCATGGCTGAATTCAGAGGTTCAACAGGTTCTGGTCTCTCTCTTTCTCTGTCTGCATCTCTAAGCTTTGTTTTCTGAAGTGCTAGCTTCATTTTTAAAGCAGGCATTTTCTCCATGATGACAAATTGGTCATCAGCACCTTCAGATTTCTGCCCTCTAAGCCTGGCAACTAAGAAAGGAGCAGTTCTGGTGAAAGTCCCAGATTAATGCTGATTGGCTTCATTTGGGTCACATGTGCATCCAAAAACCAATTGTTAGGGCCTTGAGAATGAATGCAATAATCTTATTGGCCAGACATTACCCACATGACCACCTCAGGGGTGTGGAGGTCAAATTCAGTCCATACTGAACCAAGTGCCTTTGAGGAGGAGATTTTTCCAGAGGACAATCTGGATGCTTCACTTAAAGATGGAGAGGGGAATGCTGGGACGAGAACAGGAACCTGTGTCCACTCCAGCCAGGTTTGGATTGTGTAGAAGGTCATCAGATGGACCATACAAGGCATTTTAGCACATTTAAAAATGGCAGCATTTATCCCCAGCCAGCCTCAAGGCAGGAGATAGACCACATGACTTTACTGAAGTGCCTTCCCAGCCAACCTTTTGGGACAGCTCTAACCAGGACCTACTGTTCTGGAAAATCCCCTAAAGCCTTGGGAACTGAACAGCTAAGGAAAATGCAGGGCCATCTGCCAGGGTCTGTGCCTATTCTCCTCCACCTCTTCTTCATCGTCCTCTTTTAATTATGAAATGTCTATGGCTGGACTATCGATCTCCTGCAGCTGGGGTGATATATGGTGCATGAATCCACTCCTTTAATTCCATGGCACGATTGAATATTGCCTTTCACGAGGCATTTATTAGTCATGCATTCAAGAAGAAGTGAAATAGCTTGTAGTTCTTTTGGGGGGGGGGTGCTGTCAGTTATTGGGGGCTGGGTGGGGAGTTCCCTGTGGATCTCCTTAAGGAAAAGGACACATACTTATCTCCGACCAGAGAGACAGGTTGTCCCTATTGAAACCTACCACTCCCAGACATTCACTCAAAAGCATACGATCCCCTCTTCTTGTCAATGTGCCTGAAATCCCGTCATTAATTAGGTTGTTCCTTGGCATTAAAAAGTTAGCCATAAAGGCTGTTGTTAACATCAGTATGAATTCTAAAACTACCATTGCAATCACACTTTGTCACCATTTATTGAGCAATTATTCTATTCTTTTTACACACAAAGAAACACTTTCACAGAGAAACAAAGTCTCAGTAGCCAGAAGTGTTAGGATTAGAACTCACTTGAACAGACTCTGACCTCAGCCCCTGGGCTAAACTACATGCTTTCTCAAAGGTAATGCACTAATCCATTAACACAGGGTTTTTGGAAAGGGGGGGGGGGGGCGGAGGAGGGGGCGGGGCATGCGATATTGCCTCAAGGATAAGGATGGGGTAGACTAATTTTCATTTGCTTAATTGATCCTTTCAACTTCCTGTGCCTTGATTTCCTCAACTGAAAAGTGAAAGGCTCATAGTAAGGATTTAAGGAGTTACTCATGCGAAACCCTTAGCAAGAGGACTGACCCTTAACAGATGACGGATAAATGTTAGCAGTTCTTGACAGTAGCCACTTCAGGGGTCTGTTTATCTCCGAATTGCATCCAGTAAGCATTCTGTTAATGCTGATGGGATTAATCCATTTGTCCTGACTCTTCTGGTAAAATTTTTGAACCAGACCAATAGGGATACTTTAATCCCTACCTTGCCGGCATCTCTTTGTCAGTTAGAGCAGCCCAGAAATGATGGTGCTGGTGTTTGTGGGGGCGGTGATGATGCTGATTGTGGTGGTGATACAATGCCCATCCCTAAGCAGGGCCTTAGACTTGGGTTCTATGAGAGGGGGTAGGTAGTTTAGAATTGCTGAAGCCATGATGGGCTAGAAAGGAGGAGGAGGAAGAGTCCCGCCTTTTAAAGAATCCCTAAATCTAAGCCACGTCTATGTCCTTATGTCCACTCTTCCTTCCACCCCCCACTATTCTCAGGGGAAGAGTGCACATCAGTAGATAGGCATGCCCCCACCGAAATCAGGCAGGACAAGCAGTCTGTGTGAAGGTGAGAGGGTGGGACCCACAAGGACACTCACTAGCCACACAATTGTCTATTTTAGCACTCTGGACAAAGACCCCTGAGCCTACAACCTGGGACTTTGGGCAGATCATTGCCTTGTTTGGGCCTCAGTTTCTTAGCAGTCAAATGGGGATACTTATACCTGCCATCCAGAGGCATTGCTGGAGGGATGTTCCAGAAAAATGGCCAATTAGAGCCCCTTGGGGAGTCTGAAGGAATATCAATGCCTGAGCCCAGTCACTAAGTATTTTTATTCAGTTGGTTTGGGACAGTGCCTTGGGCATTGACACATTTAAGAAAATTACTTGAGGGCAAGTAATTCTCCTGTGCAGACAGTACCAAGAGGCTCTAACCAATGCAAAGGCATTGTAGATAGAAAATTATGAAGAAAGTCAACACTGTTCTTTCTTGGCTCCAAAGTATTTGTTACACTGATTGAGAAATTGGGGCCCAGAGAGGGAGACAACTTACCCCAAGACACACAGCCAGTGGGACAGACCCCTTGGATGGTAAGAAAACCTGGAAGGTACCCTGTGCTGAAACAAAGTCTTAACAGTGTCTCCCCAACCACCCTCCCCAAGCTAGCTGACACCCCATGCCCTGTGGGAAATCTGTAGACTCAGCTCACTTCCCCGTAGCCACAGAGGAACCCAGACACATTAATTCCCTTTCCTCACTTGTTCTGTGACCCATTGCACATCTCAGTGGTCCTCAGCAAGCCCACTGGCTGTCCTCAGTCCCAGAGAGGGAGGGAAGGCAGATTAAAAGCTGGCTGGCCAAATTTTGCATGCTTGTATTCAAAAGTCACTTTTTTACATTGTAAAACCAGTAAGATCATCAGTGGGAAGAATTGGCACCAACCGTGCAGGGTCTTGTTATGACCAAGTCTTTCCACGGGGGAGGGAGGGTCGGGTAGAGGTTAAGTTTGCAGGTTCTGCTCTCTGACTTCCCAGGTCCAAATACTGGTTGCTTGTTGGGGGACTAGCCAATAAATCCTTCCAACCCTGAATTTCCTCATCTGGAAAATAGGGTAATATTTGGACTTCTCTTCTAAACTTCCTATTAACTCTTTTTGAATTAAGCCTTGAGTATGGTGCAAATGTTTAATAGATGAGAGCTGTGCGGGTGGGAGGGGGAAGAAAGAGGAGATGTGGGAAGAAAAGGTGATGATAATGATTACTCCCAATTAGTTCTGTGACTGCTTATGGCCCATTATAGATGGAGAAACTGAGGTTTAGAGAGTGCCACTGGCTTGCCTGGATCCATACAGCTAGCTAAGAGCAAAGTGTAGACAAACTCACCTTCCTTCCTCCACCCACTGCAGCCTGAGACAAAAACCCCACTAGGAGATTCACAAGAACATGTTTCCTGAGAGTCATCTGCAGCCCGGAGGATGGGCTTGCTCCGACCCCCCCCCCCCCCAGCATCTGGAACAAGGCAATTGGGCTCATGTGCAGAGAACAGAATCCCAGCTCTGCACTAGGCAGCTTTGTGTCTTTGAGCAAGTTGCTCTCCCTCTCCAAGCCTCAGTTTCCCCGCTGTGCAATGGGAAGGGGATTGGGCTAGGCAACGCTAAGGCTCCCTGAAGAACTGATGTTCTGGGGCGAGATTCTGCCTGTGATCTGCACTTCACAGATGGTCCCTGGAGCTCAGGATTCTCTGGGGGCATTTCACAGCTTCCAAATTCTGCCTGTGGGGGATTCCACTGATGTTTGGGGAGTTTTCTGGTGGAAAAGCGTGTTTCAATAGATGCAGACTTGGAGAGTAGGTTCTCTGGGGACCGAGGAGCTTGGCAGAATGGAGACGAGAGGAAATCTCCAGGGCTCTGTGGGTCCCAAAGGGTGCCCTGGAACACGGTACCTCCTGAGCCCACTTAGTGTTGGCACATTCTCCTGGGTTGTCTCAGAGAATTTTCCACCCTCCAAATGACAGGTACTGTTTCCCTTCTCAGTTGCAAATGAGCAAACCCAGGCTCTCAAAAGCGGGGAGACTCACCTCGATGACATCTCTGGGAGATGGAAAGGCCAGGTGCCCAGGCTTGGGGTCCAGGGGTCATGGCTGGTGCCATTGCTATTCCCCAGGGATGGGGGCCAGGCTTGTGTCGGGTTCTCTGGGCAGGGCTGGCCTGGACCTGTGGAGGCAGATAGTGAAGTTCACTAGAAGAGGCATGTACAAATAGTGATAAGTGGGATCAAGAATCAGGCACTCATGGTGTTGGAGGCTAAGGACAAGCTAAGCAGGCAGGAATGGTCAAAAAGCCCTGGTCTGGCCATTGTTGGCCTGTGTTCATGTCCTGGCTCTAACACTAACTCTCCTTTAACCTTGGGAAAGACCTTGCTCCTTCCTGGGGCAATGCAAGCTTCTTCAGCCACCCCTGTCCAGCTTTCATGGCTCCGTGTGGCTCTTTCACTGGGAAGGGCACAGGACAGGTCAGAACTGAGCATTTTTAGTGCCGGTTGGTTAAGGGCCCATGAGATAAACAGGTTATTTTTTGCTGCTCTCACTTCCCTGCCCTCCTATGGGCACATGGTACCTGCTTGTCAAAGAGAAAAGAAGGCAATGCACTTATTCACATAAAATGCCGAGAATGCAGGGGAGATGGCAAGGCAGCATGTTTCTTCCTCCTTGTTTCGGCTACCACATGGCGATTAGGACAGGTGCTGGGGAAAGCATCTCAGGATTTGCCATCCTGGCTCCACTATGCTCCAGCTGTGTGACCTTGGACAAGTGAGTCGGTTTCTCTGAGCTTTGGCTGATTATTGCCCCTCTGTGAGGTCAGGGTGTCTACCTGTATTGGGAATCAGTAAGTGATAATGTCTACTTACAAATTATATCTTTTGTTCAACTTTTAAAAAATAGTTACAGTAGTTCATGTGTATAATGTGCCCACTGTGTGCCAGACACTGTTTTAAGCTCTTTGCATGCATGAACTCACTTGATTGTTTTATAGCCCTATGAGTGATGTGTTTTTATTATGGTGGCCACTTGCCAAATGGGGAAATGGAGGCTCTGAGAGATTCAGTCTCTTGATCAAGGTCACCTATCCTTAAAGAAGTTCTGATTGTGTGCTGGCTTTGTTGGCTCTAGGCTTGTGTACTTATCCACAAATCGTCACCTCTCCAAACACCCAGGCCATGGCCCAGAAGTCAGGCTGCTGTGGGCACCCACTTGTCCCCTGGCCCCACCTGGGTCTCCCAGCCCAGCTTAGAGTCTGCTCCTCTCCGTGCACACTGCCCTCCTTCCCCCCCGCCCTCCCCGGCTGAGTGATCTTGCTGAGCCCTCTGCGGGGCACTGGCCAAGGTCTTGACTGATTATTGACAAATTAAAAATATAAGCTATTGACCAGACACTGGGATGGAGTTCCGGAGCTGAGGACCTGCATCTCAATGAGGCAGCTGAACATGGAGATCGATTCTGCAGGTGAAGGAGGAGGCGGGCAGACTGCCCCACGCCTGGAGCAGAGCCGGGTGCTCCGCTTAATAACTGCCCTGTGGGGAGCTGGGACAGGCCTCCGCCTGAGTCCGCCGTCTCCCCACGCAGCAAGGACCCTGCATTTCACACACCTGGTCCAGCCCCACGGTGTAGGAACTGCCAACCCCATTGAACAGATGGGCCCGTTCGGAGACACAGAGGTGTTGCCCAAGGTCAAAAGCTAATAAGTGTTCAGGGCTGGAATTTTCACCCGGGTCCTTCTAAACTACAAAGCCAAGTGCTAGAGACAAACCATGGCTACAGTTCTGGCTCTATCCCTTATAGTTGTGTGACTTTGGGAAAATTGCTCTACTTCTCTGAACCTCTGCTGCCTCCTGTATAAAAGGTAGATAACCAGACACCTGCGCGGCTGCTGGAGGAATGAGGTGAGAAGGCGAGGGATAGCGCTTCCTGGGCTGGACATCTCTGTGCGCCCCTCTGCATCCTCTTGATCCTCTCTCTGTAGTCGGACTCGGGCAGCTGACCACATGGGCTGCATCTGCAACCTGCCTCCCTTGCTCTCTGGCTTTCCGTATGGTTTGGTGGATAGGAGGGAATGTCAGGGAACCGGAGAGCAGGAGGAGAGGGAGGCTGAGATGTCTCTCCCCTTTGCTCCCTCCGCACCTGGCTCTGGGTCTGCAGGGTTTGGGTTGCCCCACCCAGGCGTCCGCCACTGCGGGGAACCTCTCCCACAATGGCAGCCGTGATCTTTCCAGGATCCAGCATCAGTCCACCCTTTGGTCCCAGGGGCTGCACCATCCCTGCTGCTTTCCCTCCATCCTTAAGTAAGTATTCCAATCTCTTTGAAAATTTTTTATTGATTGATTTTAGAAAGAGATGAAAAGAGAAAGAGAGAGAGAGAGAAACATCAATTTGTCCCACCCACTTATGCATTCGTTGGTTGATTCTTATATGTGCCCCAACAGAAGATTGAACCTCCAGTCTTGGTGTATTGGGGCGATGCTCTAACCAACTGAGCTACTCAGCCAGGGCCAGTATCCCATTCCTAAACATTCTGAGGCTACCTCACCAAATTCACCATCTGTTTTCTGCCGAGACCCCAATGACCCATTTTAATAACTGTAAAGTGTGGTACACATGGAAAGGGATATCCTGAAGGTCATTGCCATTGTTACCTCTAGCAGAGTCTCTCTCTTTCATTCATTTGTCTCCTCTCACACCCCCCACTTCATTAACACCCACCCATTACACTGAACCAATACCGCTGTTCGCACAGTGGTCCTCTCTGCCTGACGGTGAGCTCCTGAGGACAGAGCCTGGGGTGATGCAGTTCTGTCTCTTGATGTACACTTCCCAAGGTGGATTCAGGGAGTGAGTAAGGGCTTGGGAAACTTTACAAATAAACGAAGGAGCCTTAGAGAACTTTTTAGAGGTCATATCGCACATATCTGATGTGGGGCTCGAACCTTAGACTCCAGGCTACCAGAGCCAGGATCTGAAAATGTCTTTGGAGTGAATGAGTGAGTGAAAGAAAAGGCAGAGAAATGGTATCTGCAGAGCCAACAGATTAAAGTGCTCCTTCCTTACTCCTGGCTGCAGTGGTTCTCACTGGGGGGGGGGGGGGTGATCCGTTCCCTCCCCCCCCAAGAAGACAAATTCAGTGTCTGGAGACATTTTTGGTTGTTATGACTTGGGAGCTTTGCTCCTGGCATCCGACAGGTCGAGTACAAGTGTGCTGCTAAATGGTCCTGCAAGTCACAGGACGGCCCCACTGCAAAGAATTATTGGACCCAGAATGTTGACGATGCCTGAGACCCCCCCCCCCCCACATACCTTTTGAGGCTGCTACCTGCCCACGTGGCCCCAAATTCAAGGCAGCCTTTCTAATTTCACTGAGTTGGCTCAACATTTTTTCTTATTATAAAAATAATGTCTTTATCGTAAAAAAAATTCGAATATATAAAAATATAAGGAGGAAAATTAAACACTGTTCCCAATTCCCAAACCCACTGTGAACTTTATGATGACTAGACTTCTACTGATATTTCTGCATTTCTGTAGGCCCACAGACACAAGCTCACGTACCAGTCAAGGTTATTTTGAAAACGCAGTTTTGTGTACGACATTTTGACGGTATATGATGTCTTAATCGTTTCTAAAGGGCTGTAGAGAATTCCATCTTATGTGTGATCTACGACTGCTCATGACTATGAATAGTTGGGGTAGTTCCAATCTTTGTATCTACAATCTTCACTTGAGTGGGTTTCTGGAATTGAGATTATTGGGTCCAAAAAATATTTTTTAAGGCTCAATTTTTAAATGCCTTACAAGAAAGTGAGTCCCCATCTGGCAATGGACAAAAACCTGACCTCGCCTTCCCCTTGCTAATGCAGAACCAACTCATTAAAATCTGTGCCCAACCGATCATTTTCTCCTCATAAGAATGGCTATGTGTATTTTTCATGTGATGATCATTTTTTCGCATTTCTTTTTCTGAGAACTGTCTGTTCATTTCCTTTGACTCGTTTAGGGTTTTAGTGGTTTCTGTTTGATAAGCGAGAGCCTTGTAAAAACCATGGAGGGCACTAACCGTTAGTTAGTTTTCGTCAATTTGTCAGTTGGATTTTAATTTCATTTATGATGTCTTTAGTCTCTATAGATATTCAGGAGCTCTGAACCCAAGAGGAGAGGCAGACATGAGATGAATCATTTTAGGGTTAGTACTGTCATGAAAGAGACATGCCTGTGATTCAGAAGGACTGCAAAGGGGCATTGACTCCACCTGGGAGAGCTGGTAAGAGAAGGTAACGCTGAAGGTTGATTCGGAAGCTGGGCTAAGAGGGTGCTGAATGGGAGAAACATGTCCTGAGCATCTACTTGAACTTCCACTGTTCTGAGACTGATGTCAGTCCCGAGAAATGAGAAGTTATGAGCTTTCCATTTCATAGCCAGGAAGCCAGAGGTCCTGGGAGGTTATGGAAATTTTCTTTGGTCACATACGAACATATAGGAGAGGCTGAGACCCAGCTCAGATATTGGCCTTTCAGAGCCAATGTCTTATTAGGAATCACCTTGTACCTCGTGTAGAAGCCGAGGTTGGGGTGGGTGGGTTTTAAGCTACAAATATAGGAAATACACCTCAGATTCTAGTCTTTTTTCCCCCAGATAATGGTGGTTTTCTTTTCTCTGTTTAACCATCTTGTGATTTAGCCACTCACATAAATGATTTCAAATCCTCTGAGAATCTAACCACAAAGTCCTGTTCATTCTTCCTCCTAAAGAGCTCTTGAATCTGTCCATTTCTGTCCTCTCACTCATCATCAGCCTGGTCATAGCAGTGACCTCATAACTAAGTCAACTGGCTCCTGCTCCTGCCCTTTTGTGGTAGAGAGGATAGTCAGAGAGATTGTTCCAAAGCACAGATGTGCTCACACCAGTCCCCCAACACCCTGCATGGCATCCATTCTCCCCAGGATGAAGTCTTAACTTATGGCCCACAAGTACTTGACTTCTGCTGAGCTTTCCAGTCTTGTCTCTGGAAACCTTCCTCTCCATACCCCACTCCCTAGAGCTGCATTCCAATTTCTATCTTCTGAAGGCATCTTGCTTACTTTTGCCTCTGAGCCTTAGCATATGCTGTTCCCCTCGCACTCTTCCCTTGCTCATCATCATAGGTCTACTTCCAGCTTCTCCTTGGCATTTCAGTTTAGAATTCACCTCCTCCAAGAAGTCTTCCTTGGCTGCCAAGTCTAAGTTAAGCTCACTCTTAACCTTTCGGGCTGTCCTCTTGATGGTGCATATTCTACTGCAAGGCAATTGTCTGGTTGCCCTGACCCATGTTTCTCAAAGTGTTCCATAGAATCACCCAGATCCCTGGGAAAACATAAATTCTTGAGCCTCACTCCAGGCTTCCTGAGTCAGCATCTCTTGAAGGTAGATTCTTTAAATAATGATGTTGTAATGTCTTGTTATGGGCATTTTCAAATACAGACAAAGACAGAAAGAACGGTATAAAGCCATGCTTCTCCAAGTGCTGTTTTGGTAGTAGCAGCAGCAGAATTATCCGGGGGCTCAGCAGACTTGTAAAATCTGCCCCCCACCCAGACTTGCTGAATGAGAGTCTCTGGACGGGGCCCACATCCGCACTTAAGCCCTGCAGAGGGCTCTGATGCCGCTCAAGTCAGAGCTCCCTGGGTATGAAGAACCACAGTGCGCCAACTCATGATTTATCTTGTTCACTCGCTGCCTCCTCTCCCAGTTTACTGGCTCCTGTATTATTTTGGAGCAAATCTAGACACCCTGTCATATCATCTTTAGAGATTGCTGTGTCTATCTCTAGGAGATAAAGACTGTTTTTGAAAAAAAAAATACTTTAAATTATAACCACTATACTATTATCACCGTGGATGGTTGTAACATGCACTCGGGTCGGAACTCCTGCCGTACGTGGTCTGCTGGCTCTGGGAGGGCAGTTCCAGGGCTGTCCCGGTCACCGTAGGCATTTGCCCAACCCTGCCGGATATCAGCAGTGTGGATTAGGACCTGGAGGAAACAAGGAGACGGGAGGGTTAAACTCTTCAGTGGAGGAAGGAGCCAGACTTCATTGGCAGAAAGAATTTTTTTTTTCTTTTTGCTTCTGCGGTACCAAGCCTGGAGCTTGGCACTCAGGGGAAGGCACCAATCAGATTGTTGCCTGCATGTTGGAAAATATTTATGTCACCTACCAAGCTGGGAGCATACTCAGCAGGCTTCCTGGGGCCGGCTGATAGACAAGGTCGCATCCCAGCAGCTGTGAGGAAGGAGGTGTGCCGGCCTGGCAGCTGTGCTCGGCGCTGGAGGCTGCCAGCGAGCGTGGCGTCGCACGTTGGTGGAAGGAACACTTCTGTGACCCCCAGCTCGGGGGCAGTGGGGGGTGGGGAATCCCTGCTGTTGGAGACAGCTCTGGGGAGCCACAGTTCCAGCTGTGGGTGGGGCTTGTGGAGGCTGAGAAAGGACAAGGAAAGGGCACGAACAAGGGGACAGGGGCCGATAGGAGTCTAGTATTTACAAAGTGCTTTATAAGTGTTATCTCAGCAGGTCCTTCTCACCCCCTGTGATAGGGAGGGTCATGCCCATTTCATAGGTGAGGAAACTGAGTCTTTGAAACAGTTGGTGAAACATGGAGCTGGGGCTTCACGTCTAGTTCTTTCTCACATCTTGCACAGAAGACATGTCATTAGCCCTTAACTCTGATATGCAAAAAATTAAAAAAAAAAACCCAACCCAGCTATCATTATTTGTCTATGTATCTAAGTATCTTTGTATCTATTCATCCATCCATCCATCCATCTCTAGCTAGCTTGCTATTATCATTTATTAACTTGAATTCAATAGTGAAGTCCCATCCTATAGAGTTGGAAAGACCTTCAAGTTTGATCACAAGAGACAGCAAGGTTGTGTATCTGCCGGCATGGAGCTGGGACTCTTCCACCCCGCCACTGCCATTGGGGTGTGTGCCCTGTCCAGTTGTCAAGAGTAGGAGCTCTGGAGCCAGACCGACCACCTGGCTTCAGATCCCAGTCCTGCCACTTACCTTGTGGCCTTGGGCAAGTGACTTCTCTTCCCTGTGCCTTAGCTCCTCACCTATGAAATGGAGATAGTAATGGGACTTCAGGATAAGTTTAAAAGATTAAATAAGTGAATACAGATGCTCTTTGACTCACCAGGGGATTATGTCCTGCTAAACCCATTGTAAATTGAAAGTAATATAAGCTGAAAATGCATTTAATGCACCTAATCCACTGACTGTCGTAGTTTAACCTAACCTACCTTGAACATGCTCAGAGTACTTACAGTAGTCAACAGTGGGGCAAAATCATCTCACTACCACCTCCCAGCATCACAAGAGAGTACTGCATATTACTAGCCCAGAAAAAGATCAAATCCGAAGAATAGTTTTTACCGAATGCATATAGCTATCCCACCATTGCAAAGTCAAAAATAAAAATCTAAGTCAAACCATTGTAAGTTGTGGCCATTTGTAATTATAAAATGCTTAGCACAGTGTCTGATGCATGGGGAACTCTGTTAAATATAGTTCTTTCAGTTACTCTGGCCAGATGAAAAATCACCCCCAAACTTAGTGATATAAAGCAACCATGCCATTTATTATGTTCATGGATTCTCTGGGTCAGGAATTCAGGCAGGTTACAGCAGGGATCACTTCTCCCTGCTCCATGATGTATAGAATTTCTACTAGAAGACTGGAAGCCTGTGAGCTGGAATCATCTAGAATCTCACTCACTTGTATATTTGGCGGTTGATAAGGGTTGTAAGCTGAGACCTTAGCTGAAACTATAGTCCAGAGCATTCATACTTGGCCTCTCATGGAGCTTAGCTTCCTTATAACATGGTGGTTGATTCCAAGGCTGGGAATCCCAAGAGAAAGAGAGCGGATAGAAACTGTATTCTTTGTGTGACCCAGCCCCAGAATCACATAGTATTATTTTTAATGCACTTTATTTGTCAGAGTAGTCACAGGCCCCCCTAGGTTCAAGGGAAGAAGATTAGACTCTATTTCTTGGATAGGATATGTCAAGTCTTTTGAAGAGTAGATAAGATTAGAAATATTGCTGTGGCTGTTCTGGGGGATTACTATCTGCTGCACCCATGACTGGCTTGACTGAAGCTCTAGGAATGGACATCTTCGGGAAGCAGCTCTCAGGGAGCGCCTGTGGCCACAACTACATCTCCCTTGGTGCACCCACAGTTATACCTTCCAAGTTCGGGCAACCCTCCAAGATACCAAGTTCCTCACCTTCTTCCCCATCTAGCCCCCAACTTTGCTTTGGTCTTAGGGTGGCCCTCCTACATCCTTGTTGCTCCCAAAAGTATATCCTTTCCTTTATCCCCCTCAGGGCATACAGTCTCACATTTCTGGAGAGTCAGACACCTAATAACTCACAGGAAGGGCCCGTGGATTACTTAGGCACCCTTTCTCTGAGGCAGGGTGACAGCACAGGCCTAGATCCTGGCTTGGATGCAAAAAGAGGAAAAAGAGGGCGAATAAACCCAGCAGTACCCATGCTCGGAACCAGGCCCAGGCCCGACTCAGGGAGGGGCATGGAGTATGCTGAGAGTAGAGTGAGCCTTGGGAAGGGGAGCAGAAAGCCCAGAAACCAGATTCTGTTGCAACCAGCATCTACGTGGGCGATGTGGCTGGACAGAATGCCTTGGATGTGAGCAACAGAAACACAACTCAAACAATGGGAAAAAATTGTGACCTTCTTCAAGGCTGTCTGCCCAGATGGAATCTTATAGTCACATGTGTGCTAGTTTGGTTGAGGCCTTAGCCTTCTCCTCCATCCTGTGTTTTTAGGGGCCTGGCATCCCGTGACGGGAAGGGCTGTGCTGGTTTTGTTCACCATTTATTTCGGTGCTGAGCATGCGACAGAAGTGACAGAGAAGATATTAGCTAATTAATTCATTTACTCAGTAAACCATCCTTCTCAAGCGTTGATTCGAGCCAGCACTGTTGTAGTACATGGGGAGGCAATGACACGAGAAACTGGCACAGCTCTACCTCCGTGGAACTCCATGCTAGAGGGAGACAATAGACGCTAAACAACATAAATAAATCTATACTATAATGTCAGAGGTCGAGGAGGGCCCTGAGGAAATTAAACGGGGCATAAAAGATAAGGCATGCCAGGGAGTTGCTAATTTATATCAAGTGATCACAGAAGGCCTTTTAGAAGTGAAATTTGAGCAGTGAAGGAAGGGAGCCGGACGTGGGGGTGTCAGGGAAAGAGTGTTTCTGGTGGGAAGAAACCCCAGCAGATGAAAAGGGCCTGTGGTGTGTTTGTGGAGCAGCAGTGTCACAGAGATCAGACTGGAATGGGAGGGGCAGGGGGCAGGAGATGGGCCAAGGGACAGCTATATTGTACCCCATAGGGTGTTGGATTTCATAACTTGTATATAATGTCAAATGAATGAATAAATAAATGAGACAATGAAGAAGTGGATGGATGGATGCATGGATGGATGGATGGATGGAGAAAGGGAAGGAGGGATGGGGGAGAAAGGAAGGGAGAAATGGCTAGATGGACAGCAGTATAGACTGATTGATGGATGGTTGGATGGATGGATGGATACATGGAAGGATGGATTGGTGGATGGATGGACAGACAGATGGACTGTTGAGCCCTAGGAATACACGCACTATATTAAACTTCTACCATTTGTTTTCAACATTTCAGCATTGTTTTTCCATTTTCTGACCCACATAGAGCCCCACCCCAGTACAGAAACACCCCAGGAGGAGCAAAGCATAGCACAGCTGATGGCCAGCTGCTCCCAGGGGCACCGGCTGAGCCTTAAATAACGCCTCCTCCTCGGGAAGAGCCGTTCCGGTGGCGCAGGCACCGAGAGGCATTTGGGGCAGGCAGCCGTCACTAACAGATTCATTAAGCTCGCTCCAGAGCAACGATAAAAAATCAATTTAGTTCACCAGGCAGCTTGAACGGGCGCCAGGAACAGGAGAAGCCTTCCACCCATGAGCGTGGGGCATGCACAGAGGGGCTGTGGGGTTGGCGAGGCTGGAGCGTGGCAGCACCCCGTTGTTGGGGAGCCCCTGCTGCAGGGCCACGGGCGCTTTGACAGCAGGGCCTGGGCAGGGTGGCACTGGGCCCAGAGTAGACTCTCTGGACATCGCAGGCACTGCTGCAGACACACCTGACTTGCTGGCCGTGGTCACACTCCCCCCGCTGCCCTCACTCGTTGATTTATATTTAACCGTCCCCGAGAGCTGGCTAGGTCTAATGCGCTGGGCTGGGGGGTGTCGTGGTGAGGAGTCTAGGCCCAGTCTCTGTCTTGCTGAGTTCCCAGTGAGGAGCAGATCTGGGCCCAAAGCAGGAGGATGGGTGTGAGCAGAGGGTGGGGAGTTATCAGAGAAGAGAAGAGGGGAGAAGATGGCATTAGGGGTTCAACAGAAGGGGGCAGTTGCATGCACCCATGTCAAGCAGGAAACAGGCAACCATGCCACTCCAAAGGGGTCATTAAAGGAATTTGTCACAAAGGTAAGAGCAGCCAAGGGTGAGCAGGGTCAGGAACCCAAAGAGGCTGTGCAGCATCGCTGGGCTAGTAACCGTGGGGAGCTGTTAGAAACCCTGCCCCTGGAAGGCAGAGAAGGGGGTGTTCCTGGACGCTGGAGGGAGGTGCGGCTGCAGGAGGGGCTGCCCACCAGGGCCTGGCCTGCAGTGGGGAGGGTCTAGTTGTCAACTCAAGGCTAGCCGGGGCAAGGGGCTGGGGTGGTGGAGGACAGCAAACAACTGGTTTACCCTGCCTTCTGTGCCCTGAGCCTTTCTGGTTCCTGCGTTGGGAAGCCAGGGACGAGGGAGCCAGGGAACACGGTCAGCAGAGGCGACATTCGCAGGGTGCAGGGCCTGGGATTTGGTGGGGGCGAAGCCGGAGGGGCAGACAGAGGGGACTGTACTCCGAGCACTGCAGAGAGCGGTCTGACACAGCCCCGATGACTCAACGGGGGGGGGGGGGGGGGAGGATTGCTCATCCCAGCCTGTCAGGGAACTCGGGGGCTCCCTACAGTCCTGGCAGCGTCTGGAATGAACGGGCTTGCAGTCCCTGACTGGGAGAGGCTGGATAACATGGATGGGAGGGAACAGACAGGATGCGGAAAGAGATGGACAGAGAGGTAGAGAGGCATGGACAGAAGGACGGAGGGAGGGGTGGAGGGAGTGAGAGGGAGGCGGACAGGGAGAGAGGCACTGGTAGGGGAAAGGTAAACAGAGTGAAAGAGACAGAAGGACACAGAGAGTTGGTCATACAGACAAAAAGACAGAGAGAGAAGCAGGAAAACAAATGATAAAATGTAACTAAAGGGACAGAAAGAAAAAGGAGAGGAGAGAAAAAGAGAGAGAACAAGGAAATGGAGAAAGAAATGAGAGGATGTGGTGGAGCCCCAGAGTCCAGCCTCTGGAGCCAGAAGGCCAAAGCAGGAGGAGACAAATGCAGTTCAGAACGTCTCAGGAGCCGGTGGGGCAGGCCGGAGGCAGGGCTGAGGTCGCTCCGCCAGTGCTCTGGAGATGTGAGACATTGGGCCGGGCCTGGCTCCGCGGCGCAGGCTCTGCGGGACCTCGGCCTGTCTTTTTTATTATTATTACTTTTATTTTATTTTTTATTTAATTTATTGTGTTTACATAGATTCTAGTGTCACCCCGAATGCATCATCCTTCCCCTGTATTCCCCTCAACATCTTCCTTGCCCCCCTCCCAACATTGCCCTCCCCCCTTCCCTTCAGCTTTACCCCATCCTATCATCCCCTTTTCCTCAGTCCTCTTTTCCTCTGACCTAGGCCTGTCCTGTAAGCTGCCGGGTCTCAGTTTTTATCACCTGTACAGAGGCGACAACATCAGGCTGGCATGTGGGTGCACTGAGTTGTGCATGGAAAACGCATGGTCACGCTGATCTCTCAATATCAACTAAAACTGTCTGCAGAAGGACACGCAGACATGCACAAACATGTGGGAAGTTGCAGAAAGTCAGGGTCCAGGAGACATTCCCTTACAGCTTCAGTCTTAGTCCTTCTTTTTGCTCTTGAAGCTGTGAGGTTCTCTCCCTAACAGAGAAGGGGAGATAAGCGCGCGCGCGCGCACACACACACACACACACATCATGCACTCTACACACACACATAAACACAATACACATGCACACGCGCATGCGCACACACGCACACCGCCACTGCAGCTCCGGAGCAGCACTTCCCGCTCAGCCCCAGCTGCCCTGAGGTCCACGGCCAAGTCTGGAGCAGACCAGGCTGAGTCCTGATGGCTGGTGGGATGGGCGCAGACAAGCATGGGTCCTGCTGAAAGGTGCCCACCTTACCTACCCCCTCGAGCTAGTCTTCCCACAAGCCCCACCCTAAGAGGCCAGAGCAGGGCCCAAGAACCTTGGTTAATCCAGGGCAGAGAAAAAAAGGAAGAAAATGGAGAATGTGAGTGGAGAAAAAGAAAACATAGGTGGGAGAAGAGCTGAGACAGGCCAGGCCGAGGCCGAGGTCACGATGGGGACTCTGGAAGACACAGCACTCGATGCCGGGAGGCCTGGTGGAGAGGGCTCTGGGGGGCTGCCTGGGCTGGGGTCAGGCAGGGCGCTCATGTTGGGAAAGCCAAGGAGTAAAAGACAGAAGCCTGGGGAAACTGAGGCAGAAGGATGGGCAGTGTGACTTTCATAAGGGCATCCAGCAGATTAGGGGCTTAACTTCTGTAGTCAGATCTCATTTCATTTACCTCCTGCTTTCTTGGTTACATCAGAAAGCTAACTTGCACTTAGAACTGGAGAGATAAAGAATTTCTCAGACACCTACTATGTGTCAGGCATTTAATTCACATTGACTCTTGGGATCCTCGTAAGGCAGTGTGTGAGTGTGTGTGTGTGTGTGTGTGTGTGTGTGTGTACATGCATGCATGCGTGAGCACTATAACTATTCCCATTTTACAGATAGGGGAACTGAGGTTAAGAGAGGTGACTCCACCAGGAAGTACATGCATCTGCGCCGAGACCCATGACCTTCTGGTGTCAGCTCTTCCTTGCACCTTTCTGGGTTGACTGCCCATTGCCCCCGACTCTCCAAAATGAGCAGGCCCATCTGCGGCTGGGCGGAGAGAAGAGATCTCCCCACCATTCCTCTGGGTCTCCCTCTGCCAAGGAACTCAGCCAAAATTCCCTGGAATTTGTTGCCTTAAGCTCTGCACCGGGGAGAGCAGAATCAGACGGGGATGTTTGTAATGGCTTCCAAATGTCTGGCTGCAGCTGCTTCCTTGGCAGGGACGAACAAGGAGGCCTGGGGATGGGGGAGACCTGCTCCCTGCCTCTCCTCCGCACATGCATTTCGGGGGCGCTGACACTTCTGGAGACTGGTCAGAGGAATGCAGCGTGCTGGTGTATTAGCTAAGGAATGAGGAATGAGTGAATGAATGAATGAGTGGATGAATGGATGTAAAATGGGGGTAGTTATACCATGATTGATCACTCCTTCCAGTCTATGAAATCCTTACTGTGTTGATGAACTCGCAAAAGCATTCAGTTGGCACACCCATTCGACAGATAATAAAACTAAGGCACAAAGGTGAAGGCCCTGGCTTAAGACATAAAGTGATGATGGAGTGAGAACACTGTTGGTGTTCAGTTGATTTCAGCTTAAAAGATACATTGAAAAGAGCCTTTTAGGGGCAGGGAATAGTGGTAAGTGCCAGTGTGTGAGTCACACAGATGTGATCTCCATGGAGACAGTTATCCCTGGTAAATCACTTTCCCTTACCAAAACTCGGTTTCTTCTTTTTATTTTTTCTTTTCTTTTTTTTTTTTTTTTTTTACAAAGAGAGACAGATAGGGACAGACAGACAGGAAAGGAGAGAGATGAGAAACGCCAATTCATTGTTGCGGCTTCTTAGTTGTTCATTGATTGATTTCTCATATATGCCTTGACAGGGGTGGGGGGGCAGGGGCTACAGCAGAACGAGTGATCCCTTGCTTAAGCCAGTGACCTTGGGCTCAAGCCAGCAACCTTTGGGCTCAAGCCAGTGACCATGGGGTTATGTCTATGATCCCACGCTCAAGACAGTGACCCCTCACTCAAGCTGGTGAACCAATGCTCAAGCTAGATGAGCCTATACTCAAGCCAGCAACCTTGGGGTTTCAAACCTGGGTCCTCTGTGTCCCAGTCTGATGCTCTATTCACTGTGCCACTGCCTGGTCAGGATCTTCTTAAGGTGAAGCTCAACAGCCTCAACCTCCGTGGAGTTTTGTGGGAGGCTGATAGACTGATGGATGGGAAACCTTACCTATCCCTGCCTGGCACTCAATAGGTGGTTTTAATAATGTTGATCATGACAGTATAATCACTAATCTTCTTTGACTATCTATACCAGACACAGAGCTCTTTATATGATTTTTTATTCTTTTTTTTTTGTATTTTTCTGAAGTTAGAAGCAGGGAGGCAGACAGACTCCCGCATGCACCTGACCAGAATATACCCAGCATGCCCACCAGGGGGCGATGCTCTGCCCATCTGGGGCGTTGCTTTGTTGCAACCAGAGCCATACTAGCGCCTCAGGCAGAGGCCATGGAGCCATCCTCAGCGCCCGGGCCAACTTTGCTCCAATGGAGCCTTGGCTGCAAGAGTGGAAGAGAGAGATAGAGAGGAAAAAGAGGGGGAAGGGTGGAGAAACAGATGGGCTTTTCTCCTGTGTGCCTGGCTGGGAATCGAACCCAGGACTTCCACAAGCGAGCCGACACTCTACCACTGAGCCAACCAGCCAGGGCTGATTTTTTATTCTTCTTAATTTTCTTTCCATCCCATGAGGTCAGTTTGATACCTGTTTTATAGAAAAAATAAGGAGGCTCAGAGAGAGTAAGTGACATTCAGGAGGTCACACAGCTAGAAAATGGTTGAGTTGAAAGCCCAGTTTATGAACCCATAAGATGTTAGGCTAACACACATGTATGACAGAAAACATGCCAATCTGTGCCTGGCACTTAGAAACTTTTAAAAAATGCTATCATCCTGTTTTTTCTCCCCTATCAGGAATTGGCTTTGTTTTTCTGCTTTCGTAGATGGGGATCTGTGGTCAGGGCAGAACGACCTGACTCGCCGTCGGACAGCGTCTGCTCCCTGCACTAGAGACAGGGGCTCAGAAATGCCCAGCAAAGCCCTGATCAGGTTCAAGTCCCCTCTGCCAACAAGACGACTTCCCACAGACTCACTGTTAACATGGGTTAATCATGATTTAATTTACACACTATTTTTTTTTTTTTTTTTGCAGAAAATATAGAGAGAAGACAACTCAAATTGCCCACAGTTTTCCTATTTGGAGGAGAGCACAGTTTAGTATTTTATTTTTGCTTCTTAGTACAATTGATGCCATTATGAGCATACAGATTACTTAGCTCTGCATATATTGATTTTTTTCCTAAAGCCAAGTCTATTGTTTTCCATTGATGAGGCCAGTAAGTACAAAAGAATAAGAAGATGAAGTCCGACTTAGGGAGCAGCACCTCTGTGAACACTTTGGCGTGTGTATTCAGTGTGTATCCACTTTGGCATGTGAACACTTCGGCATGTATATATCCAGTGTATACCACTCACATGCATGCCCCACCCATGAATATATATTTCTGACATAATTCTCACTTTGACTCTAAACTGGGGTCTCAAACTTAAAGGCCCCAGCACCTCCCAGGAATGAGTGCAGGAGCCAGGTCGGGGCTGAGCAGGCTGGCCTCCAGGTGCCCCAGCCACAGGGACAGCTGTTACCACTCTACCCAGTTGCATACTCCCAGGAATGCAAGCCCAGGGTTACTCTGTGTTTCAGTTTTCCACAACACTCCAGAAATCTTGACTCTTCTATGAAATCTTTCATTAAATAAATATCGGCAGAAAATTCTAGGTAAAGATAAGCATGTGTGGAGCAAAGGAGACACGCCGGGGGGCTGCCCTGAGTTTGCAACCTCTGATCCGCGTCCTACAGACTTTCACCTCTCACTTTCTGTTTGGCAGATGAATACAGTCCACGTTCTTCCTGAACTGGCTAATTGCACCCACCCCCATGCATTTGCGGTGCAGGTATGGAATCAGAAGGGCACTTTTTCTCCCTGTTTTCTTCCTTGTCTGATCACTTCTTCCCAACCCCCTCCGTCTGGCTCCTCCCCATGTTGTCCCCCTCCCCACCCTCCCCTCTTTCCCAGCCATTCAATTTTATTAATGGTTGATTTTCTTTTTAAACTGTCTGGAGGCTGCCGCAAGCTTCGTGGTTGCCAGCGGCTGATCAATATCTTGGCGGTGGGGTGGGGTGGGGTGGGGCGTGGGGGGGCAGGGTGTCATTTCATTAGCTAAGTGCCATGTAATCTACTTCGTAAATCCCGTAGCCTCTTTTTTGAGCTGGCCAGAGACAGGTGAAGATGAAGGCTGGCCGAAGACCGACACCGGCAGGCCAGCCTGAAGGAATCGGGAGGCGAGGTCTGGAGACCCCTGTCGAGGTGTGGTCTGGGTGTGTCTGGTCCCCAAGGCTGTCTCGGTCCCATCTCCTTCCACCCTGGCTGCGGTCCATCCTAGCTGACGTTGTCAACGTTTGGAGAGTAACCGTTTCTCCCTCTGGGACGAGGAAGACCTCACCTTGTTCAGTCATCATAAGTGAGCTCCCTCGGCTACTGCCTCTGAGTGTTGAGTTCCCAGAGGAGGAAATCAAGGCGAAGAGACACCCAGTGGCATTGCCAGGGTCCCAGCAGGCAGAGCCAGGATCCAAACTCCGGGCTGGCTGACCCCTGGTCCAGGCCTTTCTTCCCACACCCAAAGGACTTAGGGGCAGCCAAGGAAATGGGAACTAGACCCCTGGCCCAGCCACAGAGGAAGTCTTTGGTGAGAAACGTGGGCTTTGGAGCTGGACAGAGGGGTTTGAGTCCCAGCAGCTCCACTTCCCCAGAGATATAGTGAGAACTGGGAATTCTTTACTATATCTCGTTAAGTCTCCGTTTTCTCATCTGTGAAATGGGATGATAATGGTGTCTGTTCCATAGAGTTGTTGCAAGGATTAAATGAGATGATGTGATTCAAATGCTTTACACAGTGCTCAGCACAGATGGTCCTCATCAGATCCAATGGAATTATTAGTAATAAAGGGTGGACATGAGAATGCCCAACAGCCGCCATGTGCCAGGCACTGGGCCAGGTCTTTGACATATACGGTCTCACACAGTGCTATCGATGGCCCATTTGAACGATGACAACATAGAGACTAAGAGAAGGGTGAAGTGACCATTCTATCAAGAGCCCAGGATTGAAGCCAGATGTGTTTGGCCTTTATGGTTATATTGTGTGAACACCCTTGGGACATTGGTGGGTGTGGCAGGTGGAGAGAGAGAGGCAGTGTCCAGAGAGACAGCGTGAATGGACCCTGTGGTCTGGAGACCTCAATGAGGACACTGATTCCGGGACAGACAGTGTGTGTCGCCAACTAAGCTCCTCAACCACTGAGACAGGGATCTCTGGTCTTGGGGACACTCGAAACCAGAGAGGCATCGTGAGTCTCCCTAGGGTTATATTCTGTGGCACTGGAGTCTCGACTAAGTAGAATCAGGCTAGAGTAGGGTGGAATACCGGTTTGAACACACTCCGTGTGGCCTTGGGAGAGGCATGTCACCTCCCTGAGCCTTGGGCCCCTGACACATAGAACAAGAGACAGGCTATGCCAAGTTGCCACAGAGCTTAATGAGCAAATGCTGGAAAGGCTGGCACAGATTGGTTCCTCTGGATGCAGACCCCAGGACCCAGACTTTGAGTGCTGGGGGTTTATTAGGGGTGCGGGGGTGGGGGAGGCCCTCCAGAGCAACACCTGCAGGGGAAAGGAAATAAGCAGGGTGAGGCAGAGAGAAATTGGGGTACAATTCAGGCTTACCAAAGACCTCAGTTGGTTCTCTGGGGATCTCTAGAGCTGAGATGACTCTTCAAAGTCATCCTTCCTAGAGGCAAGGAGGCCAGGATGAGGTACCCCCCTCACTGACCAGCCACGGGAAGGAGGTCTGACCTTGGACATGGCAGCTCTCTCCAGCTAAGGACAGTTGCTGGGAACAGAGGCTCAGCTGGGAGCTGTCAGCACTCTCAGTGGCTGGGGTGAGATCTAGGTGGCACAACGAAGCACCCAGTAAGGAGCCACTTGACACCTGCTGGGGGACATGCATTTCAGTTGCCTTTTCCTCTGCTACAGTGCCTGCTGTTCAGCCACCGAGGGCATCCAGGGTGCAAGGGGGCTGGCCTGCAGGCAAGTAGGGGAGCAGGTGTGATGGACGGCACAGGGAATTCTGCCCTGCCCGTGATGTTTCATGCGGCTGCGGTCTTAGGTGAGCCCGCTTCATGGTGGGAGTGGCGGCAGGGGGAAGGATGTCCCCCGGAATTACACAGCTGGCAGCATCTGGGAGAGTGAGGCAGGAGGTGCTGCACTCAGGATGAAGGAGAAATGGTCGTGCCATCTGAGTGCCCCCCCCCCCCCCCCCCCCGCCTCCCCTGTCACCCTGCTGGGCTGTGCCTTACAGCCTGCGCTCGACCCTGGAAAAAATTGACTGCCTGTTTCTGCCTGACTGCTTGAGAGTTACAGGCTGCAGGGGCGGGGGGAGGGGGCGAGGGTGGGCTGCTGCCTCCTCATCAGGATGGATTTTTCTGCTTCTCTGCTTGTAGGAAGAGCAGGAACAGGATACGGGAGGCTGCTCAAGGAGTAATCACCGTGTGGGCGAGGGCATGTCAGGGGCTGGCTCCGTGATGAAGGGAAGGGCGGGGGAGGGGCAGTTAGGGCAGAGAGGGCAGTGGGAAGGCTGAGGCCTCCTGGGGAGAGCGGCGCCCCTGTCTGCACGCATGCCTCTCCACCATGCAGCCTCCTCCCTTCCATCCTTGCATCTTTCCATCCCTTCCTTCATCTAATCTTTCCTTCCTCCCTGCCTTTGTTCCTCCCTCCTGTCTTTTCTCCTTCCCACCCATTCATTTGTCCACACACTCTTTCACTTAATATGCTCCCAAAATCCACCCTTTCTTCACTTTTTCTTGGCACCCATATTTGCTCGGCAGACATTGCTTGGGGACCTGTGTGACATGCCTGGCCCGGTTCTGGGCACTGCTGATGACCACAACACAGATTCCACCCTCGCGGATTTCACAGTCTGACAGGGGAGAAGATGGGTCAGCAGAAGAGGTTCTCATTCTTAGTAGGTCACGGCTTTTGGGGGGGGGGGGAATACCCAAGGTGTATTGGGCAATGTTGGAGGTACTTGATGGAATCACAGAGGGCTTCCTGGAGGAGGAAGGATCTAAAGTCAACATCAAATAGGATACAGGATGAGGAAAGAGAGGCATGAAGGAGCAGAGAGTGTCTGTGGCTGGGTCAGTATTAGCGTGGCCGGGGGCTTGGTGCAGGACAGTGAGAGGCAGAGGTGGGAAATGTTTTAGCTGCCCCTGGAGGGATGGGTTGGGTGAGGATCACCAAAGGTCGTGAAGAATTTGGACTCAAGTCGCAGTTGTTTTTCCTTAAGCAAGACGTTCTTCACTACATGAAACCTTACGTGGAATTTCAAGCTACAGAAAAAATCTAAATGCAGAGCAGAGAAGGTTCCAGAATATTCCCTACTTAAATCTTATACCTAATCCCCACTGTGAGACCGAAAGCACAGGGACAGGACCTTGGGGCTCCGCAGAACACAGTTTGAAAACCACAGGAAGGTTATGGGGACCCTTCTCTGGACTTGGATGGGACCCGCATACTGCAGGTCCCACCTCTTACCTGACAAAGGATCAGAGTTTGGGGGCACAGTGAAGGTTGCATTTACTCCAACTGGGGAGTCAAATCCCAGCTACTTAGGGAGATGCGCAAGGTCTCCCAGGATGTTCTAACCCCTACGTTCATGCCCACCCCTCTCAGCCCCTCACTTTCCAGCCATACTCAACTTCTGGGGTTTCAGAAATGTGCGTGGCCCAGTTTGCCTCCCGCTGGAGCTGCACCCCACCAGCGCCTTTGCCTGACCGGCTCCCTGTGTCTCAGGCCTTGGCTTGGAGACCCCTCTGCTGGCCTCCCTCTGGCTGGCATGTGGCGTGTCTTCTCTGACCTCCTGTGACTGGCTCTGATTGCTGGGCTCGAGCTCCACCTTGTACGTAGCTGGTGCTCAATACATGCCTGTCGCGTGCACCCGCCGAGGGGCCGAGACAGGCGCAGGTAACAGTGTGGGCACGTGCATAAAGCTCATCTTTGTCTTCCAAGATGAGCAAGTTCACGTGGGGTGAGCCGGGAAGGGGCGGGGAGGAAGGGGGCACCCTCCCCTGCACACAGTAGGTTCTCAGAAAGTGCTGGTTGGACAGCGGCAAGCACACTTGGGTCTCCAGCAGGTGCTCAAGAGGAACCCCGAGCAGGGTTTGGGGCTCTGAGATGGGGGTCGTTTCGGCCCTTGAGGCCGGGGGCACACTGCCGCCAGGCCTGCCTGTGCCACGCCCACTGAAGAGGGCTGCGCGGGGTAGTCTCTCTGGTGTGTCTGTGCATCCTCGTTCCCACTGTTTACATCATTGATTCCTAAGGCCCAATTTGCATTTGCACGCCAACTCAATACTTTTTATGATGCAATTACTACTCAGAGATGAATTTTTTATGAGTTTCCTTTTAATGTCTCCAGGGCCCTCTATTCTTGAGGAAATCTCCTTGTGAAAGATTGCTAATTCTTTTAGAGAGGGAATTTAAAGCCCCTGGCACCTCCTCCAGGAAGCCTCCCTTGGTCACAATGCATGAAGAGGTACTTGTGTAGCCATGTAGGTTGCTGGTTAAAAGAACAAACTCTAGAGTCATCATAACCTGGATTCAGAGTCCCATTCTAGCATTTAGTGGCTGTACAACCTTGAGCAAGTCACTAAACTTCTCTGAGCCTCAGAACCTTCATCTCACAAGTAGGGGCCAATAGTCACGTGGACACCCATCTCCTGGACATACCTTGTAGAAGGATTGAGATATTGCATGCTGGCAAGGAGTTACGCTCATGAAATATCTGCTGTTATTATTATAATACTCCAGTTCACGGAACAGCTGGCATCCATCCACTTGGATAAATTCACCTTCCCGGCCTCCGCACTTCATTTGGTGGGGAGAGAGAGAAAGGTGCAAGTGATCACCCGCCCCCAGATGCATCCAAAGCATATTGTTGGAGTTTAACGATCATGAGCTTGGGATATACAGACAGATTTTCTTTCTTTCTCTTCCTTGATTGTCATAGTGTTGCTCAGTTCTGTCTGTCGCGACTGGGAAGGACAAGCAGGAGGAGATAGGACAGGGAGCCGGGCGAAGGCCGCTTACGCCTTGCAGAGGTTAAGACAGCCTAGATTTGAATGCAGCCTCTGCCCTTTCCTAGAGTTTTCTAGACCTTGGGCTGAGAGGTATCTTCTTTCCCCTTTGCAAATGTACCGCTTGAGGCCCAGAGTGGAGAAGACCCCCTGCTCGTCTCAGTGCCTGGAATTCTGTGTGTCCATTGTTGCACCTGTCTCAGCGACTCCTGTTCATTCTCAGCATGCCAGGCCAGATGGCCCGTGTTCAGGGAAGCTTCCTTTGAATGCCCCGGGACAGCCTAGAATTCTCTCTCTCTCTCTCTCTCTCTCTCTCTCTCTCTCTCTCTCTCTCCTCTCTGTATATATGTATCTTTCTATCTTAAATTCCTTTTCATTTTATCGAGAGAAAACATGATACATTTAAGAAATAAAATGTTTAACAGCACACAAAGCTCTGTCATCTCCATGGACCCTAGTGGCGCAGCCTTTCTCCCTGTGACAATCACCATTCCCAGTTCCTTCTGGAGCCTCCAAGGGCCCTTCCCTGTGAGGACGACTATATGAAAGACCAGCCAAGCTCTCTGTTCTTTACAAATGGACACAAACTCTAATCAACATTGGTGCCTTGGCTTTATTTATTATTCATTTTTACTTAGAGGTTGCTCTGTGTCACCATACAGAGATGTTTCGTTTAAGGGCCACATGGTATCTCATTCTAGGATGAGCCAAACTGTATTTAGTCAGTGTATCAGTACCCTTGATTATTCCCTAATCTTCATAAGTAAGCCTGGAATGAATGGAAGGAAGGAAGGAAGGAAGGAAGGAAGGAAGGAAGGAAGGAAGGAAGGAAGGAAGGAAGGAAGGAAGCAAGCAAAGGGGAAGGAAAGAAGACTGAAGGATGGATGAAAGAATGGACGGGTGGATGGAATAAAGACGAATGGATAGAGCAGTTAGTTCTAGAACTTGGGCTAGGTTCCTGGTTCTCCCACCCGTCTCTGGTGCCCTGAGGGATCCAGACTCTGACCACCTCCCCCAGGGAAGACCCAGTGGGGTGTCCCTGTCTTCAGGCGGAGCCCATGGTGTCAATGGGCACGTGCTGTCCCGCTGTGCAGCTCTGTGAACCTGTGGGCAGTGGCAGGCCCCGACCACCATTCTCCCTCGGACACTCACAAACAGCAGCGGCTTCCCAAGGCCTGCCCGTGCTGGGTGCAGCTGTGCCAGCTTATGTAAACTTGTATCTCTGCCTCATGAAAACAAAGCAGGAAAGGAGAGCTGACTCGGCCAGAGACCCGCGCTGGCTCGGTTAGTCATCCTTATCCGAGCAAAATGAGAAAGCCCTCCCAGGTCTGGGGCTCTCTCTGAGCCATCGACCAGCACCACGGTGCCCTCCCCGCCCACATCCCCCAGCCAGCGCGCAAGGAGGTCTCACACAGAAACATACGATACGAAGCAAAGCCAGCACATGGCAAAATGAGAAACACTTTCTATATCAGGAATCTGGATTGTTATGTGAAACCTCCTAAATTTATAAACTCTGAAAACCAACTCAGATGTTTTAAGCAGTGCTAGAGAGGCTATGCCAACCTGCGAAGGGCCGGCTTGGGCCAGAGAGCCACTGATGTGAGCCTCTGTTGGATGCTACTGTATGAGAGTCAGCAACTCTGGGTACCATTTGGGTTTCTAGGTTCCCTGTGGAGAGGGGTCCTCTCTGTGCAGCTCTGTACCTGGAGACCCTGCAAAGTAGGAAATACAGCCATCGTTGAGTGCTTTCTCTGCTTTTAATTAATACATCAATTATACGGGTATGTATTGATTACTTGATGTCTGTGCCCCTCTCCCTTCTCTGATCTTTTGGTGTGATTGGATTTGGGTGATTATAATAAGCTCGGCCTCTAGTTTCATAGTGTCTGGGTTCCAATCCTGGCTCTGCCACTTGCTAGCTGGGTGACCCTGCACAAGTGATTCATCTTTTCTTTCTTTATTTTGTTTTTGTTTTTGTTTTTCTGCCAAGGCTCAGTTTGCTCACTTGTACGATGAGGGTCAGGATAGTTTAAAGTTAAATAAGCTCACATATGGGAGACATTTAGAACAGTGCCTGGCTTCTTGTTAAACCCTTGGTTCATGTAGTTATTAATGGTCACCTACTTTTTCACAAGCTTGTTAAACCTTCACTGGGTGCTAAGCTTTGTGCTTGGAACTAAAGTTTCAGTTATGTGCACAGCAGGACCCCCTCTCAGGAAGCCTGTTTCATTAACGTCTTAAGGAAGCGCCATTTTATAGATGAAGCAGCTGAGGATCACTAGAGAGGTGAAGTGACTTGCCTGAGGTCACACAGCTTGTCAGTGGCTGAGGTGGGATACCAGTTGGGTGTGTCTGTCCTTCCCTCTAGAGAAGATGTTCTTCCTGCAGGGAGAATGGGGAGTCTCCTTTCCCCCAGACCTTCTCTCGACAAGCAAGGAATTGGTCATCACATCCTGGAAGTGTCCTTGAGACAGACCTGACCATTTATTTGCAAGGGGACCTAAAAAGAGAAAGTTGGCATATATTCAAGTTCCCGAGGCTGGGTGCTCGTTGTACTGTTGGTTCTCAGTACTGGAAACTGGGAAGGCATTTGCAAAAGCCTCTGACTTGTTTTCCCCTTTGGGCTTGGCTACAGCCCACCATCCCTGTGTGCCTCTATTTACCCATTGTACTGTAGGATGGACATACCTTCAGGGAGTTCACAACTGAGGTTCAGACACCTGTCCTTCCAACATGCCAGCCCTCTGCAGACTGCCATGTCACCACCTTGCCATAAATTGTGATGTCTGGATGACTCAATAGAGAACATTTATTAAGCACTTACTATGTGCCAGACCCTGTTCTAAGAGCTCTACATAAAAGGATACATTTAATTCTCACAACCAACCCCAGTGAGGTAGATACTGTGGTACTCCCATTGTACAGATGAGAACACCGAGGCCTCCAAAGCAGACGTCATTTGCTCAAGATCATAATGTAAGTCATTGTTAGACATCACAATATGAAGTCTCAGAGTTCTCAGGAGTAGAGAGAGATCTTCCTGCCCAGAGGAACCTTATGGGATGAGGCTCAATGCCTGGTGGGCAGGGCACTCATCACTGGCTCTGTCCACTCAACCAGCCACTCACTTATCTATGACCCTTGATCAATAGAAGACACACTTGTAAATGGCAGCTCAATATGTCAGCACTTGCTGGTATCTCAGAGGAGTGAGGACGGTAGCCTCTGACTGTGTATAAACCTGCTTATGGACAGTGGCATGCTGGGTAGGCAGAGGAGCTCTTAATATCACCATCCCTGGTCTCTGCACGGAGCCCCATCAGCCTCAAGCCCCACAAGCCAGCCATTCACCTTTGCCAAGGCTGCCATTATGTCCGAAGAACTAGACCATATTCATTAATTCGGGAAAGAAAAGAATGTCTGGGCTTACTCATCTGCCACTGTGTGACCTGAGACAAA
The DNA here is from genome assembly GCF_036850995.1 of Saccopteryx leptura. NCBI lineage: Eukaryota > Metazoa > Chordata > Mammalia > Chiroptera > Emballonuridae > Saccopteryx > Saccopteryx leptura. The sequence continues at coordinate 234,150,135 of NC_089504.1, read as the reverse complement.
TCCCTTTCCCTCTCTGGTCCTCCAAATATCCAGAGCCTTAAACTCATGACCTCTAGGAACCTTTTAGGCTCAAGCAATTGATGGAAAATTGAAAGACCCCAGAGCGACTCCTCTTTGGTCCCCTGTCTGGAACAGCCAGTGGCCAAAATGTTGTCTCTGCTGTCTAACTTGTATCCATCCCCAGCACGAAGAAACCTCATGACTAGTTTCCTGTTTCCACAATTAATGGTATTATTGTTCTTGTGACTGTGGTTAATATTAGCTGCATTCACTGAACTCAGTGGGAAATATGAATGAAGTATGTTATACCCCACTATCTCCGTGAATCCTCAAAATAACCTGACGCCTTTCATTTCACAGATAAGGAAAGTAAAGCTCAGCGGGGTTGATTAAGTAGCTCAAGGTCATGCTCAGTGCCAGGTCGAGGAGAAGCCACAGTTTGAACCTGGGAACTCCCAGTTCAGCACCTTGGCTCTGGGCCACCAGACAGCCTGCCCTGCAGGTCAGAAAGCAGAACTTGCACCCCCCTCCCTGAAAATCCCCCTCACCTTAGCCACATGACATGGAAATATTCTGATGGCTAAGAAAAGAGAAATAAGAAAAAGGGGGAAAAAAAGAAAGAAGAAGAATGCTTTGTTCCTTGAGCCATTCTCTGTAAACACTGTCTCTGCCAGGTACATGACTTAGCTGTGGAGGTGACCCCCGACCCCCCCGGGCTGCCTGGAGTCCTCCTGGCAGCTGGTTGATCACATGATGCCCAGACAGCCCTGGTTGCTATTCAAGCGTGTCCATATGAAGTAGCTCCAGCAGCCTAGCTCCCACGATGGGGAGCAGGCAGAGGTGGGACTTGGTCTTGGACTCGAACACCTCACCCCTGTCAGTGTCCGCTGCCCAGATGAGGATGCTGAATGCTAGCCTGCTGCTGTGCCCCCTGCCCAGGTAGCAGAAGTTTGGGCGAGATGCAATGGCTACTGTGGGGTAGCAAAGCCAAGAGGCTGAGCCTGAACTCCCAGCATCGTTCATTTGTTCATTCACTCATTCATTCATTCATTTGATACTCATTGAGCAAATATAATGTGTCTGCTGCTCTTCTCAGCACCTGGGATACAGCAGTGAGCAAAATAGATGATATCCTTGTGGAACCTCCAGTCTAGCAGGGTAGAGAGCCATTAAGCAATTAAATACTCAATTACTTATTCAATTGCAATCATGATATGTTTCAGAAAGGAAGAGTGAAGCATATGATCATATAGAATAGGGGCCCAGCCTTGTCAGACAGCCAATTACGAAAACCTCATGTACTCATTCTCCATTTTGCCAAGCAGACATTTGCAAGCACTTAGAATTGTATGGGCCTAAAAATGGCACGGCGTCTGCAGAAACATCAAAGATGACCTTGATTCTTGTGGCAAAAGGCTATGGAGTGGCAAGGTCAAAGGCTCAGACTTTTGATCTGGATTTCTGTGTTTGAAACAAGTTCTACAATGAATGGTAGAGCTTAGTGCAAGTTACCAAGGCGACTTTCCTAGAAAGGATGTGGATAAAAGCTCTAGAACTATAGGACCATGTTAAATGAGATGTTATGCAAAAGCTACTTAGCAAGTGTCTGCCCCAAGTAGCAAGAAATTCGTGTTATGCTCTATGATAGTTTATTTCTGTTGAGCACCAGAGGACAAACGAATGCCCCGGGACCACCCTCCAAGAGCCTGCACTTGAACCAGGTCTCCAAACCCCCAGCCCCGTGCTTTGTTCAAGTACAGATGAACCTTGCCTACTCTGTGCAAAAACCACCCTTCCCCTGTCCCTTGTCATGTACCAGCCTCTCATGCACACATCGGAAACTGAATCCAAGATCCAGTCCTGAGACCCACGGCCCCTGGGGGCTACCCCTCTCCCAGAGCACCCTGGCTGGTGGAGGGGCGGGGGAAGAGAGGAGAAAGCACCCGCCACGGCCTGGCCATGGCGGGAGCAGTAACTTCTCCTCATTATTTCCCAGCTCCTGGATTCATTAGCAACCCCAGTATTAATTCAGATTACTGCATTTATCCCCATCTGTCCCAGATTTGTCACTGAGACAGCGATGATGCTAATGTGGTGGTTTTAGCTACGAAGGATCACTGCAGAGTTCAAGTTCTTATTCAGAACAGGGAAGGTCCCCAGACACTGTTGGTCTAGAATAAGGAAAGAAAAACCCCCTCCTAAGCCCAGGCACACATCCTGTGAGCCCCCAAACCTCCAAACCAGGCAGCGCATGGGCCCACGGGCAGATAACCTTCTACGCTGGCCTCAGCATCAGAGAAATTCCTTTGAAATGACTCTGCAAACTTTCCCACCCACTGAGTTCCCCTCTTTGGCTAACAGATGGGCTCGGCTAACCATTCCCAGCTTTCTGATAAAGCGGTGTCAGGCAGTGAGGCCCCCTCAGAAAGGCATGCTTGGCTAATAAATTCCAAGGCACCCCTGCCATCTGCAGGCTGCCAATCACAGGGGCGCTGGGCACACCAGGGCTCCCCGCCTGCTGCTGAGAAGGAGCTGGGGTGGGACCTGGGCGGGTGGCGATGCAGCCGCCCCTGCCCACACTCGCCTGCCCCTGCTGCTCTGTCCTGCTCAGCCTGTGACCTGTTGCAGCTGAAATGGGCCAGGGCCATTCCCGCTGAGCCCCCTCCCTCTGTTCATGCGACACCCAGCGTGTAGGCAGCACTGTGATTCAGTGCCACGGTCATAAAGCCTCAAAGGCAGAGAGTTGGATCTGCTGCCACATTTTGGCTTAGCGACATTCCACTGTTAATTGCAGCCAGTGGCTTCCCCATCAGGGCCTTGACTTCTCCATCTATAAAATGGGAGTTAAAGACATTCCGTCTCTCAGAGATTTCATGTCAGGATGAAAGCAAAATGCATGGCCCAATGTTAGGCCCATGGATCATCCCCATTGCTATCATTACTGTCTTCGTGTGGTCATAATTTAGAAAACCACGTAGCCTGAGACATAGACTTTATGACTCCTGCTTCATATGACTTTGGTATTGAAGATAGTATCAAAGGTATGCACATGTCCTAATCTAGCACACAGTAGGCATTCAGGAAGTGTTAGCTGCTTCTGTGCTTCATTCATTTTTTCATCTGCACAAGAAACATGCATTAAACACTGTGCCAGCCTCTGTTGGGCCTGAAGAAACAAAGAAAAAAAATGCATGGTTTCTGCCTTGGAGCCCGTCGGCTAGGAGGCCAAGGCACATGTCTGAAGGTCCCAGAGGTGGACCATCTGTTTCGGAAAGAGACCAGGCTTTCCAGGTGAGCCCTCCCCATAAATAACAGAGGTAATTTGTAAGTGTACTGCTTGAACTCTTTCTGATTAATGAAGTTTCCTGAGGCCAGGAGTGTAACACTGTATGTGGTATGCTGTCATGTGCTGTCCTGGGCCAAAGCAGACATCACTAATCAAACGTTGTTTTCCCTTGTGTTGAACCTGAGAAAGGTCTCAGACTCTATAAAGATCCTCTGCTCCTAACAGTTAATTGGAACTGGCACTCAAATTGTAAACAAACATTATCTTAGCCTTAGATTTGGGGTCAGCTATGATTAGCTATGTGGGCTATATCCGACCTGCCATTTGTTTTTATAAATAAAGTTTTATTAAGACACGTGTAGGTCCATTTATTCATATATTATCTATGACTGTTTTTTGCACTACAAGGGCATGAGTGGAGGGCAGGCTGGCAGTGCCAGTGAGTTAATGCCCCTGGAAACAGCTCTGAATTGAGAAGGGATTGACTTAGGTAAATACCACAGTCTCTGGGCCCTGACGTGGGGTAACTTCAAGGTGACCACACTGCCTCCCAGAAGAACTGAGCTCCAGTTACTCATTGAGGATAATAAAACCCCTCCATGTTTCACCTTCCCACTCCCTTTCCTAGGAATCCTGGTCTCCGAGTCTGCTTCTGGGAGAACCAGACTAAGAACCCGCCCTTTCCCTCTTGGCCTCAGCTCTTCTGAGTCTAGAACATGTTGGATGTTTTAAGGAGACTGAATCTGTGACTATTCCTATCAGGATACTGCAGCAGCTCTGGTGACCGTTTTTCCATGTGCATCTCATACATGTACTTCCTAAGGGAGGGAGGCTCAGATCAGGCCACCTTGTCATTACCCGATGTGGCAGAATTCCATGCCAACCCACCAGAGAAGGGGTTTCTATCCCTTGTTACAGCTGTTAGGTGGCTGCATCTGCACAAGGTTTGGGTAGCTAAGCTCTTAGCCTTGCTGCCCAAATGTGATTTTAATCTTGACTTTCCCTACTTCCCTGCCCAGGGCAGACATCATTAATCAATCATAATCCGACTTCCTCTTTACATATTTGCCAGGAAAACACTCCAGGCAGGCACTACCTATCCATGGATGGGACCCAGCACTTGAAGTTAAATGCATTATATGGGGGCATAGGGAAATGTTCATGATATAAAGCAGGAGTCCCCAAACTTTTTACACAGAGGGCCAGTTCACCATCCCTCAGACCGTTGGAGGGCCACCACATACAGTGCTCCTCTCACTGACCACCAATGAAAGAGGTGCCCCTTCCGGAAGTGCAGCGGGGAGCTGGATAAATGGCCTTAGGGGGCCTCATGTGGCCCGCAGGCCGTAGTTTGGGGATGCCTGATATAAAGCCAAGTGAAAGGAAGCACAATGGTAAAGTACAGAATGAAAAAATTCTTTAAAAGAGAAACAGCCTTGGTCAGTTGGCTCAGTGGTAGAGCATTGGTCCAGTGTGTGGAAATCCTGGGTTCGATTCCCAGCCAGGGCATGCAGGAGAAGCTCCTATCTGTTTCTCCACCACCCCCACTCTCCTTCCTTTCTATCTCTATCTTCCCCTCCCGCAACCAAGGTTCCATTGGAGCAAAGTTAGCCCGGGCGCTGAGGATGGCTCTGTGGCTTCCATCTCAGGAGCTAGAATGGCTCCGGTTGCAACAGAGCAACAGCCCAGATAGGGAGAGCATTGCCCCCTGGTGGGCATGCCGAGTGAATCCCAGTCAGGCAGATGGGGGAGTCTGTCTCTCTGCCTCCCCACTTCTCACTTCAGAAAAATACAAGAGAAAGAGAGAGAGAGAGATAAACAAAGCATGATAGAACAAATGACAAATATAGGAAAGTGACATCTCATAGCTGTGTGTGTATGTGTGAATGTGGTGGGATTCCAATTTTCTTTTTCTCTGTTGCATTTGCTCTGTACTGTGTATCTACTTGTTTGATGAGTGTGTTCATTGAGCACCTATTACATCCTACACCTGAGTTAGGGTTTCAATGATAAGACAAATACTTGATATCCTAGTTGAAAAGGTCATTACAACCCAATGTGATAAGTCAGGGACTGCGACCAAAGGAACATTCTCAAATTAGGTCTCAACAGGCCTGTGCTTCTTCTGGATGCTCATTGTAATGACAGTGCTGTAGCTTCTTATAGACTGTGGGCTAAGTCAGCATTAATTTTTGTTTGCAGCCACATCCCTCGTGCCTAGAACGGTGCCTGACATAAGGCAGGTGTTCAATATTGCGTCCTGAAACAGGTCCTTTCCAGCTTCATAAAATATGGGAGGGGGGCACGGGTTTAAGAACAATTAGAATGAAGTCGGGGAGAGCTGGTACTACACAAAGGAGTTTGCATGTTGTCCTGGAGACAGTGAGGAACCTGCTGAAGGTTTGCAATGTAACAAAGCAGACAAAGTAGTTTAGTCTTTGTACAAACCACCTGCGTTGGTACCCAGTTTTTAGCTGCTCTGTTCTGAACAGGACTTAGTTTTCAGTTCCCTCAGAGGCTGCCGTCTCTGAGAGCTTCAGCAGAAAGCAGAGCAACAGGCAACGTGGGCTGGACCCACGGGTTTGTCCTCCTGCCGTGTTGATATGTAACATGCCATTTGTCCTTAAGCTGTAGGGTCACTTTGCTCTCCTTAAAGTGTGTGCTGCATACTGCAGCAGAGAAGGGTTTCTCAGGCGGGCAGTGAAGAGCCAAAGCAAAAAGTGCCACTCCCTGCCTGCGATGCTCAGGTTACTGAAGCCCTTGAGCCTCCATTTTCTCCTCTGTAAAGTGGGGTCAATTATCAATGACTTTTTCAGAGCAGCCATAAGGAGAAGGGTGCCTGAAACATACCGCCAGTGCTTGTTATCAAAAGTTACACTGATGATGATATTAGAGCTGGCAGAGATCCAATTCTGCAGGGGAGGAGGGAAACTGAGGACTAGGAGTGGAAGTGATTAGCTCAAGGGAATCCCTAGCAGGGTTGGAATCCCAGGAAAGTTCTCAAGATGCCATTCGCACGCTTCTTTTCCTTGGGCTGTAGTTCCCACACTGGGTGCCTCGGCACCCTGGGGTCCTTGGCAGGCTCCTAGGACCGCTGCAAGGTATTTTCAATCACTGAGGTAATCAAAGCAATATTTGATATTTCTCAAGTGTCACCTGAACTGCTAGTTCGAGGTCACTCACAGTTCCAGCATTAGAGCACGCCACATGCCTTTGGGTGATGTCATATCTTTGTGACCCTGGGTTTTCGGTGGTGGCTTATGATAAAAGACCAAGGTCCGTGCCAAAATCAATGTGGAACAGGAAATGAGGGTGGCGGAGTCCAATCACAGTCTGAGGTTTCGGAAGCGCCGCAGAGCCCAACAGGCGCACACATTTCAATGGCGAGTAATGGCGCTGAAATGAAAATATTATTCTTCTTTCAAGGTCTGTGAATTTTTCTTCTTTTGCAAACACCTACTCAGTGGTTAGGGCATTAGTGCTCATTAAGTTTGCACCTAAATACCTAATAAACAGAACCAGGAGGGATTTCTTTTGGTGAAACAGTTCTGGAACACTAAGGGTGTTCCAGGAACCCAGAAAGTGTGAGAACCTCTGCTCCATGATATAAGGTCTCTGCTGACAGGGAAGAGGGCTCTGAGCCTCAAGGCAGGGCTGAGGCCTGAGGACAAGGGGTTAACGCCTTGTGAACAAGACCAAGCAGGAACAGGAAACCCAATTTCTCAGCTTCTGCCAAGTCACTGTTTATTTAGAACCAATGGTGTGAGTACATTGGAAACCTTGTCCTTCCATTCCCCAGCCGCCGGGCCATTCATTCATTCAGCAAACGCACATTCATTGTTTACTCTGTGTCAGACACTGTGCCTATTCATTGACAAATGAGGCACAGTCCTTGTCCTCAAAGGCAGGAGAGGAAAGAGGGGAGAGAGGATGAGAGGCAGGAAGGAAGAGGCACTGTTCTTCTTGTTTTGATAAATAAAACTCTGAGAAGCACAGGATCAGAGAGGTTAAGTTAATGACCCAGCATCACACAGCATAAAAGAAGTTAGATCATGACTTACCACCAAGATGATGTCCTGTACCACGGTGCATGGTCTAATCTGAGAGCTCAAACAACGGCATGTAAAAATAACATTTTTTTTTTTTTACCACTTCAGAAGGGCACAGACAGTGTGTTTCTGGCACTATGTTAGACACATAGATCAGTGAAATAGAATCAAGAGTCCAGAAATCAATGCCTATGGTTAATTGATTTCTGAGAAAGATGCCAAGACTATTAAATGGGGAAAACAGTCTTTTTCACAAATGGTGCTAAGGAAAAATGGCTATCCACAGGCAACAGAACAAAACTGAACTGAAAATAGATCAGAGATCTAAATGTAAGACTTATAATTATAAAACAGCTAGAAGAAAATATAGGAGTAAGTCTTCATGACCCTGGATTAGGCAATGGTTTCTTAAATATAATAACAAAAGCACAAGAGACAGAAAAAAAAAACCAGACAAGTTAAACCTCATCTCAATTAGAAACTTTATGTTGTGATACCATCAAGAAAGTTAAAAGATGGTGATGAAGGTTAATGAGAGTGATTCTGGTTATCATTTTGCAATGTATACAGATATGAAATCGTGTATGGAGACCCACTGACAGGTGCGCCCTGACGGGGAGGGGTCACACCTTGCCTCCCATGGCACCTACCCCTGACCCAGGCATGCAGCAGGTCCTCGGTAAGTGTCAGCTACACTGATGAGTGAGTGGAACAGCATCTTATGTTGATATCCTTAACAATTATATAAAGTTAACACAATAGTCCCCATTTTGATAATGGAGAAACTGAGGCATAAAGAGGTTCAATGACCTCTCCAAGGGCCTGGAGGTGGTGACTTTAGGACTCAGGACTGACAAAGTCAAGTTGGCTAGGTACTGGATTCTTGGTTCCCAACTCACAGACCATTCATTCATTACCCATGAATTCATTTAGTTTGATACTATTTAAATCAGGAGATGATCTTGGAGCCCTGCCCAGACCTTTTTGGCTTTACCATTCCAGGACATTCCAACCCAACTTCCAAGTGCCAACTTGTGTGTCTCTTTGTCCAAGGGTTTCTCTGGGCACTGACACTTTGTCCACCTATGAATGTGATGGAACGGGACTTTCTGGGCATTAATGACACCATCCCTACCCTGCACCCTGGGAGCAGCCCTCAGCCTGCAATATGGGAGTTGGTGTATGCACACCCCATCTCCCTCCTTCCCTCAGCCCCACACTGTGTCCCGGAGGTCCCGGGAGGGTCAGGTTGCAGTTGGCCCACAGTGGTAACCCACAGTGGTGTCCTTTCCATCCTCTCTCACTTTCCCGGTGCCTTCTGGAATGGTCCACATATGCTGCAGTCCTTGTCTTAGCACCTGCTTCTGGAGCAACCCAAACTCATACCTCCTCCATGCTGGGCACTAGGGGATAGTTGGTGAACAAATTGTTGAGTTATGGTCCTCTTAGGGCTCCCTGGCTCATGAAGAGACAACCCTCACCCTTGCCTGTCCCAACCCAACCCAGTTCCTCAAGTCCTGCTGCCTTAAAACCAGCATCTTCCTGCTTCTCCTCTTCCCAGCCCACTTTGCCTGAACCAAACTAATCCAGCTGAACTCCAGGGTTACCAGTGGGCAGCCGCACCTCTGACAACTTCACCAAGACAAACACAGCGGTTCCCTGGACTGCTCAAAGGGGATGCAGAAACTGGGCAACACCCAGAATCCACGTGGGGGTGGGTGACAAGACCTTCCTCTGCTCCCCCCACCCAGCTCCAGGCTAAAGCAATTAAGTCATTTGCCTTGGGGACCTGGAGGTGGCAGTAACATATAATCACAAAAATAAATAATTGTATATGGTAATTACAAATTCTGCTTTTTTTTTTTTTATCAGTGCAACCCAGACCTTAGATTATTTTCTGCTTGATAGAATTCTAATTCTGATCCATCCTTCCCTCTTCTCCACCCAACTTTAGAAGGATTAAGATGGGGCCATGGGTGATAATTTAGGAGATGACAGAATCGAGGTCTCTAGTTTCAGGTCTTGTACTACAAGGATTCAACAGACGCCCATTGGCGGCTGATGCTTCATCCCACGTTAGATTAAATGTTCAAGTGGTAACGACCCACCATTCCATGGCTGGCCCCAGCCCAGACTCCTATCATATCTTGTCTGGATTTCTCCACTGGTCTCCGGGTAACATTCCTTTGGCCAAGCCAGAGTTGTTCTTTTCAAAATCATGAATCATTCTGCCTAGTTGCGCCTCACCAGGGGCCAGGTCTTGTCGAACGGCCCCACTGTCATTCCAGTGTCACCCTATGACTTATTGTGTATTCCACACTGAGTCCCCTCCCATCTATTGCCCACAAATACCCAGGAATAGCCACAGTATCCATCTACTCCACTACAACCTGGTTCCAAGTCACCTTCTCACATGGTCTCGCCGGGGAGGCCACCCCGCTTCCCCTCCTGGTCTCCCTGCATGCTCTCCTCCCCACGGATGACCTGCTCTGCACCCAGCTGCCAGAGTGGCCTTTAATTAAAGACATCAGTGAAATCATGCAACACCTCTCCACTGCACTTAAGAGGAAATATCCAAGTTCTTTGCTATGACCCTGCATGATGCGGCCACTGCCTCCATCTCCACCTGTGGTCCTGTGTCTATCTCACCTTCTCCTTTACTCTCCAGGCCTGCTGGTCTCCCTTCTATTTCTTAGGCAGGATAAACTCATTCCCACCCAGGCTCTTCGCCTCTGCTGGTCCTTCTGCCTTCAGCACTGTTCCCACATGTCTTTGTAGATGTAACTCCTACTTTTCATTTATGTCTTAGCCCAAATGCCAGTCCTCAGAGTGACCTTAGCCCAAGCAAAGTCTTTCCCAGCTCATCCTAGCACTTGGTTTTATATAGTATATATAATCATCCTTATCTAAAATTATTGTATACCTATAGGTATATAGTTCTTCACAACCTGTGTCCTCCTACTAGAACGTATACCCCAAGAGGAAAGGGACTTTGTCCAGTGTGTTCAGTACTCACCACCAGGGCTTTACAGAGGACTCGGCACATAGTAGGTGCTCAATAAACAATTGCCAAGTGAGCGAACAAACAGTATCTTTCATGGCCCCTTGCAAAGCCTTCATGAGAGGCTGCCAGACTCCTCTAAATCCTGTGACTACAATTATATATTTATGAGGTAATCAGCAATTGAAAAGTTCCCTGTAATAGTAACTGAAGCTTAACGGACAAATAAACCGAACACCATAAAGGACGTTTTGCGGCCACTGGGGCGGATCAAGTGAGCTAATCGCCCCACTCTCAGCAATTAAGTCAATTAACTATTCAGACATATGCTGAGCCATTTCCCGGCTTGAGCTTCCTGGGGGCGTCTGTGAAATTTGTGCCACTTATGTACAGTGTGAGCCTCTGGCCGGCACTACCAACTGGGATGACTGGGAGAGCGGGAGGCAGCTGGTTCACTAAGACACAAGCCGGCGCTGCAGTAGAGATATGATAAGCGGTATGTTCTCCAGAGGCACATTTTCCCTCCCTCCTTTTCTGTGTGCAGAAGGAATGGGAGAGACCACTATTACTGGCTCTGGCTTATTTACTTAGCATGTTCGAGGCTGTTTTAACACTGGGGTGAGTCTCTGTGGGAAAGGAGAGAGGACAGAAGTGAGTAAAATGAGTTGGGGTAACTCCTTGGGATGCTGACTCAGTCCTGGGTTCAAATCCTGACTCCTGCTCAGTAGCTAAGCCTAAATTTTCTCATCTGGGAATTGAGAAATTACAGACTCTGCAACAAAGGGAAAATGCGAACTTAATGAGAACTGTTATTGAAAGGCTAAAGAGAATAGGTAGAAAGAGCATAGAGGCCCTTGCCGGGTAGCTCAATTGGTAAGAACATCATCCCAATACGACAAGGTTGCGGTTTCGATCCCTGATCGGGTCACATACAAGAACCAACCAGTGACTGCATAAATAAGTGGAACAACAAATTGATCTCTCTCTCTCTCTCTCCTTACTGTCTTTCTCTCCCTCTTTGTCAAAAATCAATAAATTAAAAAAAAAGAGCTTAGAGACAGGAGGCAGATACACATGGTTGGAATCCTAGTTCTTCTTGGCATTTCATTGCTGTATACAACTGAGCCTCAGTGTGCTCATCTGAGGAAGGGGGCTAATAATGCCAAAAGAGGTCTTAAGACCAAGTGCGTCTGATGCTTGAACAGCCCTGGCCTGTGATTCTCCTCCCATCTGATTCTTCCCTGCATTTGAAGCAGAAGGAAGGGAGCTGCCCCAGACCGCAGGGCACGTTGCAGAGATGGAGCGCAGGCTTCCAATTCTGATTGGAGCCCTTTCCGCCTTGCCGAGCTCAGGCACTCATCGTGAATAGCAAAGTCGTCCTTTCAAGGAGAGAGATGTTCCCGGAGATAATTAGCATGTATCGACTGGATGTTTTCTTTTTCCCCAAGCACTGCGTCAAGCCTTCCACAGATATTACGTAATTTCAACCTCCCAAAGAAATTCTGTGATGTGTATTTTAGGAATAAGGAAAGGACTCGGAAAGGGCAGGTCACTCGCCCCAGGTGACACAGCCAGAAAGTGTTGCAGTTGGGATTTGAACCAGGATCTGGCTGAGTCTGATGCTCTAACCCACGGCGGGCATACTGTGATTTTTCTCCACGTGGCCCTCCAGTTTGCAAGGATTGAAAGCATCCCGGTTTCAAGATTAATCAATGACTTTTGGAGAGGGGCCGTTACCTCCCTCCCCAACCCCCAGCCCCAGCTGTCACCCTCCTCCCTCTTTCTCCTCCATCCACCCTGCAGGCTCCCAGAAGGCAGCGGGTCCTTGGCTAAGGATGGAGAACCGCCAGATGGACCAGGCTCCTGAGACAGAGACCGAACCTCCACATCAGAGATGGTCTTCAACGCATTACGCCCAGGGAGCCACACTGGACCTGCCAACATCCTGGGCCTTCAGGCTCGGCTTAGCAACATCCCTGCATGGGATTTTGGAAAGCACTGAAAAGACATCCCCGAACCGAAAACCTACCTCTGATCTTCTGAAGCCAGCCAGGGTGGACGGGTTTGCCCAAGACTGTTTCTTCCTGGCAACGACCAACACCAGCGGTGCCAGAAAGAGGCAGGAACAGAGCCCCAGCCGACAGTTGTGTCAGGTTCCAACAAGGGCTGACGCACTCGTTTCTGGCTGCTGGTTCCCTGTGACAGCGGGGCCGGATGGAGGGCCGTTTTCCCCACCTCTGCCTTCTGGACCGTGCTTTCTGGTTTACAAAACTTCTTATGGGATGCTATATCATTTATTCAGTACGGTCATAATAACACTCACACATATGCCTATGTGTGTTCTCCACATGTCTGTACACCTCTACGTATCGACTGCTTTCTCTACCCAACTTTATACAGTTGTACAGTCCCTGGGTCACACGTGAACAGACATGGAGACAAACAGTGTGGGCTAATGGGAAGAAGGGCAAGATGTGAGGTCGCTGATTATTAAACGTTGGGCTGTGCAAGAACGATCTGGGAACTTTCTCAAAATTGTAGATTGCTGGTCCCAACACCAGATCTGTCAATGCAGTCGGTCTAGGTTGAGGCTTGGGAATCAAGATGTTAAAAAACATCACTGAGCTGTGTACTTTATGCTCGCTCTGTGTCACCTCAATTTTTTAAAAAATAGTGCCAGTGTGCCGCAGACTAGAGTGCTGGGCTTCCTGTGGAAGGGGCTATCTGAGTCTTCCCAGAGATTTCCAGGTAAGCGATGCAGGGAAGGGCATTCCAGGCACAGGGAACAACACGGGAAAGTTTAGAGCAAGGGGCTGTATGACAATTGATTGGGGGGGGGGGGGTGAGGGCCAGAACATGGAAGATCTTACTGGCCAGGCTGAGATGAGGAGGTCACCATGATGGCCCTTCAAGTCCTTGAAGTGTGTTTGATAAGGTTGTACTTAGAAACAATCACAGGCTGACCCCTGGGGACTGGACTGGGTGGGCAGACAGGTAAAGCTTAGACGTTGATCCTAGCAGAACAAAAAGTCACATGTTAATGCAGAAATCCTTAGAATATAAAAGGAATACCTCTCTAAACCACCAACTTTTTTGAGGCCTTTGTAATAGACATATTATTTACATAAATTAGACCATGATATAGAAATTCCTTTTCTTTCTTAAGAATTTAATGTGGGCATATTCCCATAATACTGTGTGTGTTAAACTGCCTCATTCTTTTTAAGGGCTGCATACTATTCTATTATGTGGATAAATTAGGTTGATGTTGTAGATATGTCACCATTTTTACAGTTTTACTTACAAAAATAGCTGTTGGTTTACTTAACTCCTTCCTTTTTGGTGGATAATTAGGTTGTTTCCAATTTTCTTCTATACTAGTGTAGCAATGTCTTAGTGATCCTCCTTAAAAACATATCTCTAAGTCCCTGTTTTGCTCTAAGGTTGATTTCTGAAAATAGAATTACTGGGTCAAAGGGTAGACATATTTAAAATTGCAATGGGTACTGCTAGGCGTTCTCTAAGAAAAAAGACATTGCCCATTTGCATTCCCAGTGAGATGAAACTGTCACAGGAAAACTATTCAAACTGTATCCCTCAACACTTACCAAAGATACTACATAATAAACACCCACAGCATCTGAAGGCGTACAACAAAAAGTATTTATTTTACTCTTGTGCACTATATAGATTGTACCCACAATGCTCAAGAGTGCCTATTTTGCAACACCCTTGCAAGCAGTGTGTGTTATTAAAGAAAAACGTGCTGATTTGACCACTTAAAACTGTATTTGTTCTTGTAAATTGCATTTCTTTTATTGCGAGTGAAGGTTAGCCTGTGTTATGCACTTATTTGGCCAGTGCTGTGCCTTCTTTGATTAATTTCACATTTGTGCACTTTTTTTTTTTTTAAATTACCTTTGTCCTTTGCTTTTTAATAATACCCAAGAACTCTTTATATAATGTGTCTATTAACCTTTTGCCTGGTGTGTATAAAGCAAATAATTTTCCCAAGTGGGATGTTTTTTCTTTTTAAACCTGTAAATATTTTCATTTTTATGGAATTTAATCAATCTATGTTTTAGTTTATAGCTTTTTTATTTTTTCTTATCAAGTGAGAGGCAGGGAGGCAGAGAGACAGACTCTCATATGCTCCCTAACCAGGACCCACCCAGCAAGCCCTGTCTGAGGCTGATGCTCTGCCCATTTGGGGCCATTGCTCTGTTGCTCAGCAACTGAGCTATTTTAGTGTCTGAGGTGAGGCCATGGAGCCATCCTCAGTGCCTGGGGCCAGTTTGCTCATTGGAGCCATGGCTGCAGGAGGAGATAAGAGAGAGAGGGGGGTGGGAGAGGGAAAGGGGGGAGGGTGGTAAAGCAGATAGTTGCTTCTCCTGTGTACCCTGACTGGGAATCAAACCAGAACTTCCACATGCCAGGTCAGTGCTCTACCACTGAGCCAAGTGGCTAGGGCCAATAGCTTATTGTTTTGTTTTCATACTTAGACACATCTTTGCTGCTTAAGTGAATTACCAGCCCACTTTTTCAGTCTGTTGGGGGGATCATAGAGTTTTATGTTTTACTGTAAACTCCAGTCCACTGGGAATTGTTCTGGCTGAATGGCTATAAAGAGATAATTTAACTCAGTTTTATTCTCTCATGGCTAAACAATTGTCCCAGTGCTATTTGTGGAATAATCTTTTCCCAAGAGAATTGAAATGTTACCTTTAGTACATGCAGATTTTCATAAATCCGTAAGCCTGTTTCTAGACTGTCTGATTTTTAAAATTAGTAAGCAGAAATGCCTCTAAACCTTTTCTAGATGACATGTCCTTGGTCTCAGCTCTGCTTCTGAGGAAGGTCTTTCTTATGTTCCATCCATCCGTCCATCCATCCATCCATCCATCCGAGACATTCATTCATTCATTCGTTAATTCATTCATTCACTCATGTACTCATTTGTTTACTTTTACTCCATCACATTAGTATGTTTTCTGTACCAAACACTGAGCTGTACAGATCACTTGCTCCATTTTATGGACTTCTTCCACCAAAGCTATGAAGTAGGAACTATTTTTAGCCCCATGTTGCAATGAGGAAACTGAGGCTTAGAGAGACCAATTATCTTGCCCAAAGTCCCCTAGGTAGTAAGCTCCACAGGATAAATTCAATCCCACATCAGTTTAATGCTGGTTTTAACTCTACCTCTGCTGCGTCCTTTGTGCAATAATTGCTCATATTTATTGAGCAGCATCTACTCTGTGCTGGAAATTGCTTTATGCAGTGAATCCAGACAAGAGTCTGCCTCTAGATCCCAACAGAGTTGGCCATCTGATGGTGGAGACAGGTCATTGGACAGAGACGCTTACCATCCAGTAGGACTAAAGCAAAAAGAGGATGGTCAAGTACAAACCCTGGTGAGGGTTTCCCTGGCAAAGCAAAGGCTTCTATTTCTGGAAAGATGACTTTGCTGTCAGCCCAGCAAATTAAAAAGCCCATTTATAAGTGATTGGAAGGTTGAGAGCCAGGATTGCTGGACACATCTCCTATCCACTTGCACATCAGATGTAGCTACTGTACCAAGAATCAAGGACTCTGGACAGCCTTTATGGGAGAGAGTATAGGCAAAAGAAAAGATGCAAAAAAAAAAAAAAAATCAACACCCTTCAAATCAGCCTTCTGGGCCCCATAGCTTCTAAAAACTTCACCATCTGTCCATACAAGCATGTTCCAAAGTTTTAAGTACAGTACCTCTTTTCATGAAGTCTGTTAAAGTTAACCTAGCCTCATAATATATGGGGGAAATCTGCTATAAATAGAGGTAAATAGAGATTGTAAAGATAAATAACAATACCCACATGTGAGCACTGATAATGTACTCTATTTATGGCCCAACTCTAAAAAGGGATGGCCAGCAATACTGTGTCTTTAATGACTTACTTCTGCCTTGGCAGCCTGTGTTCCCTGTTAGGGTGCTAAAGATTCAGTGACACAAAAAGCTTACAGATAATTAAATATTGATTTTTGTTTTCTAATCCTATATAAAAATTGTCCTGGGTCTCCCAATGGTGGTTTTATCTCACCAGGACATGGGGAGAGGGGAGGGGGTCTGTTAACCCTCTTGGCACCCCCGTTGTGTTGTGGAACACAGGTGTCACTTAAATGAAGGGGAGTGTCCAGGGTTGGCTTCATGGGCGTATGACCTCTGCAGTCACATAAGGTCCTGCTGAGTTCAGAAAGGCCCTGCATTTGGCTTAATGCTCTGCCAACTTCCTCTTGAAATCCTTAAACATTTTTGCGCAAGGGGGTCATTTTGTACTGGCCTTGCAATTATGCAGTTAGTCCTGGGGACTGGGAAATTGGGGAGACCGGTTCTGGACCCTCACAACCCCACTGCTGCCCAGTGCACTGTCTTACTTTCCCGCCCTGAATCTTACCAACCATGCCAGAAAACTCAAATCTGGGAAGAGGGCCAGAGAGAAATTTGTGATGAGGACAATTCTTCTTCTACCCTCTGCTTCCTTCTCTCTCTCTCTCTCTCTCAAAGAAAAAAATGCACCTCATTGTCATTTTGTGTCTGAAGTGCGGCATGGGACATCTGGCAATGTGTCAGTGTTTCTGGCAGAGTGGCTGACTGGCTGGGAGGGGGTGTCGTTCACTGCCAAGCCAGGCCATGGGCTCCCACAACAGACAGCGTCTGAGAGGAGAGGGGCAGATTCAGAGAGCTGGATCCGGAGACAGATCTCGCGATGTGTTGGCTGTACAGCCTTGGGCAAGTGAAAGACCCTCCTATGCCTCAGTGTTCTCATCTGCAAATTGGGAATATTTATTCTGGCCCCTCTGCCTGCACTTTCTCTCCAAGCAAGATGAGGATCTGTAAAATACTAAGAATACTAGCTAATGCATACCTACTGCTTATGTGTATCAGGCACTTACTTTACCTAAGTTCTTTACAGATGCTAATGAATGCATACTTACTAAATACTTTGCATAGTCTAATTAATTTAAACCTTATAATAACTTCATGAAGTAGGTACTATTATGAACATTCCCATCTGACAAATGGGCAAACTAGGCACAGAGAGGTTGAGTAATTTGGGTAAGGTTGCACAGCCAGTAAATAGTGGAGCAGGAGTTTGAACCCTGCACTCAGGCTGCTGAGTCCTTGCTCCTAGCACTGTGCAGGACTGTCCAGTTCTTTGGATGCCTTCTGCTACCATAAGTGCCAACAAGGGGCTTACAGTCCAAAAGTGGACCACAGAGCATGTTAGATCGATAGTTTTACCCAGAGCCAGCCTGTACTGCATTTGGAATTTGAATCAGTTGCCAACATTAAAAAAGCATTTCCAGATTTCCACATTAAAACTTAAAACATAGATTTTCAGCATCTCTTAGATGCTGTGGAAAAACTGGGCTATCTACATGGCAAAACTCTTCCATCTGCCACTGTCCCTACCACTCCCCATTGTCTCCTTGACACTAATGCTCAGAGTCTATTCCCATCATTTTATTGTCTCTATCCATTGCCCCCACACATGTCCCCCCCCCAGCCCCTGGGCAATCTCCGTGTTTGATCCCGTCCTTGGGTTATGAGAATCCTCTTGACTTTACAGCCAATGTCCCTTCTGTGGGTGGCACCCTATGTCAAAGAAACAACTGATTTTATTGGTGGGGGCAGTGGAACAAAGGAATCCAGAGGTCAAGCCCCTGAAATGAGCTTGGAGCGCTGAGGCTCCTTTAAACTTTGGGCTTCCATGGTCCTAAATTTTAGTAATTCCATGAAGTTATGGCTGAGATTTGGTGAGGGGAAAGTATAATTCTGAGATTCTAGATTTTAATTCCTAGTATTTTTAAATTCGAAGGCCTCCAAATTCTAGTATCCCATACCTTCAAAATGTTAAACCTTTATTGCAAAGATTCTCTGATCCCCAACTCTCATGATTCAAGTTTTCTCACTTCCTAGAAGTACGATACTACACAGGAAGAGAGCTAGAAGGCCATGGTTCCCTGGTGCTAAGCTCTCATGATTTGGGAGTTATCAGCTCTATAAAGTAAGAGAGAAGCTAATCAACAATTAACTGAACAACAGAGACAAATGAAGCCGTCGTCTGGTTGCAATCCTGTTACAAGGGGGAGTTGGGATTTTCCCTTGATCATTTAATCTGATGTGACTGTTCCTTCATTTTCCTAATGAAACCAAAGCCACCAAAATGGAGATGTGTAAGTCTGTGTCTCTCTTTGAACAAAGCCAGCATCTAAACATCCAGAGTTAAGAAATAAACTTTAGGGATTGTGTATGTGTTGGGCAAGTTGCGTGGGTCCGTCTGAGTCTAGCACACGTCCATCGGCAGGTTGTATTTAATGAGTGAGAACCAATGATAAACAGAAAGTCAGATTACATTAAAGGCTGTTGGGCCTCAGGATGAGGGAAGTGTTGGAATGGTTTTAGGCAAGAGAGGATTAGCTAAAACAAGCTTGAGCTGCAAGAAAGAAGCTTACCAGTAAGACACTGGAAATGTTATGGTGTCCATGAGTCGAACTAATGGGAGATATGTTTTCGGGTCCATCTTAACATGCGGGTGACTCTCCCCAGTGCCGTTAGACCTGACATGGATGGACCACAGAAGCAGCTGGCTAGGAACAGATTGCCAGGTTGGACAGAGAGAGAAAGTGACAGGGCCTCAGTGGGCATAAAAGGAGCCATTTCAGGGCACTGAGAGGAAGGTATTTTGCACAGTGCATTGGAGGGAACAAATCTCATCAGCTATGTCATTGTAACTATCTCAATACTCGGTGCCAACTTTAAGCAATTGCAGCTATTAACTGGGAAATTTCTCTGCAAATAAAAAAATAGGGGAGGGGCTGACATCAGAAAGCCACAGCCAGTACAGAAGACATGAGTCCAAACCAGAGGCCCTACTGACACCTGGGACCCGATTATTCTTTGTTGTTGAGGACTGTCCAGTACATTGTAGGCTGTTGAGCGACATCCATGAATCCCTTGTCTCCAGCCACTAGATAAATGCTCATGGCATCTACCCCCAATCTTGGGAACCAAAAATATCTTCAGGGACTGTCATGTATGGAACTTGGGGAAAAGATTCCAGATTACTCCAGAAGATCGTCTATGACTCTTTGTCACATTCAGATAACGATTTCCACCAGTGCCGTAATATGGACATAATTAGCAATTCATGTCAGAATTCTACAGTGTGCCCCTTGGAGTCTGTTGTGTGTAATTATGCTGAAATTATCAGTAGCATTTCTCCTCCCGGGGAGTGGATTCAGCCATTCTCAAAGAATTCTTTGTGCTGACTTCATTAAGTCTCAGTAAAGGAATTCCTTGTGGCATTACAGTGGATTCAAGCGCACATGATGGGTTCTTTTGGACAAAACCAAATATAAAGCTAGCTATATGGGAAACCGTGTTTAACTGGATGGATTTCTCCCTGAAGATTCTACATGGCAAGATAGTACAGAGAATGCCTGCTACATAATTAACATTCAATAAACATGAGGTATATTAACAAATCGTTTTCACGGATCATATCTCGGTAATGGGATTTACCCTTCAAGGCAAGGTTACAAAACAGGTACCATTTTACCTGCCAATTCTGAACCATGATTATTGCTGTCCCAAAGCAAGGTGTTAAGAAATATTCTGAGGGTGTGTCCATGCTCAGGAGAAATGCCCTTGACTAAGGATGTCTGCTTTGGGAAGGGGTGGGGCTCTGGACAACTGAGTGACCTCGAGTTCACGCCCTCTGATCAAACTGGGAGTCAGAAAGGTCATTCCAGCTATGGAGTGGAGGCTGGATTAGCAAGAACAAGAGCCAAGGGAAAAAACAGACAACACCATCCAAGGTATTCTAACAGAGAGAATTTAATATAGGGAATCGGTTGATCTGTTGTTGACAAACTAGAAAGGTAAATGGGTTGGGGGGGGGGGGGTACTAAGGAAACACAGAGGCAGTAATTTCCAGAAGCATCAATCACCCTCTGGCTCAAGGGTGACAGATAGCAAAGAGGAAAGTTGGAGGAAAAAAAGCAACTTGGAGAAGGGAGTAGAACCCTGCTGGTTCTCAGAGGCTCTGGGAGTGACCATTGGGAGTTTGAGTCCAGACTTCTGAAGAGGAGACGCCTGAGGGGATAAGAGAATGCTGGTTATTGTTGTGAGAAAATGCTGCACTGAAACCAATTGCCACCGCTAGGAGGAAGAACCACTGCTTCCAAGATGCTGACAAAAACTGTCAGCAATCAGGACAAGCATCCCCCCCACCCCTCAGCCCGCTTTGTCTCCCTCTAGCGCCCTCTATAGGCATAGAGGCTAACACAGGCTAACTTAAGCCCAGAGGGCAAAACAGAAAATGCAGAGGGTTGACTCCCAGCCCCATCACTGGGAGGCAGAGAACGCAAGTGCAAGTTTGGAGCGGAGAGACACGGGTTTCAAAGCTTGTACAATTGTGAAGACATGAACAGACTCCCGAAGCAACATGTTCAGAGCTGGACAAGGGACCTCCTGCCTTCTAATCCTGGTTCCTTGTCTCTGATGGTTTTCATCTTCATACTCAGTATCCCCAGCACAATTCCACTTAGAATCACTCCTTTATCTCCGTTTGCCAGAAATAGGTATCTGAGCAATAACTTCTCCCTGCCTCACACACACGCAGGGATTTTCACACCACTCCTGGGATCCTAACAGCCTTAGGTCCAGATCTACTACTTTCCGAGTTGCTTGAAGCATCTAGCAAGGTAAGGGGTGTGATGGGGCGAAACTCATGATGGTAGGTAACACCACACCCTCATCTCCCAGAGCATCACGAGAACCTGCTCCCTCTGATCATCTTCTCAGGCTGCTCAGACCTCAGAGGTGGAATCGATCATGTGACCGTGCCTTTTTCTTTCTATTTGGCAAGTTGTATCTCTCACCTAAAGGAAGGCATCTACTCTTTCTGTCACATCTCTGTGCCCGTGGAGAGATCAGGCTATTCCTCTCATGGAATGGGCAAAACTCCTCGTGCACGAGCTATATTCTCTTCCAGAACCAGCACGCACATTATGCAGAAACATTAAATATTTTAGCCAGGGGGGAAAGTGAATTTCTTCTTCTCTTTTGGGCTTCGCTGAACTCTCCACACCCTTTGGTGAAGGCAGAGCCCATGCAAACCTTGGGAGTGAAAATAGGACTTGATTTTATGCTAATATATGTAAAGAACATGACTACTGGAGTCATAGGTAACACAATGAACTTAACTTCTTTTTTCTCTTTTTATTGAATTATAATGACTAGTTTCCATAGCAATTACTGCATCAACTTATATATTACCGGGAAAATCTACAGCGCTTTTTCCCAGCCATCCCTGTAACCATTTCTATTTATTATTAGTATTATTATTTTACAGTGTTCTAGGGGAAACATGAACCCTCTTGGCTTGGCAGCATTGGGGGGCATATTTCAGGAGATTAATAAAGCCTACTGGGGTGTTTTTATTTTCTAAGTTCTTCAGTTGGTTTTCCATCTTCGCCCCCTTTAGCGACTTGTCGGGCAGACGAAGGGGAAGGAGGCAAAGGGGGAGGAAACGAGGAGGGATGGGGGAGGAACAGAGCCACCAGGGGTCAAGAGAGACCAGGAAGGAGCACGCCTCAAGATTCCACGTTTGTGTCTCCATTGATTCTGGAATGGTTTGAGACCTATCCCCTTGGATGGCCGCAAACCTCTCTTCTCACACGGGACTTGCAGGAGGTCGGGGGACATTCCTAAGCTCCCAGGTCAGGTATAGAGAACACACAGAGATATCTCTTTAGAAGCCTCAAAACTGTGTGTCTGAGACCCTACTTGCTTCCGGTCCCATGAGGACTTGGGGAGATGCGAGATGCAAGTTGGCACACCTCATGCATTCAATTCCTGCCCCCGGCCCTGTTTCCACTGGTGACTTCATTGTATGAGCTTTTTTCATCTTGGCTTCCCACATTATGTTTCTTTTCCAAAAAGGCCTCTGCAGCTGGTGGCTGTTTGCAGACACCTCTTTCCAGTTGAGAGATGAGGAAGTGACACCCCGAGAAAAATGAATTGGCTGCAGCCACTGCTGTGAATGATATAGGGGTGTGGCCTGGGCTGGCCCCAGCTCTGGGATGTATGACTGGTCCTGGTGCGCCCCACTGAAGGTCAGTAGAGAGGCCATTATCATGGGCTCTGGTAGACAAGAAGACCCATGCTGGGCTCTGGAAACCCCATACAGGGAGTTCAGAGCTCCCAAACTGAGAGAGAAGCAGTGGCCATATCGGAGCACTCGGCACCTGCATTTTGTTTGCTAAGGGGCCTGATTCACTCCCTTGTGTGTACCAGCCTGCTGTCCCTGGAGGGATCAGAGGAGAGAGCCATACCTAAGTATGGCGGCTTGGGCCCTGAGGTCTGGCTGCTCAGACCCCCAGTCTCCCAGCTGTGCTTCTCACACAGTGTGTCTGGGAGTAAGTGATTTGCTCTGCCTCAGTTTCCTCATCCCTGAAATGGGGCGAATGGCAGAGCCCATGTGAGAGAGAGGCATTCGTGCAGCTCAAAGGAGAGGATGCTGGGGAAGTGCTCACACCTGCGTGGTGACTTGTTGTTCCCAGTGGGCACACATGTACTCACCTCTACCTGTGGAGTGACCTTGGATGAGTTCTTTAACATCTCAGAGCCCCGGTTATCCCAGAGATAGAATGAGAAATGTCAGCTGGGTTGTCTTGAAGGTTTTTCTTAGCTCTGAATTTCAAGGGTTTTGGATTCTAATAGCGTAGCTGGAGGGAGGGAAGGAGAGAGAGAGAGAGAGAGAGAGAGAAGTGTAAGAGCAAATGCCTTATGTAGAAGAAAAAATTCTGAGTGACAAGAAGCTCTGAGTTCACCAAAATGCTTAGCCAAGATAAGAAGGATGTAACCGATGTTGGAAAGATTATTATGAGATTAATAAAAGTGATTGAGGGATTAAGACTTCTCAAAAGAGATAGTGGCGGGACCACCAACAAGCAAACCCTCCCTCGCCCTCTGTACTCAGCCTCTCTCCTTGATTCGTGAGTCCTCAGTCACACGGCCATGTAACAAAATGCTCTCAGCGGTGCTCAGATGGGATCCTGGCTTAAGCTCATCTTAGACATTGGGAAAGGTCCCCTGTGTCCCCTTTACCAATATATACACAAATACAGTTGTCTCTTGGTATCTGTGGGGGATTAATTTCAGGACTTCTGCAGATACCAAAATCCACAGATGCTCAAATCTCTTATATAAAATGGCATAGTGTTTGCCTGTAACCTACGCACATCCTCCCATATGCTTTAAATCATCTCTAGATTACCTGTAATGCCCAATACAATGTAACTGCTATGAAAATAGTTGTTACACTGTATGGTCCAGGGCAGGGGTCCCCAAACTTTTTACACAGGGGGTCAGCTCACTGTCCCTCAGACAGTTGGAGGGCCGGACTATAAAAAAACTATGAACCTATCCCTATGCACACTGCACATATCTTATTTTAAAGTAATAAAACAAAATGGGAACAAATACAGTATTTAAAATAAAGAACAAGTAAATTTAAATCAACAAACTGGCCAGTATTTCAATGGGAACTATGCTCTCACTGACCACCAATGAAAGAGGTGCCCCTTCCGGAAGTGCGGCGGGGGCCGGATAAATGGCCTCAGGGGGCCGCATGTGGCCTGTGGCCCGTAGTTTGGGGACCCCTGGTCCGGGGAATAATGACAAAGAAAAGAAAGTCTGCTCTCAGTACAGACGTAACCATGGTAGGCCTGATACATACGACATGTCAGCAAACATGGAACTTTGGGGGGAATATTTTTGATCCAGGGTTGGCTGGATCTGTGGATGTGGAACCCACAAATATGGAAGATTGACTGTATATATCAATACATACACATGCGAGTGCATGCACACACACACACACACACACACACACACAATCCAATGATTGGATTTCTTTCTGGGGCTCTCAGGAGTTTCAGGTAGGCTGGAGGGCCTCAGTTTGGGGTCAGGCTTCGTCAGCCAGGCTGTCCTACTAAGCACAAAATGCATGGATGGAGAAGCCTGCGGGAGATGGCCTGGTGATGCCAGCTAGCTTGTAGAGCTGGGCTCTCTCTCTACCAGGTGGTCTCCCATGACCTCAGGCTGGCTTGCCTTCTGGGGCACATATGGGAAAAAGATATGCGCCTGGCAGTTCTAGGACCAGTGGCATGTCGCTGGCTAGGTTCAAGTGATGAGAGGTAAAAGCTCCTTATAGAGGGAATGTGTTAGCCAGAACTTTGGGCTTTGTCACGATCCCCCAGTGGCTGGCAGAGGCTGGGAAATGCTAACTTAGGGCTGGACAAAGCCCCTGTCCTCACTCAGATGACTCCTCAAGACTCCCAGCCCCAGAGAGCCATGGCCACAGTAGCTTTTGTCAGGAGACATGGATGGCCAGCACATTGCTACTGCTGGCAGCGTCTCAGCAGTCTAGTGGAACAATTTCTGCCGGCCCAGCCACCATGAAAGATCCCAGCGAGATAGATGAGGGAGGGGCAGGAACAGGAGGCAGCTGCAATCACAGCAACATGGTGACAGGTCAGTGTGCTCCTTCCGTGTACCCAGCCCGGAGCAGAGCGGTTGATGCTGGGGCTGATTGCTCCCGGCGGTGCTGGGCAGGCTGGGGAAATCACACCCCAGGACCAGACACTGAGGGCTGTGGGGGGAGTCCGTTGGGAGGTGGGGACCCCTCTGCCCTCTGCCCAGGGTGTGAAAGTCATCTGGTGGAGCAGACGAGCAGGCTCAGCTGTCAGTGTCTCGGGCTGCTAGTGGCTGGGCGCACCCTATGCGGGCAAGCTGAGCACGGGCCCCTGGGCCCCTCTCCTCAGCACAGTGAGGGAAGCATCTCTTAGACATGAGCTTCTGGACCTTGGCACTGATGACATTCGGGGATAGATCTTTCTCTGCTGCCAGGGACGGGGACAGGCCTGTCTGGGATATTCCAGGTCCTGGGAAGAGAAAAGGAACAAAAGGCAGCATCTGGCTTCCATCCCTTCTTACTGCTCCAACCTCCACGCTGGCCTCCTTGCCTCTAGCCTCTCCCTTCTCACTTGTCTTCATCTTCATGGCCAGAGGTAGATCCAGAGGGCAGGGTCTCACACACAGACCTTCTACGACTCCCCGTGACTACAGACCAGAGTCTTTTCTCTGTTTGGGGAATGCTTCCTCTTCTGACCTCGGCCAATCTAAAGTAATGAGAATAAGAACCATAACTAATAGAGGTGGAGGAAGTAATCCATGGAATAGCATGTGACACATGGTCAGGTCTCAATAAATGTAAACTATTACCATAGTGATTTTTATTATGCAGAGAACAGTGCCCAGCTTGCGGCCCATCCAGGAAAGGGCTACGGTGGGCAGTAGCTGAGAGTGTGGTTTAGGGGTTTCACAGCACACAAAACTCTCCTCCTCTGGGGCCAGACAGGCTTGAATTTGAGGGCCGGCTCTGCTGTGTGATTTCAGCCAGGTTACTCTACCTCTCTGAGCTTTGGGTTTGACTGTTCAATAATGAGAGCTTTGGTTGTGAGAACCAAATGATATATATCAGATAGGCAATCATGGTGTATGGTTATACAATGGGCACTCACTGCTAATTACCACAAGAACTCAATGACTCGTGTGACCTTCCCTATATCTAACACGTTGGCATTGTTGCTATCTCAATATAAAGATAGGAAACTGAGGCTGGAGAGTGGGAGGGACTTGTTCGAGGTGTCCTGGCCCTAGATGTGACCCAAAGCCACCTGGGTCCTCAGTCAGGGAAACTGGGCACCTGGAACATTATCCCGGGTTAAGCCGGCCATGGTAACTTAGTGAGTGGGAGACTTTGGGGTCCCCTCCAGGCCCCTGGTTATTGATGCAGCCCATGTCTGAGCAACAGCTGAGTCAGGCAGCAGAGAAGAGGCCACTCCCGAGACAGCTGATGTGTGGGAAAAACAAAGCCCCGCCAATTACTTGGAGCTCCCTGGCACCGGTCTCCTCTGAAATGGAGCGAATATGCCCAGCCGGGGCAGCCGGGCCAGAGGCCTGCCACTTGGAGGGAGATTTAGGGGCGGCAAGTAGAAAGCCAGGCACCCTGGCTGCTGAATTTACTGGTCTTTTCAGGAGGTCGGCGGGAGGGCCCTTCTGTGCTGAGCTCTGTTGGCAGCCAGGATGGCCGAGTTGGTGGCAGTGTCCTGCCACGATGGGACTGGGCAGGGGAAACCAGTGTGCTTGTGTCCAAGAATCTTTGGGGTGATTCATGGTTATTACACCACAGAATTTCCAAGAGTGGCTGTCTGCCAGTGATTCTGCTTTGAAAGTTATGAGCCCAGGGGAGCCCCCATTCCAAGTGTTGACTAGTGCTCACTAGGTACCAGCACAAACAGCCGACTTAACAGCCGTGAAGGTATTGATGGTGTTACTCTGTTTCACAGACATGGATGTCTCAGAATGGGTCTGGGCTAGGTGTTGCATGCATGGGCTCCAACACCCTCTCAAGCTCAAACTCAAAATGTGCACTTCTTACACTGCAACATGCACACGCATCCCCTTGGGGGTCCTGGTAGAACATAGATGTGAATTCTGTATATTTAGGGGTCTTGGGATCTGCATTTCTAGCCAGTCCCCCACTGTAAGAGGCAAAGACTGTTCTCTCCCACAGGGTTCAGAGGGAGCATCGCTTTGCTGACACCCTGAGCTCAGACTTCTAGCCTCCAGAGCTGTGAGACAGTAACATATATATTAATACTTTATTATATATATACTATATAATATATGTAGTGTTTTGTTTTGTTTTTCTGAACCATTTGATCTAAGTTACAGTACTCTCTAGAGTGCCCAATTGTCCTGATTTGTCTGGGACTTTCTTAACTCTAACTCCAGGACAACCCTTGGTGTTATAAGCAACGTGGGATGGTTGATCACTCAACAAATTTCAGAATGTATTTCCTAAGTACGAGAACATTCTCATACCGCAATGCAATGATCAAAATCAGAAAATTGCCTGACCAGGCGGTAGCACAGTTGATAGAGCATTGGACTGGGACACAGAGGACCCAGGTTGGAAACCCTGAGGTTGCCAGCTTGAGTGAGGGCTCAGCTGGCTTGAGTTCGGGGCTGCTGGCTTAAGCCCAAGGTCGCTGGCGTGAGCCAAGGATCACTTGCTCTGCTCTATACCTCCAGTCCTCTGTCAAGGCACATATGAGAAAGCAATCAGTGAACAACTAAGGAGATTAAGGAGCCACAATGAAGAATTGATGCTTCTCATCTTTCTCCCTTCCTGTCTGTCTGTCTCTATCTGTCCCTCTCTCTGTCTCTCTCTTTCTTTGTCACAAAATAAATAAATAAATAAATAAATCAGAAAATTGAACGTTGATACCACATGATAGCTGGTACCACAGTCCTGATTCAAATTCCACAAACTGTTCCAAAAATGTCCTCTATGACTATTTCCCTGTCCCCTTTCTCTGGGGCTAGACCCAATCCAGGGTCAAACATTGCATGCAGATGTCATGCTTCTTGAGTTTCATCTTGAACAGTTTTTTACTCCGCCTTTTTTTTTTTTCTTCTGACCTCAGTAAAGGATTACAGACCACTAACTAAAATAAAAATCTGTCTTTTATAATCAACAAATAGATACCCAGAAGAGAAGTTATAGCAATTCTCAACCCTAAGCAGGCAACTAATAAAGGTGAAGAAATCCTGGAGTTGGAATATCAGCAGCAGTTTGATGCCATCGTGACATCAGTAGACTCAGGCATCTGTCTTCCATAAATGCGGAGTGTCAGGGTCAGGATTTCACTGCTTTGAAGTTGACCAGGTAGAGCTTTTGGTGAGCAGCCTGGGCCACATTAGAAGTGATTTCCTTTTTTTCGGTTTTGCATCATGGGAACGTTGGCTCCTTGGGGAGCAGATTGACGTTTTGCTCCCTGCTATAGCCCCAGCACTTCCCCAAGACATAGATGGTGCTCATTATATCCCTGTACCCTGAAGAGTGGATAGACGAGGTTGGTGTCTTTCAGGCAGGGGCTGGGAAAGAAAATTGCATTTCCCCCGGATCTACTCCCCTTCCCCACCGGTGCATGTGTTTTTCTTTGTACCAGGTTCCAAAGCAGAAATGGTGGTAGGCGTCCATTCTTTTAAATGTTAAAAATTAGTAATAAACATGAATCACCAAAAAAGGGGGGCTTTTAAAATAAGGTTAATGGAGCTACGTTTATTCCATTTTGTTGCATGGTTAACTAGATCCAAAATAATTACCAGCTCTGCATTTATAGGCCCCTTTTAAGATTATTTTTATGTAGCTGTGGGAGGTGAAGGCTTTTGTTTTTCCTCTTGGGTTTACAGGCCAAGATGGAGTAACATGTTCAATAAAGGCCAGCTCCAGAGAGGTGGCCATGCCAGGGGACAATACTCCAGTGCCCCTAATAGAAGGAGGACACCCATCCCAAACTGTATCATCCCTTTCACATCCTATACAAGCCCACATGTAGGAGCCAATCATGGCCCCAGGGTGTTTGGGAAAAGCAGGGGACAGCTGACCTGACACTTGTCACTTCCCCCATCAGCATTATTGTTACCCATTTGGAATTAGGGACCATGCCAGCCCCTCCCCCTCCTTTTTCTTTGCAGTATGCAGAGCTGAGTGCTTAATTTAAATTTGCATAAACTACCATAAATCATAAAATCTTAAAGCTGCAAGACAGTTCAGAGGTTGACTAGTTCTCCAAGCAATAAACAAGGAAGCCTGAATCACAAGGAAAGCAAGGAAGGCCGGCAAAGCGACCGTGTCCCACTGAGTGCCAAGCACAGTGCTGCGCCTTTGTCAGGCACTGCTCATCTATACTCATAGTCACTCTGCATGGCCAAGGTGGTGACTCCTACTTGATAGATGAGAAAACCAAGACACAGAGAAATGGCTGGCCTGGGTCCTCCAGCTGGGCTTCTCTGCTGAATCTGACCTGCCCAAACCCTGGCTTCATGCTCTGTCCACAACATCTGTCAGGAACCTGTGGATCTTGTCACCTGGAGATGCATGACCAGGCCTCTCTTTCTCCATCTTTGAAATGGGGGTAATAAGGACAGACTTCTCTATGGTGTCTGCCCAGCGCAATTCTGGCAATGAGAAACTATGAGCACGGGTGTGGAACATGTCCTGGAAATGGAATGAATCATACAAAGAGTGGAAAACACAGCACCCTGACAGAGAACGGGGCACCCAAGGAGCCCCAGGAGTGGTCGGAGGCGAAGAAAAGAAATATCAATATGAGAATAAGATAGAACTAGGTTTAATTTTTCCTTTTCTACTTGATCAGTGCGTGAACTTGGGCAAGTAACTCTACCTGCCCTTCTACCTTCCTGTCGCAAATATTCACAGAGCAGTTGTCAGACTGTCTAGGCTCAAATAGACTCTGACACAGATGACTTGCATGACTCTACACAAGTGACTTATAATCCTCCTCATCACGGAGGTATAGCACACATATAACACAATGCGTAACTCTAAATGCGAAGGCTGAAGAATTTTTACATAGGCATACCCTTGTGCAACCACCCCAAGACGAGGATATGGAATGCTTTAAAAAACCCAGCAGCCTTAGCCCTGGCAGGTTGGCTCAGCGGTAGAGCGTCGGCCTAGCGTGCGGAGGACCCGGGTTCGATTCCCGGCCAGGGCACACAGAAGAAGCGCCCATTTGCTTCTCCACCCCTCCGCCGTGCTTTCCTCTCTGTCTCTCTCTTCCCCTCCCGCAGCCAAGGCTCCATTGGAGCAAAGATGGCCCGGGCGCTGGGGATGGCACTGTGGCCTCTGCCTCAGGCGGTAGAGTAGCTCTGGTCGCAACATGGCGACGCCCAGGATGGGCAGAGCATCGCCCCCTGGTGGGCAGAGCGTTGCCCCTGGTGGGCGTGCTGGGTGGATCTTGGTCGGGTGCATGCGGGAGTCTGTCTGACTGTCTCTCCCTGTTTCCAGCTTCAGAAAAATGAAAAAAAAAAACAAAACAAAAAAAACCCCAGCAGCCTTTACCCATGGCCCTCCTGGTCAATTCTGCCCTTGACCCCAGAAGTAATCACTGCCCTGGTTTGACCCCTACGATCACCAATGAGTTCTGTTTTTTGAACTTCATATCAAAGGGACCATACAATATGCTTCCTTTGTGTCTGGCTTCCTTCACTGAGCAAGACGGCTGTGAGATCCATCCACACTATTGTGACCCTCACTAGTTTCTTCTTTTCACTGATGTATACTATTCTACAGTGTTATTTCACCACAGTGTGTTTATCAATTCTCCTATTGATGGACATTTGGGTTCTTTCTAAATTTTTAGCTCTAAGGAATAAAGATGCAATGAACATTCTTGTGCACATCTTTGGTGTCTGTAAACACTCATTTTTTGGGGGTCTACACTGAAGAAGAGAACTGCTGAGTCATTGGGTATATGTAGAAGTGCTAAGTCACAGTTTAGACTGGTGTTTAGCTTTAGGAAATGATAGTGTGTTTTATCCCCCCTGTTCCTCAACTTCCTCATCTGTATAATGGCCACCCAAGACTGTTGTGAGGATTAAGTGTGATAATCTATGCAAATTGAGAAGAAAATAGCAAGATCCAGGATAATATGTACAGCTAGATATGATTTATGCAAATTTTAAAAACACACATGAACAACAAAATATGTTTATGGGTCTGTAATTATTATTTTTTTTTTTTTTTAAAGTTTTTTTTTTTTTTTTTTTTTTTTTTAATTTTATTTATTCATTTTTAGAGGGGAGAGAGAGGGAGAGGGAGAGAGAGAGAGGAAGAGAGAGAAACAGAGAGAGAGAAGGGGGAGGAGCTGGAAGCATCAACTCCCATATGTGCCTTGACCAGGCAAGCCTAGGGTTTCGAACCGGCGACCTCAGCATTTCCAGGTCGACGCTTTATCCACTGCACCACCACAGGTCAGGCCGGGTCTGTAATTATTTAATAAACATTAAAAAAATCTACTGGCATAACGAGGTCCAAATTTAGGCTCATGGTAGTAGGGTCAGAGAGAAAACTGGGCCCATAGGAGGTGCACAGAGAGCTCAACTGTAATGTTTTGTTTGAAAATAAAAAGATCTCACGCAAATGGAGCATCAGGTTAAGATTTTTAAAAGCTGATGTTAATTATATTTTCTCTGTTCTTGACTGTACACTCAAAAGACTTTTTAATGAAAACGGAAAATTATTACTGATTATGTAATATTAACCTACAAACTATTAATATTACATAATAGCTTGCATACTACTAAGGATATAGTATCCAAGTAAATGTTTGCTATTATTATTAATACTGAGAACCCATTTTACATCTGACTTTATATCAAGTACTGTATTGGGAAATCACACCTAGAAAACTGGACCCATTGTGGACCCAGAGCTCACACAATTGCCGGCACACAGTAGGCCCTCAACAAATCCTACATCTTGACATTTTCTTAAAACAATCGAAGTCATCAAGCACAATGGTTTGGACTAAACCTGTAAACCCTTCTGGGTGTCTGACTCTAAATACACAGGAAACAAAGACACCCAAGAAATCTGTGCATTGAAGGGAGCGGCGGAATGCAGGCTCCTCGCTCACTGAGCCTGAGAACAGGGCCCAGTGAATTATTCTGTTTCTCTGGAGACCCGCACGGGGTACCGAACAGCCAGGCTGCTTTTGACAACAGGCTCCAGTTTTAACAAATGTGCTGCTGGCACTATTTATTTTCCAAACAGGGCTAAATTTCGACTCATTGTGGAGATGCAGTTGGGAAAAATAATGACCAGGAAACACTCGCGCGCGCGCGCACACACACACACACATACACACACACACACACACACACACACAGAAAATAATCCACTAGCAAACAACCATCCGAGGAAGAAAATGAAAAAGATGAAGATAAACAAAAAGAGCTTTTTTTTTTGTATCACTTCAATTAAGAGGAAGAAAATAGCCCGGAGGCATGTGTGCATGCTCATGTGAGTGCGTGCGTCTGTGTGCGTGAGTTGAAAGGAGAGAAATTGAGTGGAGAGGAGACAAGTATGCTTAGCTAGGGAGAGGAGGGGACTTCCTTGGCCCCAACCCTTCATCCAACCACCACAGAAATGCCTCTTGATTTGCATTGCATGAGCTGGCTGATCAGAATAAACGCGATTTCATTTTAATAACGTCTCTGGCGAGAGCGAGGGCTCCTCCGCCCCGGTGAATGGGTGCCCCTGCCCTAGGCTGGCATTCGGGATGGAACGCTATTTCTGGGCTCTGGTGAAAATGGAGCAGAGGAAGTCATTGTGTCGCTAATTGCTCCATCGTGGGGTTGGTTTACAGTGAGTGATATTAATGCCCTGGCCTCCAGTAGATCAGCATCATAAAAAGGGAGAGAAATAGCAGCTCATTAGGGCAAGGAATGAGGGATGTCAGGTGGGGGGCATGCTTGGGTCTGTTTTGCCAGCTGAATCTCACTGGTGAAATCTTAGGGGGTTTTCTTTAGGCTAATGGCATTTGGAGCTGCTGGGTTGGAGAGTCAGCTCTGCCACTTCCAAACCAAGTGCTGGCCGCCTCCAAAACTCGATTTGCTCCTCTGCAATAGCAATGCTCTCCACCCTGAGTTACAGCAACAACGACAACGAAGACTGTCTAACACTGTGCCTGGTGCATCGCCCTTCATGCCAATGAGACCTCGCTTTTAGAGGAAAAAAGGATTCAGACTCTCTGAGTGCAATCTGAAATTGGGGCTCATGGAAAGGGCTCTGGGTTGTGGAGTGCTCAGTAAACAAGGCAGCCAGGTGCAGCCAAGGGACTTGTCTGCAATGCAGCTGTACAAATGGCAAACCGGGCTGCATTCTCCAACATCCTTGATTCCTCTCATCAGCAACAGTGCCCAGTGGGAGGCAGGGAAACGCTCTTTGTTAATACCCTAATAAGCGCCTATCACCTTCCATGGGTTTTACATGTGCCATCTCCTGTAATGTTTTCTCCTCATAACGATGCTATTTTCTTCTCTGCTGACATATGTTGGTTTTACCAGCTTGGTTTCCAATTCTCCTCCTCCTCCTTTTTCTTTTTCTTTTTCTAAAGATACATTGATTTTCTTTCAGAAAAAAAAAATCCTCATGTGCTTTTGACAGGGTTGTTCTCTGCCTGCAATAGGAGAGCCGGAGCCAGACCATGACTTAGGCCTGGCCAATTAGTGTATTTCATTTCTCTAGTCTCAGTTATGGATGGGGATGGGCATGCGATATATGCCAGAAACAAAACTACATTGCAGGGCATTAGCTATAATTATTGGGAAAGGGATGTTCTTTCAATGACAATTGCTAAACTAGGAGAATATAGGCTTGGGGCTATTGGCAGCCTTTTTGTTACTATGAGGTAAGGTTCTGGCTAAGAATAAAACCAACACAAAGAAATTAGAATGGACATTAAGCAGAGTCCTAAAAGCATTCTTTGATGAACACCTAGATCCAGCTGTGCCTGCAGTTGATTTGGACTTTACAGTTATGTGAGCTCATACATTCCTTATTTCTCAAACTATTTGAGTTGGGCTTCTGTCACTGGATCCAAAAATATACTGATGTACCCCATTTTTAGCTTGACAGTACATCCTTGAGAGAAGCTAGAAACATGAACCTGCCTGAGGCCACACAACAATTTAGGTAGAGGAGTCAGCATCAACCCAGAGTTTCCTGAATCCTGACTCCATAGTCTTAATCACTGGGTAATTCTGCTATTGATTAGCTTAACAGAGATGTGATTTTTTTTTTTAATTAAGATTTAGAATCAGGTAGCAATTGCTCAAATAGGAGACCATAAATCGGCTATGGTTTCTGCTGTGATTATTGTGTCTTGTAACAGTTTCAGGTGCTTCTGTCTCCAGAGATGGTCACTGCTCATCATGCCGTGATGACATTTCAGTGGGATGAGTGATCATGTCTTATGTTTCTTTGGAATAACACTCATCTGCTTCTTCACCACCTCTAAGGCTATCTGGATACAGATCTTGTAAAATACTTTAATGTTTTTAAGGATTTTTAATTTTAAAATAGTTTGCAGTTCACAAGGAGTTGCAGAAATAAGGATGAGGGTTCTTGTATACCCTTCCCTCAGCTTCCCCCAATGGCATTATCTTTTGTAACCATAACAAAATGACCACACTCAGGAAACTAACATTATACAATAATATTAACTTGAACATGACTTTATTTGGATTTCATTAGTTTAATGTGAACATTTGGGGAGAGATAGAGGAGAGCTGTGTGGTTCTAAGAAATTCTGTGACATGTAAATTTGAGTAACTGTCTCCTTGAATAAAATACAGAACTTTCTTGTCACCACAAAGAAACTGCCTTATGCAAACCCTGAAAGTCACACCCTCTCCCAGTCTTGATTCCTGGGAACCACTGATCTGTTCTTTATAGCCCTAACAGTCTCACTTTGGGAATATTCATATATGACATCCTGTCCTTCATCTTTAAACATTCACATCTTTGAGATGAACCATACAGTACATAACCTTTCAAGACTGGCTTTGTTTATTCAGCAGAATGCATGCAACAATCATGCACTCCTTTTCATTGCTGAGTAATATTTCACTGAATGGCTATACCACAGTTTGTTTAATCATTCAGTCACTGAAAGACAAGCTTTTCTTGTCTGGAGCTATTATGAACAAAGATGTCATGTATTTCAATGTACTGGTTTTAATGTGAAGATAAGTTTTTATTTCTTTATAGTAAACACACAGGATCAGGATTGCATTTTATGACAGTTTCCTATGGATTGTAAAAGTGTATTTTAACTTTATAAGAAACAGCCAAATTGTTTTCCAGAACATTCCCCCTGCAGCAGATTTTGGGGCCCATGACCTTCTTGCCCACTTTGTCTTAATGAGTAACACCACATCTGGAGACTGTCCCCAGCCAACAGAAAACACACGTGTTCCCACTTCTCTGAAAGTGCTTAAAAGCAAATCTGGAGTGAGATCCAAAACTTGCATTCAAACACAACTTTGATTTTTTTTTTTTCCTGACTAGAAACACAATGCTTGGTCATGGCAAAGATATTTAGAAAATTTAGCAAAGGGTAGAAAAGAAATAAAAACCTCCCACAACCTCACACCCATCAGATTTCAGTGCTGGAATCTCGGGGTTCATGTTCGCTGTCTTCTTTAAATGTTCACACGTTGCCATGGGTGAACGCCTCATTCTCTCCTTCCTCTATTAAGTAAGGAACATGAAACAAAACAAGACAAGTTTGTGTTTTTTTTTAATCGGAGGAGAGGGGAGGGGTGTGCCCTGAGCGCCTTAACTGCTTCTGTCTTATCGGCCCTTCGGTGAGCAGAAGTTTCCTCTTACAGCCCTCAAGAATAGACACGTTTCTCTTCTATTCCTGTCACGCGTCTCAGGGCTGTGCAGCCCATTCTTATCAGCAGCAGGCACCTGGTGCATTGTGGGAGAGCCGGCTGGGTGGGAGCCCTTTCCAGGGAGGGTCTTCACTACTGGGCCCCCTGCCAGCTGCCCTGATGACCCGGAGGTGATTTTTGCTTCTCCTCACTGCCTTCTCCTCCCTCCCCACCTTCTGTTGCGTGCAGTGGGCTCTGGGCTGAATAGAAATGACCGACCAATGCACTGAGCACCAGAGAGACACCTTTGAGATTTTCCCCAGATCTCCCTGGAAGGCCCTAGGCTGGGAAGCCTTTGTGAGAAAGTTGAGGTCATTGGGTAAAGAGACAGCGGACTCTCAGGGAAATGAGAGTACGCTGTGCCCTCTCAGGCCTGGGAGCAGAGGCTTCAAGTTGGGGAGTAGGGACCGACGGCCCCGGCATTCTGATGACTATGATTTTTATCGCATATTCTTTTCCATAGATGGAGAAATTGGTTCAAGTTCACGGTGACAAGTCTAATCTGCTAGTGCTTTCCCATTTTTAAAAGCTCAGGCCTGGTCACTGTCAATTTAATCATCACAATGACACTTAGCGAAGGTCGCTGTTATTTGTCAGTTTTCCAGATGACAAAGTGAAGGCAGGCACGGAGAGGTGAGGGACCGGCTCAGGGTCGCACAGCCGGGAAGTGGCAGAGCCAGGGTTCTGACCCAGGCACGCCTGCCTCTGGCTTCCTGCTACTTCCAACACCTCCCCTACCTGTCTCAGTTCCCCCATCTGCACTGAAGGAGGTTCAGTCTAGAGCCTCTCTATGGCTTTTCCTCATTTAAAGTATTGATGACCCTGTTTTAAGTTCAAATATTTGCAAAATGTAGTCAATAGGGGGCTCTGACTCCTGGAACTGAATGAGTAAACTGAGTTAAGTGTGAGTTTGCCAAAATGAGAGAGTGTGGCCCAAGTCTAGTATGTCACATGCTGGGGGTGGGATGGCAGACAGTTGTGGCACTTGGCGGAAAGCTTAGGCAATCAAATAGGAGCAAAGGGACAGGTGGAAGCCAGGGCATTGCATTCACAATCAACTCATTGCTTTGGGTAAAAAGAAAAAATTTTTTTACAATATTAAAAATGCTAGGAGAATGAAGCTTAAAAGCAAAAATCAGCAGCAAACCAACTGCCTAGGAAGGCCACTTTTCACCTTTGGCTGAAATGGCTCCGAGCTTCTGTCTGCACGTTGGCATTTCTGGATGAAGAGTCACTGTTTGCACACATGGCATCCCCCTCGTTTCTGGTCATGGTGTGACTTATTCATGGCAAACTGGATTCTTTTTCCAAATCAAGAGATGACCATGAATGCATTCATAGTGTCATAATACTCCAGTATTTTAATACACTTTTGTTTGTTGAATTAATGTACTCTGGGTAGATTTTTAAGTCATTTCCAAGTGTTTGCTGTTGTGAGCATTGTGAGCAATCCAAAGCTGAAATGAAATCTGGGTGAAAGACATTATAGCCATAGACACACATATAGGTACAGGTGTGAGTGTAAGTATAGGTGTAGCTATAGGTATTGCTTCTGTAGGTAGAGAGAATTTAGCCACTGGTATCAAAGTTTACCTTACAATGAGAACTTACTTTTGGGGGGGGGTGCTAAGTAGCTTAACAATAATAAAGACTTGCTTTTTCTGGAAGAAGGGGTTGGTGCCTGAATAGCTGATCAATTCTGAGGTGGAAGGTAGAGCCCGAATATCTCTCCTTGTAAGGCAACATGGGCCAAATGGTAGACGCAGAGTAGGTGCTCCACGGCCACCCCTCTCGCCTTCTCTCTTATGTGAGCCTCACTTAGGAGACAACAAAGAGGCAGCATTCATTGAATAATTCATTCAGGAATCCAAACAAGGACTTCACACCTCCCGTGTGCCAGATTCTAAGCTAGGCGTTTGGGCTACAGCCATGGAAAAGGCTGAGACCTTGCTTTCCAGGGGCTCCAGGCAAGGGAGCCATGCCGAGGTGAACAGCGCCATGGGAGGAGCTCACGTAGAGAGACCTGGACAAGGTCAAGGGTGAGCAAGGTGGTTCAGAGTAGGTTTGGGTGGGCAGGGTCAGTGAGCACTTTCTGGCAAAGGAGATACCAAAAATGGGCTCAGGGGAGAGGATGGGAATTTCAGGTGGGGAGCGCACTTTTGGGGGGTGAGCGAAAGTAAGAGGAGCAGTAGACGGAGGCAAGCCTCCACTTGCCGATGCGTGGCAGTTTCCTTGCAAATGGCAGGCGGATGGAGCCCCTTTGACTCATTGCATTCAGTAATGGGGGTGATAGGTGCTTTCAGGGGCTGGGACAGAAACAGGAATGAGGACACGGGAAACAGAGATGCCACTCTGTCTCTAGACTGTGCTGGTACTGTGGGCATCAGGTGACAGGACCCTGTGAGGGTGTGGGTTGGATATGAACAGCTCATATCATTTTTTTAGGAGACAAAAATCTTATCTTTGACATGAACCCCTTTTGGTTTCTAAATGTTGGCCAGGGATTCAACATAAAAACCAAATAAAATATCAACAACTATAAAAACAACCCTCCCCCTCCCAAAAAAACAACTCCCTAAAATGCTCAGTAGACTAAACAGAGTCATTCCGTTGACAAAAGTCCTGCCCAAATGGCCCCACAGTTGGCTAGCTCGTTACTCGACACCTCTCCAGGGATATGTGACCTTAAAAGACACCCTCCAAAAACATGCTTCACAAAAGATAACCTCCTTCCATGAGGCTGGGTTTATTTTTAGAGCAAGGTTTCCATGCCTGTGTTCAACTCGATGGGTGGAGAAAATAATAAGAACTGATTTCTCTGCACCCACTAAGGGACAGAGAAAGAGGCAGTGTGCATCTTCTCTATATACAGGAGAAAGGAGAAAAAAAGAAACTTCCTTCCAATCCGTGTCTAATTCTGTGGATAGTCTTCTCACTTTTGGGGCTGTTTTAGTGGTGTCTTTTGATTATAACATTGGTTTGAAGAGACACTAATTGTACCCTGCTTACAATGCTTGTAATTATGCGTATTACATTTTGATTCATTTCCATATGTCAACACCACGAAGAGATGGGGTGGGGTGGGGGGTGGCTGAGAACCGCTTTTATAATCGGTTATTGTCTATGAAAAAAAAAAAATCCACACCGAACATGAGTGAAGTGTTCTTTGTTGAAATTGGAAATAAGATTATACATAAAAGTCGTCCTCTGACACCCAGAAAATGGACAGTTTAAAATAAATTGCCACCGCTGATCAACAAGATTGCTAGCTCCCTTCTTCCCTTTTACACTAATGAGGCAAATACTTTTCAAGTCTCTAATAACAATATGTTCAAGTGCGTCATTTCAGTAGCTTTCTTCTTAATAAAAGATGACCCCAATATCCCCCCCTTAGCTGGAGACATTGTCCTACCCCGATGGATTTGTGATTCTGGGCTCCTCACGGAAAAGAAAAGAGAAGAAGAAAAGGAGAGGGTGTTGGGGAGGGGAAAGCGTGTCAGTGTCTCCCAAGCTTGCAGAAATCTCCCAGCGGCGTGTCTGCAAGCAGACTCGGAGCCCCTCTGGTCTGCAAGGAGATGACTCTGAACCATATGGTAAATAAGTAACCAAAACAAAACAACAGCTTCAAAGAGCTGGCATGTGGAGGTCTGCTTTGTCCTGAAGACTTTTCCTGGAGCGCGAACAGTTGTTGAGCATGAGATGGAAGGACTTAGGCTACTCAGCTGACACTTCCACGCAGGTTATTGCCTGTGACCCTGGAGCCCGGGAGATGCTGAGGGCAGGCTCCACGTTGCAGATCTAGAAGGTTTGGGTGAGCTGAGCCGTAGTGTTTTTGGAGCAGGATTTGCAAAAGGTTAGGGGTATAGACAGAGTTGGAGGGAAAGAACCTCAGTGTGGGGTACCCCCTGATTTCACCACTTAGATGCTAGGTGTCCCCCTTCCCAACATGTGTATGTTGAAGTTCTCACTCACATAACCTCAGAATGTGACTCCATTTAAAGAGCCTTTAAAGAAATGATTAAGTTAAAGTGAGGTAATTAGGGTGGGCTTTAATCCAATATGACTTGGGTCCTTATAAAAAGAGGAGATATAGACACATAGAGAGACTCTGGGAAATCACACGCACAGAGGAAAAGCCACGTGAGGCCACAGCCAGAAAGTGGCCATCTGCAAGCCAAGGAGAGCGGCCCCAGGAACAACCCTGCTGGCACCTTCATCTCAAACTTTCAGCTTCTAGAACTGTGTGAAAATGAACGTCTGCCGTCTAAGCCACGAGTCTGTGGAGCTTTGTTACAGCAGCCGTAGCATCCCCGTCTGCTGGGTGACCAGGGGTGGTCACGTTGCTTCTATGTGGCCTGGTTGCCCTAGCTGTAGTCAGAGCAGATAATGCCAGCCTGCCCTTGGGATTGCACAGGGTGCAGGGCTGGTGCTCACCGAGCTCCAGGGCGGGGCTTTTGGTCAAGGAGGTGGAATTTGTGTCACCATCAATAAAGGTGCTGAGCAGTAGTAGTAATAGAAATGCCATTAAGCTTTCTGCTGGTACTGTCACAAGAACTTCCTCAGTTAGTCCCTCCATCAGCCCTATGGACTGGACTGCCATGGTCCCTACTGGAGACGGGCAGACTGTAAGCGGCCAATTAGAATTTAAACCCATTTCAGCTTATACTGGCTCCCTGTGGCTTTGAATGGTTTTGGGTGTGAAAACTGTCCAGACCCATCACTTGGGAAAATGTCAAGGGCAAGATGGAATAACTCCCCTTCCAGGTGTGTTTCCCCACCCTTCACCCCACCTTCAGCCTCCAAGGGTTTGGATGGCTGCCCTTCCAGGCCACCACTATGGGGATCAGGTTCCAGGGGCCAGATGTCGGCTTCCAGGTCCTGAGCAGAGATTCATTTCTGCCTTGTCCTTGTCTTGGGAGTCCTGCTGGGGACCCCTATGCTATGACCTTAGGGTCCTCCGAGCATGTCACCCTTCCTACCAGCCAGCATCTCCCAGGCTGCGGAGTCACAGGCAATAACCTGCTTTGGTCATTGAGGCCCAGAAAAGGTGGGTGATTTGCCCAAGATTTATGTTTGAGGGACAAAGCTGAGGTTGAGATTCTGGGCAGCTCTCTCCCCATAACAGATCCTCAGAGAAGACACCTCATAGAGACGGCAGGTGGCCAGGCAATGCCTGAGCAGCGGCTCCTAGGACCTGAGTCACAGCCCTCACCTTACCTCAGAAGGCAGCCTGACTGGGGCCAACAGTTCCGGGCAACTTAGACCCAGGCCACAGCACCCATGTTGGTCACATGTGGTGTGGCTTTCTGCTTTCCGCCTGGGACAGCAGTCCTGACTGTGGTGTAGTCACCACCCTCAGGTCACCCAGAAGTGATTACTGGAGCTGAGACTCTGCTCCTTGGATGAAAATTTGGACAGGGGGAAATTGACCAGCCTTAAGTTGGCTCTCCTTTTTCCTCAACTTGATGAACAAAAATTAAATAAATTGATACTCTTCAAATAAGTAATATGTGTAGTATGTCAGAGGGTGCTTCCAGCTAAGGGTCAAATGAAGCAGAGTTTAGGGTGCGGGGAGAGTGACAGGCTGCTGTCGTGGAGAGGGTGGTCAGGAAGACCTCTGATAAGAAGGTGTTCCAACAGAGGCCTGAGGGGAGGGGGGAGGGAGCTCCAAGCTTATCTGGAGGAAGAGGGTTCTAAGCCAAGGAGAAATGAATGCAAACACCTCTAAGTGAGCAGGCATCTGAACTATGAGGGAAAGAGCAAAGTGGCCAGAATGGCTGGAGGAGAATGAGCAAAGGGTAGAATGATGGAAGAGATAAGGAAATCCAGTGTCAGAGAGGTGACTTGATTTCCCCAGGGTCACACAGCAGAGCTAGGCTTTGAACCTTGAGATTCTGAATTATACTTCTACATCACCCCAAGTACAGCCCTCAAAAATGTTGAATGGAAAATAGGAGGAAGAAGGGAGGGCAGTAATGGAGGAAGGAAGCCAGGTAGTAGATGGATGAATAGATATATGGATACATGAACAGATGAATACAAGGATGGATGATGGATAGATGGATAGGTAGATGAAAGGATTGGAAGAAAGAAAAAGGGGAAGATGATGAATGGATGGTAGGAAGGGAGACAGGATGGATGGATGGATGGATGGATGGATGGATGGATGGATGGATGGATGGATAACAGGAAGAAAAGAAGAGAAAATAAAGTAAGGAAAGCCAGAAGAAAGAAAGGAAGGAAGGAAGGAAGGAAGGAAGGAAGGAAGGAAGGAAGGAAGGAAGGAAGGAAGGAAGGAAGGAAGGGAGAGAGAGAGAGAGAGAAAGAAAGAAAGAAAGAAAGAAAGAAAGAAAGAAAGAAAGAAAGAAAGAAAGAAAGAAAGAAAGAAAGGGAGAGAGAGAAAGAACAGAGGGAAGAAGATAGAAAGGAAAGATGTATAGATGGTCAAATGGATGTATGTATGGATGGGTGAAGAAATGGTTAGATGAATGGAAAGAAAGAAGGAAAGAAAAAAGAGGAAAGAATGAGTGAAGGAAGGAAGAATTTTTTATGTAGGTAACCTCCATGCTTCCTGTGCTAAAGTTGACCTGTAATGTCAAGGGCTGCTGCCTGCGCCCCACCCCTCACTCACCGTGCACCTCCCCCACCGCCCCCCTTGCCGGGGAGCTCACAGAGCCCTTGCCCCAGAAAGGTAATTCTGCCCTCTAATTACAGCACTTGTAAAAGTAAGAGAGGGGCTCATTCTTCAGAAATAAATCAATACAAGTTAAAAGGCCATCCTGTTTGTTTCTGTAACAATGCTCTTTAGAAAATTGGGTGCTGTTCCATTTGCTGACGGGTACCCCATCCGTCATCGGCAGCCAGAGTCACATCACATTATGTTGCCAAACATAATACAGCATGATCGGGACGATGCATCAAATTGGAGATTGGCGGGGAAATGAATTTTAGCGGAGAGATCTCACTTGAGAAAATATATACAGCCAAGAAAGAGGGAAAGCTTAGAGGGAGTTTTCATGATCAGAGATGGGATTTAGAAAGCACCATTGTGCAGAAATCCCCAAACCAGGAAGATCACAGCAATATCAAGCTATTTCATAAAAAGTAAATAAGCAAATACATTCATAATCAGGAGGAAGGGAGGACAAAACTGTCAGAAGTGTTCCCTCTACTGAGACACATGATACTGTTTTGTCATTCCTATTTTATGATAAGTAAACTGAGGCTCAGAGAGGTTAGACAAGTGGTCACACAGCCATTACACAGTGGAGTCAGGATTTGAAGTCAGATCTGCTCATGTTGGAACCAGGAGCATCAAGGTGTGTGGATGAATTGAGGACACTTTCCTAGTTAGGTATAAAAAATACACTTGATGGCTGGTCTGGGTGCCTTATGGTCCTCTGGGTTGGCAAGTAAGTGGTGCCTGGGCTTTGTTGGTTCAAGAGAAGATAATTGCCCTCATTCTGGGAAGCCTGAAACTCCTGTCAGTAGCTGTTATTTCTGGGGGTGTTGAGTAGAAGTTCCCATCAAGGACAGAGTTTAAGGTTAGTAAGCCCCTCCCCATTTACTTTCCCAGCTAGGACTTCAGATCTGTTCATGCAGGGAATCTGGAGGAGGATGGAGATGGTCGCCAGAGGGCTCCGGGCTGCCTTGCCTGGCCCTCTCTCTCTCATGTCTAAGTGGCTTCTGGCTTCTTTCTCAGAGTCACATGGCCTCTTTCCTGGCTGATCCAAGCTGCTCAGATGGGCGTGTGACTGTCAGTTCCTCCATCCGGACTTGAGCACATACTCTGTCAAGGGGAATTAGACTCAGTCCCTGCACTAGAGGGACACAGGGGAGAACAGTGTAATATGCTTTCATTTATTTGTAAATGTGCTCTAATATCTCATGTGCTGAATACATGTACCAGATTCATCATGGGGTTCAATAATTGGGAGCTCAGATTATTTCTTCTCTGTGGAACACTCAACTATAGAAGTACAAAGGAGAGAGTACAGTGTAATTAACTTAGCTGAAAGGAAACGTGAGGTTCAAGCTGGGTTTTGAGGCATGTGTAGGAGTTGGATGGTAGACAAGCCTACAGCGATAAAGACATTCTAGGAAAAGAAGCTAATGGGCAGAAATGACATGTTTAGAAGGGGATGTTTCCTGCTTGTCAACTGGAGGTGGAGAAAGGATGAGAGACATTTAACTATCTCAGGATAGGTACCAGGCCAAGTCTACCCATGGGAGGCACTAAAGATGGGGTCTAGAAGCCATGTTTCAAAGACTACATTTTTCAAACCTGAAGCTAATTAACTGAGATGCAGAGGCATGTGGGACTTATATAAGTATTTCCCTCCTATTTACTTATTTATTTATTTTTATTTATGTATTTTTCCAAAGTGAGAAGCT
Organism: Saccopteryx leptura; assembly: GCF_036850995.1. Taxonomy (NCBI): domain Eukaryota; kingdom Metazoa; phylum Chordata; class Mammalia; order Chiroptera; family Emballonuridae; genus Saccopteryx; species Saccopteryx leptura. The sequence goes on along the minus strand of NC_089504.1, from coordinate 234,105,976 downwards.
GGGGGTGGGCGGAGATAGACAGACTCTACAGACTCCTGCATGTGCCCAACCGAGATCCACCTGGCATGCCCACCAAGGGTGATGCTCAGACCCTTTGGGGCATCGCTGCGCTGCAATTGGAGCCATTCTAGCCCCTGAGGTGGAGGCTATGGGGCCATCCTCAGTGCCTGGGCCAACTTTGCTTCAATGGAGCCTTGGCTGCAGGAGGGGAAGAGAGAGACAAAGTAGAGGGGGAGGGGTGGAGAAGCAAATTGACGCTTCTCCTGTGTGCCCTGGCCGGGAATCGAACCGGGGACTTCTACACGCCTGGCCGACACTCTACCAGCCAGGGCTTCCCTCCTTTTTAAAACCTCCTTTCCTGGCCCTGGCCGGTTGGCTCAGTGGTAGAGCGTCAGCCTGGCCTGCAGAAGTCCCGGGTTCGATTCCTGGCCAGGGCACACAAGAGAAGCGCCCATCTGCTTCTCCACCCCTCCCCCTCTCCTTCCTCTCTGTCTCTCTCTTCCCCTCCCGCAGTCTAGGCTCCATTGGAGCAAAGATGGCCCGGGCGCTGGGGATGGCTCCTTGGCCTCTGCCCCAGGCGCTAGAGTGGCTCTGTTCGCAACAGAGCGACGCCCTGGAGGGGCAGAGCATGGCCCCCTGGTGGGCGTGCCGGGTGGATCCCAGTTGGGCGCATGCGGGAGTCTGTCTGACTGTCTCTCCCCATTTCTAGCTTCAGAAAAATACAAAAAAAATAAATAAATGAAACCTCCTTTCCTTCAAATGATACGAGAGGGTTTGTATACTTGAGGCAGCATCCAAATTGCCTGGGGGACTTGTGGGGATAAATGCAGAATTTTGGCTCCATCCTAGAGATTATGATCCTGGTGGTCCTCGGACGACGCCTGGAGAAACACCCTGCAGACCTTGAGCAAGGGCCCCAGTGAGACCAAGTTCTCTACACTGCAGCTGCCACACCAGAGGTTTGAAGCCACTAGCAGATATTCCCCATTGGAGACACAGTTGTTTCAAGTCCAGAAGAAGAGAGGCGGGGCGGGGGCCCTAGATTTCACAGCAAGTACTTTGTAAAATCACAGTGGCAGGCTTCGCGGTAGAACCACAATGGCACCTCATTAAAAAAAGATCAGTGGGGCCCTTGGAATTGATCATAAACTATTTCTGTCAATGTCTCACACGACCGTGTTTGGGGAAGTGTGCAGGTACGTCTGCTAAATTGAAAGGCTTTGGCGTTTGAAAACAAACAACAATAAATAAATGAATGGATATTAAAATGAAGAGGGAAAGAACTCCTACTCTGAATTGGGTGACAAGAAATCTTGAGAGAAAGAAGCACAGTAGATCCACGTTGCATGCTTGATACCCAGCTCTCCAGAGTGTTCAGTGAGTGATGAATGAATGATGGGCAGCATAGTTCAAGGACAGTCTGAAGGCAGCTGTGCCTAGTGCAGGAGCTTAGAAATGATGGGTTCCTGGTGTTGGTTGCAGTAATGGGACAGTCTCATTGTTGAAATGAGCTGCCGACAGAGATGTAGGAGTGATATAAAATAAGACAGACTTGAATGAGAATATTGGCCTAGAAGGAAGGCTTTTTATTTTTATTTATTTATTTGTTTGTTTTTTGTATTTTTCTGAAATTAGAAGCGGGGAGGCAGTCAGACAAACTCTCACATGCTCTCGACCAGGATCTACCTGGCATGCCCACCAGGGGGCGATGCTCTGTCCATCTGGGATGTTGCTCCATTGTGGACGGAGCCATTCTAGCGCCTGAGGTAGAGGCCATGGAGCCGTCCTCAGCTCCCGGGCCATGTTTGCTTCAATGGAAGGAGAAGGAGAGGGGTGGAGAAGCAGACGGGCGCTTCTCTTGTGTGCCCTGGCCGGGAATCAAACCCAGGACTTCTACACTCCGGGCCGATGCTCTACCGCTGAGCCAACTGGCCAGGGCTGGAAGGCCTTTTAGATAGCATCCACTCACTGTACAAATGGGCAAAGTAAGCCCCAGAGAGGAGAAATGTTCAGTGGAGGTAATGCCATTGCTGGCTGTAGGGCCAGGACAGGGCTCCAAGCAATGGAACAGAGAAGGTTACAGAGCTCACATCATGGCCCAGTATCTTCTAATGCAGTGTCCTGGCCTCTACTGAAACATAGGCCACAGAATGTGGCCCACGAGACAACACAGATCTCAGGCTAAGAGGCCAGAGACTCCTTATTTCCTTCTGTGGGGGGAAAGAAGGCCTGTGAGCAATGGGATGAGCAGGAAGGGGTAGGATCCTTCCTTGCAACAATTACTGCCATTTTGCAGATGGAGAAACTGAGACTCAGAGCAGTTACATTAGTAGCTCAGTGTCACATACTGAGGGATTGATAGAGCCAGATATCAACTCCACAGCCCTCTGATTGCAGACCTGAACTCTGTGGGTTTAGCTGCATTGTGGGGTTCAGGGGCTGGCAGGCAGAGGTCAACACCATTGAGGATGAGGTCCCAAGCAGAATTTCACATGCAGGGGTCACAGGGAGTCTCCAGGTTTCCAAAGCCATATGGCCTTCCAGATACTTCCAACACCCTGGCCTCTGGAATCCTAGACCTCCTCATCTCCAGGACCTTTTGTCTTTCTATTAGACATAGACTTGTATCTTCCCCTGGCCTACAGGGTCTCACCGGGCCTGACCCTGCAGTCTTCCCCAGTATGGAGTCACACCACAGCCCCTACTGTTCAGAGTGCCAGTTACAGCCCCTTAGTGGTTCTGAGAGCTATATTCCTCCCCTTAGGCAACCTTTGCCTAATGTGTTCCCACCCTGTGGGAGGTTCTTTCTTTCTTATTTTTCTATCTACAATACTTGGCTCCTATTCATCCCTTCGATCTTTCTGCCAAAATGACTTCCCTGAGTTCACGTATATCATATCTCCTTTTCTATTCTCTCACCACATCGCATTCCTCTCCCCTCTGTATCATTTGTCTGTTATGAAGTGATACTTATTTGTGTAAGTTTCTGATGAATCTGCCTCCTACACTACACTGTAAGCACCTCGAGGGCAAAGACCAAGTCTGTTTTTGTAGCTCAGTGACCCACCGTAATAGGAGCTCAAAAAAAATCTTTGTTGGATGGGTGGTAAGGTAGATGGATGAATGAATTTTAGAAGTATTGGGTAGGTGGATGGATGGATGGATGGATGGATGGATGGATGGATGGATGGATGGTTGGATGGATGGATTTCAGAAGAAGGGATGAATGGATGGGTGGATGGCTGAATTGTTGGTTGTAGGGTAGGTGGTTGAATGGGTACATGGATGATTAGGTAGATAAATGATGCTGCTTCCCTGGAATCCCTCAAAACAAAGTGCATTGGACATTGTTCTGATATTTTATCCTCTTTTAAATTGTGTCAAATGGCCTTACACAAGTTTTGGCCCAACCAGGACTATTTATAGAGTCCAGTATTTTACACGTTTACTCAACAGTCTGACGAATGATAGACTTCTGGTGTAGCAGTTAAGATGACACGGTTTTACAGCAGGTTCAGTCTTTTCATTGCCTCACTTCTCCATCAACAGCAGAATATTGAATCATTGGTTTCAATTCTTGATTTCCCTTAGGAGTGTGACATGTTCACACTTTCGTCAGGGCTCATAGGGAAGAAGAGTATTCCTCTAACCCTTGATTCTAGACTTGATTATGTAATTTACTTCTATCTATGGGATATTAGCACATATGATACCTGCCTTGTGGTATGACTGGTTCAAAAAGGATGGGAGAGATGTGGAGAAGATCTGGAGCTGAGCCTCAAGGCCAGCCTAGATGACCACAACCAACCCTTAGATGCACGAGTGAGCAATCAACATCGGTTGTTTGCCTGTGGTTATTTGTTATGTAGCATTATTATGGCCATAGATAACTGATACACCAACTGTGTGACCGTTGGCAAGTTATATAAGCTTCTTATGTCTGTTTCCTCATTAATAAAATGGAAGATAATATACTATCTCTTATGATCAATCTTCCGGAGTTCTTGTGAAAATTATATGTAGTAACACAAGTAAAGAATTTAGAACAGTGCCTGATATGTAGTAAGTGTCCAATAACTTTGGGCAATTCAGTATAATCATCATCATCATTATTCTATGTGATGCCATGAAAACTGGTACTTACATTGGAAGAGGAATTTTGGGTAGGTTTCAATCATGATCAAAGTCTGTTAATACACAGGTGAAGGAGATGAATTTTCTTTATTTTTGCGAATAGTAATTGCATTGACTGAACTTTCTTCCTGTGTCCAGCCCTGAACCAAAGACTATATGAGTTACCTTGCTGAATCCTCAGAACTCGTCCATGAAGTTGGCACTGCTGTTAACCCCACTTATGGAAAAAGAGACTGAGGTTTAGAGAGCTAATTTACCTAGCTAAGGAGGAATGGAATTGGGATTAAGTTTGATGAAAACTGCAGGTTTCATATCCATTAGCTGTATGCTCCACAACTAAAGATATCCAAATACTTTATAGATGAGGACTCTAAGGCTCAGAGAGGAGAGGTGTCTTGCCTGAGATCACACAGCTGGTAAATGGCAGAATGAGCTTCCATATGATATTGTCAGCTCTGTGAGATGAGAGGAAAGCTTATGGGGTGACCACAAACAGAGGGAGGGTCTCTATTCCCCATCCTCATCCTGGATGCCTAAGCATATATCAAAGAAATCCCCCTGGCATCAAAGAGGACCGATGTGTGCTGAGGCTAACTAGACATACATTCCTGGACCAACTGCTGGAAAATGTGCAAACATAGGAATATTTCTCCTGCAGAGCTGGGTGGTGTGCAGATGGGAGTTATACAGCTGTGGGATCCTGCAGGGCTCAGCAGCTGTGACTCACCCCCTCCACCGAGCTGGCCTGGCCAAATTGGATATTTCTGCCTCCCAAAGGACCTGTCGGCCTGCCACCCAAACACCTCCTCCTTGATTCCATCTTCTCTCCATTTGAGTTTTCAGAAACAGTTGAAACACGGTTCTGGAAGGAATATTGGGAGAACAAAGAGAGAAGAACATTGATGGAGTGCCAACTGCACACCACGCCCTGGCTGAGTAATTCACATGTTATAAACTCTTGTTTGGCAAAGGCTGATCCCGGAAACATGGACATCTCTGTGGGGCTGGTGAGAAATTTGATTCTCTCATAGACCTGCCGAATCAGAATCATCATTTCAACAACACCCCTGGAGATCCTATGCTCGTTAGTGCTGTTCACAATCCTCATTGACTCCCTTCTGATGTAAACCTGTCAAAGCCCATTTTATAGAGGGAAACTGAGGCTCAGGGCTAGGAGACTTGCCAAAGTTCTCCCAGGGAAAAAGAGGCTGGAATGCCATCTGCACTTGGCTCAATCTGCCCCAGAACCTGTGATCTGTGGGTCACCTTGCAAGCAAAGTGGCTCAGAATTCTGTGACTTTGGAACCATGAGAAAAAGGGGCCATATAGTGGAAGTTGCTTTATAAACCTCAGCAGTTTAAGTCTCAGTGCTGCCACCTACTTGTTAAGATGTCTCTCTAGGACTCAGTTTCCCATCCATGAAATGGGAGCAGGGAGGCATCAGTTTTGCCTGGGAATTTCTGATTCCCGGAACCAACCGAAAGTTGGTGCCGTGGAATTGCTAGAGTTGAACCACAACCACCCTCCAACCTCAAGCAACCCTTTCAGGGGACACCCCCACACCCCACGGAGCCCCCGGGAGCCCGCCAGCCCCCTAGTCAGAGAACCGCCCAGCCGCCTCAAACACCACACAAAATCGCAGGCAACAGGGCAGAAAACCCAATTATTCTCAGCTGTTACACTGCTTAATTTAATATTTCCAACGAGTTCCTGGAGCTGCTCCTCAAGAATGAAATGCATATTTGGGCTCTGTCACAAAACATTACATTTTGTCAAGGCAATCCATTTCGCCGCGGTAATTTGGAAGCGCTCGCCCCGGCCCCCGTGAGGTCTGGGGGCTTTCACTGCGTCTTCTGGGAAAAGAGGCCGGAACGGGGATCTCCGCCCTGTTAGGTGGCTGCGGTGGGCTGACAGCACCTGGTCTGACGACTATCTTTCTGAAGCGCCAGGAAGAGAGAGTTTGGGGACGCCTGGAGCCTCCCCTGCCACCAGGACTAAGGAAGCAGGACCTAACATGGCATTGCTGGTGAGGGCGACTCTGATTTAAACTTTTAAGACAGATTCCACAAGCCATCGTTCCTAGCCACTGAAGAGAAAACAATTAAGTGAAGATAGTAAGAAGGGAAAAAAGTCACCTGCAAACTCAGCTAGAGATGAAGATGAACGTTGTGACAATTTTGTTATATATGCATGTAATGTGGCTTATAAACACTGTGCACGCACGTGCGCATGCACACACACAACCACATGGGATCCCACTCTGTATGCTATGCTGCTTTTTATTTTATTTGGTTATGAAATAACTTTAGACTCACAAGACGTTGCAAGAGCTTTATGGAGTATTTTATGTTCCTTTCTTCCCTGATGAAATTTATAGGACCACAGTACATTATCACAACTAGGAAACCAGCATGCTGCGTACTAGCTTATTGTGTCTTTGCAGTAAACACTTTCTTATTGGGAATAAAGGTTTTGGCTTCGCATTAGCAGTTGAGTCCTGATTCTGCAGACTCTTTCTACCTGTGGGATCTTGATCTAGAGACTTGGGTTTCTGATCTGTTAAATGAATTGATAAATGGACCACTCACGTCATGGTGGGCTTGTTGTGACCCTTGACACACAATGTGCGACCCATGTGAAATGTTCAGAAGATACTATCGGGGGTGATTCCTGAGTCATGCTGATGCTAGGGGTGGAGAGGGGCTAAGAAGGTAGGATCCTTGTTTCTCTAGCTCCCAATAATCAGAGCAACTGTGTTTCTTAAAATCTATTTGATGAATTTTATATAATTCGGTTTTAAGAAAAGGTAGGATTCTAGGGGTTTGGAGGAGGAGGAATTCTGCAGGTTTTCCTGACCTTGGGTGGCTATGTAGGATTCAGTTGCATGGAATCCCTGTTCTTTACTTGGTCAACCCCCTGTTGTTGGACATTTAGGTTGTTTCTTTCTTTCTTTTTTTTTTTTTAATACAAACAACTCTACAATGACCATATTGGTGCACCTATTCTTGTGTACCTGTCTAAATAGTTCCTTAAGTTCTTAAAGTAATTTTACACAAATCAGAAAGACCTGATTAAAAAGGAAGTAGGTGCTTTTCTTGAATGAAGCACAGCACCAGGGACCCCTCTTGTAGACCCTTGGGCAGGGGTCACATATAAATAAAGCTATTTATATGCTTAGCACTTAACTAGCTTATTGTATTAAATTCTCCTATTGCTGGGTATGGTGGGAATTTTTCTTCCCATTTTGCTGATGAGAAAACTGAGGTTCCCAGAGGTGGAGCTGCTTCTCCCAGGCCATATGGTTAATAAGGATCTTGAGTGTGCAGCTAAGTTCTTTCCAGGATGTCTCAGAGTACGCTCCACCCACCCACACACTCACACACATACATATACACCCTCTATGGGGCTAGGTTCTAGGTTGGCTTCCGGCTATCACACACAACCTCTTGCACCTCAGTCCTTCGGTGGAGGGACAGGCTAACACAGAGGAAGCCAAGAAACTAGTACTCCAACCCCTTTCCCCTCCTTCCTGTCATTGGCTGGACCTACCTGGGGGCAGGAGGGCACAGGACAGGAGCCCCTTGATACAGCTCAGCCTCCCTGGGCACAGAGCAGGAAAGAGAAGGGGGAGAGTGAGTGGAGGCGTCAGTGGGGGAGATATCTTATACTATGGAGTGAGCTAGTGAAAGACGTGAATGATTGAATGAGTGAGTGGAGCCCAAAAGCAGCTGTCTCCCTGTGACTCAGCCCTCCCCTCCCCAAAAGCCACCCTCCCTGCTCCAACCACCCCCCAAGACCCAGGCTGGGGGTCAAACCCTCCTTAGCTTCCCTCATTATCCCATCAAATCGGGGGCTGTCATTAGCCCCCAGCGCTGAACAAAGGGTCCTCGCCCAAGCAGCCATATCCACGGGGCTAATTAATTGGATTAATGGTAGAGCAGCCCACACTGGGTCTGGCTCATATGAACTGCTGAACACCAATCCCCAAAGTCATTGGAATATGGATGAGGCAAATTGAGTTAAAATTGAGGAGATTGCTGCATTCATTAGCCCGCCCACCCTCTGAAGTCGCTGGTTAATATGCAAACTATTAATATGCAAATCAGTGCAAATGAAAAAAATAAAAGAAGTGTGAACTCCCCCCCTCCCTTTTTTGGAAACTGGACTACACTTGGGCAGCTGCTTCCCATGAAAGGGAGAGGCAAAGCATGAGTGTGCGCAGGTCTCCAAGGCAGAGCGGCACTGGGGGCTCTTACATCAGAAGTTAATTACAAGCAGTAGCAGGGACACCACACACCTTTATCAGCCTGCAAACATGTGTAAAGTGGGGCTCCCCGGGAAGTGGACTCCCGGGAAGGTCTGCTGCTCACCTGGGAGCAGGTTCCTGGCAGCCTCCAGAACTGTTTGGGTGAGGCTAGATCAAATTTTTTATTTGCGTGTGCTTGACTTTTATTTTGAGGTAGAAATAAAGTATAAATATATACTATATAGATGTGGCCATTTCTATATATTCAATAGTTTATCCATAGATGCTTGTGCATGTATTTGCTACATAAGCAATATGTGTTCATTATAGAAAAATGAGGGAACAGTAAAAGCTTAGTTTGCCACGGTTGGAACCAGATCAGAACCCAAAGTGAAGTCAAATGAAAAAGTCAGTTGAAACGGGGAATCATTTTTTTAAGTGATGTGATCATACATCAAGTATTTTATTCATTTTCAATTCATTGATTCTTTAATCAGGGGTACAGTCATATATGTCAAAATTTTAATGGTTCTAAAAAGAAAAATAGGAGAAAGTCCCTTGTTCGTTTCTGTCCCTCCTCTGTGTCCCTGTCACCCAGCTAACTTCCCCAAAGGCAACAATGCCAAAAGCTCTTAAGAATTCTTCCTTTTAGATTCTAGGCACATATAAGCAATTCTGCTTATGCGTTGTCCTCTCTTTTGCAGAGACGACTTGTGTGTCTTGCCTTGTTCACTCAAAAGAGCATCTCAGACACTGTCCAGGAGGACCTTCTTTGTCCTAAATGCACATATGGTGTGTCACCTGTGGGAGGGCCGTTACGGCTTTCCCCAGTGCCCAACTGATGGATATTTAGGTTGCTTTTTTATTTATTTGGCTATTTCAACCAATGCCACATTAAAAACCCTGTACATATGACATTTTGAATGTGTGGGAAATTATCCTTGTGGGAGGCTCCTGGAGGCAGAATTGCTAGATTCAATGGTCTGTCCATGACTAGTTTTGATGATTCTGCCACAAGGCCACACTAGCTGCCACTCCCACGAAGTATAGAGAGTGCCCACTTGCCCATGGCCTTGCCACACAGAGAGTTATTGAGTCTTTGCCAATCCAATAGGTGAAAAAGGTTATCTCATGGAGGTTCATTCAATTTGCATTTTTCCCCCAAAGGTGAAGCTGAGTATTTTTTTAATGTGTTTCAAAGCTATTTGTATTTTCTGTCTGTTATCTCTGTTCATTCCTTGTCTTACTTTTCCATTATGTTATTAGTTTTCCTCTCTTATTGATTAGTAAATAGAACACTTTAAAGACTTAAGACATTAGCTTTCTGTCTGTGATATGATGTCACAGTATTCCTCCCACCCCTGGTTTCTGTTTGTCTTGGGATTTTATGGTTTTATAGGTAAAAAAAAAAGATTACATTTTTTACTTAAAGTTTATATATGTACGCTTATCCACCAAGCTTTTGATACTGGGCCAAGGCTGTACCTTTGAATTTAACTTCTTTGCCTGGAGGTCACGTTCAACCTCTTTCTTGACTAAACCCACAGTTGAAATGCATCATCTCTCATTACAATGTCTGGATTTGATTTCTGTTCAGGAAAGCAAGAATTTAAAACACTTAAAATCCATCTGAGTGTGGGATTTTTCTCAATCTTTCATGGTTCCCTTCTTCTATCTCTTACAATTTTCTTGCTTACATTGTACATATAGATAGATAGATATATACATACATACATACATATATACATACACACACATACATATACACAGCTCTGCACACATCTCTCTCCAGGTTCCTCACGTCTCAGCACAAACACCCATCTTCTAGGAAGCTGTCCATCACCTCCAGGCACTAAGGGGAGCCTTCTGAGGTTCCCTGCAATGGCCTGTGTGCCCTCTATTATCACTCTGACATCCCAGCATCCTGCTTGTCTGGCTAGATGGCTAGATAGATGAATATGTGAGAATTGGGATGGGCGGATGGATGGATGGATGGATGGATGGATGGATGGATGGATGGAAGCATAGTTGTATAGAAAGATGGTTAGACGATTTGATGGACAGATAAATGGGCGAGTAGATGGATTAATCAATTAATGGATGCTTGGGTTGATAGATAGATAGGCGATTGGATGAATGGGCAGTTGGGTGAATGCTATCTCTTTATTTATTTTTATTCTTTGTCATTTTAACATTACAAATCAGTATTTTTAAAAATAATGCTAAGAAAATTGATAATGGAGTTAAAAATTATATCCTGGGCTCTCAGATTAAAGTGTTGTGCTTCCTTTCGTCCTCATCCTCCTCTCTGCATTCATTGCTTGAGAATGTACAATATCATTTTAAATGCTCTGATAAGTCCTGCAATAAATAAACATTTGACTTCATTTAATCCAGAGTTTACTGACTACAGCCAGTGACAGATCTTCTGTTCCCAAAGCACCACTTAACATAAACCTGGAGCTACTCTACAGCAGTGGTCCCCAACCCCCGGCCGTGACCGGTACCGGTCCATGGGCCATTTGGTACCGGTCCGCAGAGAAAGAATAAATAACTTACATTATTTCTGTTTTATTTATATTTAAGTCTGAACGATGTTTTATTTTTTTAAAATGACCAGATTCCCTCTGTTACATCCGCCTAAGATTCACTCTTGACGCTTGTCTCAGTCACGTGATTAAACCAGTCCATGGCCCAAAAAAGGTTGGGGACCACTGCTCTATAGTATAACCTGATGATTAAAGGCACAAAACACCTTCAGAAATTTTTTACTTGGCAATCCCTTACTTGAAGTGCTTCTATGATGGGAAAGTCATAGCGTGTGTGTGTGCGCGCGAGCGTGCACGCTGATGGTATGTGTGTAAAAACACTACTCTAGATGTTGTGTGCTCCCCTGACTAGTGAGAGAACTTGCGTGTGGTTGTGGTGCTCCATTTCCCCTTTGCCTCACATCTACCACCTATTAAAGGAGGAACACGATGGACTGAACCTCTCAGCTCCTTCCATTTCCATCCTGGCTCTGTGATTCTGCCAGCTTCCAAGGAATGTGTCCCTGAGTAGATCACCTACTATGAACTGTCCCATGTTTTTCTTCTCTCTCGAGATGCCTACACATTTCATTTGTCTAAGGGACAGACAAGAGGGTAAAGTATCTACATTTACTTTAAATAGTTAGATATAGTTAGATACTGTGATGCTGTGACTGAGTTTTCCATGCTTGCCCCAGGTCCTGGCAGGGTGGGGGAACATCTTGTTTCCGAGCATGGCCCAGCCTTGCCAGGCACAATCAGCTCCCAGCACCGCTGCTCTGCGCCCAGCTTGGTGCCCATCCAGAGCAAACTAACCCGTCCCTGGGTTTTGACTGCAGTGCCTTGCTCCTCCTGCTCTGATCCGTCCTCTCTCTGCAGACTCAGCGGTGGTGGCTGAGCCAGCAAAATGGTTCCACCCCCGCTGTTCCAAAAACTCACAGCAGCGGCACGAGAGTCACCATCACTGTTCTCCCAGTGAGGACTGCAGGGGCTCGACTGAGTCTCCCTGGGCTTGCGGGACTGTGAGATGTATCTGAGTTGAGACTGAAGGCCCGGCACCTGGACAGAGGCTCGAAGACCCCTCAGTGAGGGCTCCAGAGAGGCTGGAGACAGACATTACCACCCCTACCATCACTCCTCAAAGTGGGATCTGCCTGCAACATCCATGACATGAACGCAACCTGAGGACAGGACACGCTGAACAGAACCAACCTTGGCCACCTGAACGCCATTTCCTCATGACTCCCCCAAGGATCCAGCTGCCTGGTGCCTCCTTCCCAGCTGAGAAGGGCACGCAGGAAGAATGTCCAGTATAGGTCTTACACATACTAGGTGCTCAGCAAACACCATATTTCATTCCATCAAATATGCCATTAATTGTAATACGCGCCATTATTTTATGTCTGGCTAACAATAACAACAACAAAAAAAGCTACCAGTGAAAATATGGTATACTGTTAATTGAAAGATGAATCTCCATTTCAAAGACATTAAAATCTATATCAGTCCAGTCTGGAATCGACTGTGTCTGGTACCTATTAAGTAAGAGATCCCATGGGCAAATGGTAGAAGGCTTAGTTGTATTGTTTGTTTTTGTGTTTGCTGTTGGTGCTGCCACTGACTTGCTTTGTGACCTTGGAAAAGTCACTATCCACCCCTAGGCCTCAGGTTCCTCACTGTAATGGGGGACTCACCCTCCTCCCTCATACCCTCATTGGGCCACTGCAGACATAACACAGGATCAGAGCAACAACAGATCTCTGTAAGCTGCAAAGATGTTTAAACAGGGACACGAGATGCTTAACCAACTGTGAAACCCTGGTCCAATGTACCTACAGTCAGTGTATTTGCTGTGTGTCTTTGGGCAAGCTGCTCCACCTCCCTGAGCCTCAGTTTTCCCTTCCCTTCTCCTTGGTAGAGACAAAGATAACAGGGCTGCTGGGAGTATGAGACAAAGTGAGGTTTATAAGGTTCTTAGCACCACGCCTGACACAATAAACAGCAAATCCTATCAGTCACGACTATTTGTGCATATATTTGAATGGTCAGAGTGGTAAGAAACATGCTTTTGGTGGCCTTCTTCTCTTGTTTATTTTATAGCATCATTATATCTCCAGTGCCTTGCAGATAGCCTGCTCATTGAACAATCAGGTGAATGAATGAATGGATGAATAAATGAATGAATGAATGAATGAATGCATATTCTCATGCTTGTGAGACTGAGATGCACAAGCATAAGCTTTGTGAATCCCTCAGAGGCAAAATGAGGATCAAATCACTATGGAGATCATGTCGCTTCACCCCCATTTCACAGAGGAGGAAATTAAAGCTCGCAGAGGTTCAGAAAGTTGCCCAAGTCCATGCCACTCATGAATAGACTCCAGCCCAAGACCGTGAATACCATCTGTGGTTTTTCCCCTTCAGACTCACACCCAACTCCGATCTGCAGTGAGCAGGGCAGGCTGTTGGCAGGTTGCACACTGTACTGATGTCCCCAAGGCAATTGCTTTCAAAGGAGCGACTGCCTGAGCCTCCCAGGCCTCAGACCTGGCCCATTATTATTCTTCTTGGGGTAATAAATACATTTTAAAAGAAACAGATGCTGGAACAGTTGGACAGGAAGGGCCCAGGCATGTGAAGAGGAATCTGGGTTGTGAAAAATTTGTCTGTTTGCCAGACGGTAAGCAATACGGTGCCGACAGCCAGGTCGGAGTCCGACTGCCAGGGAGGCAGATTGGACCTCTCCGCTGTGCCCTGCTGGACCTTTCAGGCCACCGTCCTCAGGTTCCCAAATGGGTATTGAGCTATTGCTTCTGACAAAAACAGGCCCATGATGCCAATAGCCACTCTCTGCAATGGGTTAGCCACCCTCATCTTGGGAGCCACAGCAAGTTCTACAGCAAGTGGCAGGGCTGGAAGAAGGCTCTTCTGACTCACGCGCAACTGCCTTCAGTGCATGGCTTTTCTCTCCCTCATACTGGCCTCCCTCTCTGATGGTGCTTGCTACTTGCCATCTACCACCCTGGCATAGACCCTGTGATGCTGTAATAGGAAAGGATGTCCTTGCTACCTCCTGCCTGGTGAGAATGTGTCACTCTCCCTGCACGGCCACTAATGGGAGAAAAGAAATGCTGGCTGATGTACAAAAGATGGCGTGGCTGCTGCACGTGCAGGTCTAGTTTCAGTGAAGCAGAGATGTCCAGAGCAGACTCATGTGGCCCAGGATCGACACCCCAGTGATCTCACCCTTGGCCTGAGCTCACCAATCTGTTGCTTTTTGGCAGAAAAACATAGCCCATGGGCAGAGGCAGGAAAATAGCATGTTCAATGTATGGCCTCCCAGCCAATCCAGCAGGGAAGAAGTGATTGCCCCCATTCTGCGGATGAGAAAGTGGAGGCTCTAAGAGGGTATGTGACTTGCTCAAATTTGTGCAGCTCAGAGCTGCACAAATCAGCATTGGGTTGCCTGGCTCTGATTTCTTTTCCCTTTCTGCCTACCTATCTATCTTCCCAGGAATAGACTAACAAGTTTCCTCCATTCTCCCTAAACACTGGTTGGAGATGCAGATATCTTACTCTTTCCCTCACCTTCTTGGTGGTCCGAACATAGTGAGGTATCCATTTGTTGCCGGGAGAACTAATAACAAGAACCTGTCTTTTTTCCCCTGATATGTTGTGTCACCTGAATTTGGGGGAGGGGAGATATTCCTTTCTAAAACAGTAATGATAAAAGTCTCTGCCTAACCTTTAATGAGGGCTATATTCCAGGCTCTACATTAAGCTTTGTACACACATCTTGTTATTTAACCCTCTCAGCTCCCCTGTGAGGTGGCTGCCCGCATTACCATGCTATCGTAACAATAAGAAACATGTTTAGAAAGTTGGAGCTAAGATTCAGCCCCAGGTTTCCTGACTATGCACTAGATTCTCTAGGTGGCTTCACTGGATTCACTGGTCCTTCAGCTTGGAGAGATGGGAAAGCCAAGAATGGTCTTTTTGGACTCCCTTGCAGCTACAGTTCTGGATGTGGTTCCATCGCTACCAATGGGAGGCACTGAGTGAGATTTGGGAAGCTGATACAAAGGTGCTTCTGCTTGTCGGAAAGTATAATCGTGCAAACTTGAGACTTTTCTGAAGCAGAAAACTCATATCATATTCCTACACCCTAGCTCTGCAGAGGCAGTAGTGTTGAACAAGGGATGGCTTCTTGCTTCTAGTATAATTCCAGCAGTAGCTGTCCAGGTTTCTTGTTCAGTAATTTATGGGAGTTATTCAAAGAGGCTCAGCCTAGATAGTGCTCCTTCTGTCCAATCAATGGTTTTGTATGCACCTAAATCCTTGTATTAAATCCCATCCTGCTTAAAATACATAGAATGGATTTTGCTTCCTGCCTAGAACCTGCACTGGTATTCGGTGTGACATCGGGGACACCTATTCTGAGTCTCAACCCTCATATTTCTCACCTGTATAATGTATAGCAGAGGTCGGGAACCATTTTGGCTGAGAGAGCCATGAACGCCACATATTTTAAAATGTAATTCTGTGAGAGCCATACAACGACCCGTGTACCTTACGCATTATTCAATAAAAATTTGGTGTTCTCCCGGAGGACAGCTGTGATTGGCTCCAGCCACCTGCAACCATGAACATGAGCTGTAGGAAAGGAATGGATTGTAATACATGAGAATGTTTTATATTTTTAATGTTATTATTATTTTTTTATTAAAGATTTGTCTGCAAGCCAGATGTGGCCATCAAAAGAGCCACATCTGGCTTGCGAGCCATAGGTTCCCGACTCCTGATATATAGGGTCACAAAGGGACTCTAAAGAGGAAATGGAAGCAAAAAGTCTTTCCCATTATAAAATATTCTGCAGAAATCACAGTCCAGTTAAAATGTACTTTCCCTAATAGGGAATGTGGGGCATGATTTCTTCCGTTACTGACCCTCCCATCCTTTATTCTCAAACCCATTACAGAACCAGATACCCAATCAGGTTGCTAAGGACCTGAAGGGCAGCTGGTGTAGGGAGCAAGCGGGATGACTGGCTTATAGCTCATGTTTGCTTATGAACTCCCTCACCTATAATTACACTACCTGTCCCATCTCACCTGGGTCCCTGCTATGAGAAGAGAAGCTACTGGCCTGGGCTGCACGATTCTTGTCTTTCTATCTTTACAGGAGGTAATGACAGGAGACTCCAAAAAACAAGTTTTGTCCTCACTTTTCTTGAAATCTTGCAGCCTCCAAAGTTGACAATGCCGATCAGGGCCCTTGGGAACTGTACTTGTTGCACAGAGAAGCAGGTCTGAGGAGGACGGTTGTGAGAAGGGAGCCAGGATGTGTCAGCCACTGTCAGATGGACTTCTGTGTACGGGGAAGCTAGATTCCAGGGGGACTGAGGGTGTGTGGAAACCAACAGGTTCAGTCCATCATTCAATTAACAGTTTTGACCACCTACTATGTGCCAGGTCCTGTGCTTGCATTAGGAATTCAGTAGGAAAGAAATTGGACTGATAGCTTTTTAGGGAAGAGAGAAGCAAACAGATATTTATACATGAGAGTGACTAGTGCCAAGTTGAGGGAAGCAAAGGGGATGGTAGGAGCCCAGAGAACCCATCTGACCCAGCTAGAAGCTATCTAGGAACACTGCCTGGAAGAGGTGACAACAAAGCTGTAACCTGAAGAATATACAGGACATTTTTCAGTCATAAGGGGATGGTGGAGCAGGGAGTGGGAGTGTGCTCTTAGCAGAAAAAGAAGCTTGAGCAAAGATTTTGGACTGAGAATGAGGACTCAGAGTTGCTCAGAAGAGTTGCTGAGTAAGGAGTGTGGGGGGAGGGGAATGGCAAGGCCAGATCTGGATTACACAAAATCTAAGGTATTTTTTTTTCTTTTAAAATTGTATAGCGCTCTGCCCTAGGCCAAAAATCCACTTCCAGTCAAGTTTAGGAAAGCCAGGCAGGCTTCTCTGGACCCCAGGGGCCTCTTGTGAGTGATTAATATTGAGAAAAGGTCCCTCTTTACCTACCTTTACTCTGGAGACACTCAGCAGAACCCTTCCAGGGAGAAATGTCGTGTGAGATGACCAAGATTTGGAATGAAATGGAAGGAATGAGAAAAAACGTATATTTTCTCGAGTTAAGATTCTCTGTCTTGCCTGACCAGGCGGTGGCGCAGTGGATAGAGCGTCGGACTGGGATGCCAAGGACCCAGGTTCGAGACCCTGAGGTCGCCAGCTTGAGTGCAGGCTCATCTGGCTTGAGCAAAAAGCTCACCAGCTTGGACCCAAGATTGCTGGCTCGAGCAAGGGGTTACTCAGTCTGCTGAAGGCCCATGGTCAAGGCACATATGAGAAAGCAATTAATGGACAACTAAGGTGTCGCAACGAAAAACTAATGATTGATGCTTCTCATCTCTCTCTGTTCCTGTCTGTCTGTCCCTATCTATCCCTTTCTCTGACTCTCTCTCTGTCCCTGTAAAAAAAAAAAAAAAAAAAGATTCTCTGTCTTAGCTCTAGTAATCAAAATGCTGTAGCAGCTTTTTTTTACACCAAAGAAAGCACATCACATTCTATGCATTAATTCATGTGGCTCTCACCATGTCTAAAGAGGGGAAGAGTACTGTTTGAATTAAGGATTGACAATTCTTGTACACTTAAGTGTAAGCTCCTAGGGGGAGGTCAGAATGCTTTTATCATTTGTTTCTGCACTTATAGGGCCTGAAGTGATTCAGGGTCCAGGGAACAGCTTACTGAGTGTGTACTGAATAAATGAATGAAATAATTTAAACAGTAAATAAGAGTCTGCTACAGTGCCAGGCACATATTAGACGCTTGACAATGGCACATTCTTATTGTGAGCCCTGGATTAGTCAGAAGCCTGGATTCTTTGTCAAGTTTTACCTTTACTATGCAGTGAAACATAAGGCCAATCTCTTTCCCTCTCTAGACTTAAATAAAATTTGAGGACAAACAAAACTAAATGATGGTGGGTAACAGAACAGGGCTTGCCCCTTTGGGGGGTGGGTAGGGCAAGGCTTGACAGGGAAGGGACATGAGTGAGCTTCCTGAGAGAAGGAGTTTGGGTTACACAGGTATTTGCATTTTACAAAACTCAGTTTTCAGTGCATTTATGATTTATATATCTCAATAAAGTGTACATAAAACTAAACAAATATCAACACTGCATTGCTGAAATGTTTGCTCGAAAAAGCATCAAAAATAAGACAGATTAATGGAGAAGAAAGTTAAATAGACAAACAGACGAGGAAGCAAGTATAGAAATGCTAATGGTGGGATCTCAGGAGAGGATACGAACTTTAGAAAACGTTTTGGACTTTTTCTAAAAAGATTGTTATAAACTTCTTTTAACATTTCAGTCTTTGAAATGTTTTACAATAGAATATTGGTGAAACAGGAGGGTCTGAACCCCACTTAAGTTTAGCACAGAACCCACCATCTTCACCATCCCCATTTGTTTTGTTTGAAGAACAATGGTATGAAAAATGAATTAATCTAAGGAATTCCAAGGACACACATAGATTCATCTCCTACATATATTTTTCTATCTCTGAACTCCTGGAAAAGGATAACTGATGACTGGGTAAATTATTCCTGATTCCTATGTGAATACTAATAATTGAAGATTCTCTGTGACTAATAACACCACCTGCATGACGGGCGTGATTCTGATTAAGCAAACACTGATTGAGCTGGACCATGTGCCAGGCATCGGGGCTGCATAGATTTTACAGCGATATTTCCAAAACAACCCAACAGAGAGGAAACATCTACGTAATTATTTTACAGATCTCAAACCGAACTCAGAGGTGTTTAGAAACTTACCTGAGGCCACAGAGCCATGGAAATGGTCTTTAGTGAATCTTATTTTTCTCTTCCTAGAAAATGTACCACTCTCCTTATTTTTGGACCACCCCCTCAAAAAAAACCCTTATTTTTTTGCCTTTTTAAAAAATGACTTTATTGAGATATAATTTACTTGCTATATAATTCACCCTTTTAAAGAGTATAATTCACTGGTTTTTAGAAAATGCACAAAGTTGTGCAATTATTATTACTGTATACTTTTGTATTTTCACCACCCCCAAAATAAGTCCTTTTCCTATTAGCAGTCACATTCCCTTCCACCACCAACCCCTAGAAACCACTAATCTCTAAATCTCTTTCTAAGAGTTTTGGGCATTTCATATAAATGACTGGCACAGGCAAACCAGAGGCCTTCTGTGGGATTTTCTAAATTGGAAATAGAAAAAGAAAATCTTGCTTTTTCTTTATAAGTCTCAGGCTTTGTGCTCATAGGCTAAAAAATACTAGGTGTCATGAGACCTTCATGAAAAGAATACTCTATGCCAGGAATGCTACATGGGCCATTCATTCAAACCACATGGCAACCCTACAAAAGGAGAATGTTCCTTTCCTTATCTTACAGAGGAGGAGACTGAAGGTCAGAGAGGTTAATTTAATTTTCTAAGGGAACAGAGCCCAAAAGGTGAAGGTTCAAACCAGGCCTAGTGCCCTTATGATATGCTTAGAGGATTCCGCAATGGATGGATGAGGTCTGCCTGTAGCTCCTGAGACCTCCTCCCATCTGGAATAGCACTGGTCAGAGCTATCTACCTGCCCCCAACCAGGACCCCCAAATTCACACTGCCAAGCAGCTGCATATCTCCCAGTAACCAGAGCATCCCAGTTAGAGACCGGAAGGAGCTACCTGGTTCTTCAGGTCCTAGATAACCCAGTCTTCATTGTGTCTGCACAATGTCCCTTCCTGTATAAACAAGAGGCAGAGTTCAAGATCTGGCGTTGGTTATGGGGAAATGAAAGAATGAGTTCTCTGGCCGTCGAGGATTCCTTCTTAATTCTGGGGGCATTTTTGTTTCTATGGCAACCTCTCAGCTGTCAATCAATCACAGTGCACTGTAGTAAAAAAAAAAAAAAAAAAAAAGACAGGAACAATAAGCAAGACTGGCTTAGGGACTGGACTCCTAGATCCATACCCAAGCTAGAAAGTGCCAGCTTACCTCACTTCATCCTTAGAGGTAGATAATAGGAATCCCATTTTACAGGTGAGTAAGCTGAGGGCAGAAGGACTTTTTTTAAGTTTATGTATATACTTGCCACAACAGCTCATCATTCTCATCTGACAGATGACAAAACTGAGGTTTGGAGAAGGAAGTGGCTCAGCTAGGAGATGGCAGAGCCAGGGTTTGAACCTACAACTCTAGAACCTGTAGAGTTGAGGCCATGCTCACCTTTCCAGGTGCAGCTCTTCTGGCTCTGATGAAGGAAAAGATTGTGGTGAGGCCCTTGGGAACCACTGTGCATGAAATTGAATGTTATTGACATCTTAAAATCCAAGGTGTGTTTATGTCTGTCTGTGTCTGTGTGTGCTTGCCGCACTTTAAACAAAAAGGCTTAGAAGTTCTGTGCTTCTCTCAGAAAAAAGAAAGGAGAGAGATACCTGTTTAAAAAATCCATCGATGAACCCAGGGGCTTGAGCTTCGGGTCCGGTGGTTTCTAGAATAGCTAAGATGTGGTCATTGGAGGCCACGTGGTGCTAATACAGGGGGCCCCAAACTTACGGCCCGCGGGCCACATACAAGGCCAAAAATCCGCCCGCCCCCCCCCGCACTTCTGGAAGGGGCACCTCTTTCATTGGTGGTAAGCGGATGCATCCTGTGCTCCTGCAGTACTGTATATGGCGGCGCCGCAAAGCGCAGGGTCGCTCACGTACAGTAGTACTTCCGCTGACACAGGACGCACGAGTCACGGCTCGGAAGCACATGATATCACTTGTTACAGCTAGCAGTGACAAATATGGAACTGGACATTGACCATCTCATTAGCCAAAAGCAGGCCCATAGTTCCCATTGAAATACTGGTCAGTTTGTTGATTTAAATTTACTTGTTCTTTATTTTAAATATTGTATTTGTTCCCGTTTTGTTTTTTTACTTTAAAATAAGATATGTGCAGTGTGCATAGGGATTTATTCATAGTGTTTTTTATAGTCCAGCCCTCCAACGGTCTGAGGGACAGTGAACTGGCCCCTTGTGTAAAAGGTTTGGGGGACCCCTGTGCTAATACTATTACAGAGTTCACAGGGGAGGAAAAGGGGGGCAGGCGGAGTGAAAAAGCTACTTTCGCCAACTCTCCAAACGGTTCCGCCCACTAAGTCTGTGTAAGGTGCCAGATCAGATTAGAGCCACCAGTTGCCACTTATCCTGTCTTGACTTCACTAAGGATCATTAAGCGCTGAAAATCCCTTTTACGGTGTTTAGGACACCTCCAGAGGAGTTTGCTGTGTAAATATTATTCCACCATTAAATCCTGCAACAAGGCCACCGTCAACAAGTGGGATTCGCAACGGTTCCACCAAGGGGTCTGCAGCGGGCGTCTGTGATGTGCGGCCAAGGAGCTCGGCTAAGAAGCTGGCTCCTTCGATAAAGCCCCTCCTTCTCCTGCCGAGGCGTCCTGCCGTTCGGGCCTGCTTAATGGAACCAGCCGCGGGGGCGCTATTTGGGCTAGGGATCAAACACACCATCGGGAGCCACTTGGAGCAACGGCCTGCCTTGGACAGCTGGCATTCACGCGGAACCCACTTAAATCTGGAGAGGGGGCTTTGGGGGCTGCAGCCAACTTGGCTGAGGCTGGGGCCGGCCCCCACCCCGTATCTCCAGCCTCAGCAGATACGGGCATCTGTCTAGGCCAGGAGACATTTCCCTGCTGGAGGCATCCCAGCCTTGGCTGTTCTTTCGTCTGCACACCCAGACCCTTTCTTTATTAATTTATGTATCTGGAGGAGGGAAATCGCTCAATGATGAGCCATCGATTATTGTGGATGGATGACCTATCTGACTCAGCAGATGCTGCCACGGCTGCCGCTGGTGCCAAGGTCACTGCTTTCTGCTTTTCTTTTGAGAGGTGTGTGTGTGTGTGTGTTTTAATTTAATTAATTTATTTTTAAGCTGATTTGCAGGTTGCACTCCTGGGATATGGTGACAGAAGACGGAGGACTTAAATATGGAAAGGCAAGATGCAGCGCCTGGCCCGGGATGGGTAGACATTCACTGGGCGCTCACTGGTTTTTGAACACCCTCCCCTGTGCTAAGTGCTGGCCTGGGTGCTGGGAACTCAGCAGTGAGTCAGACAGGCATGCTCCCCTCCTGGTGGCATTCAAAGTCTGGGGCTCTGGCCATGTAATCCAAGCTCTGGGGCTCGTGGGCTGTGACTGTAGGGCCTGAGTCGATCCCGACCCACACTGCATGCTCAGTACACGGTCAGTGAGATGAGGCCTGCAGAGCCCCGATCAAGGCCTCTGGCACGTAGCAATTGCTCAGTTAATGCTAACTAACTCTTTTATTCTCCCTTTGGGGATTTAAGTCCAAGCTTAGTCATTTTTGCAGCTGTGTGACATTGAGATAATCCCTTTCCCTCTCTGAGCCTCAGTTTACACTTCTATCAAATGGGGCTTATAATAATATCTGTTTATGGAGCTGTTGAAAAAGACTGTTCATCCCTACACGGGCTTGTTTGACAAACATTGTTGAACACCTAATATGTGCTGGGTGCTGAGGGTTTAGTGACAAATGAGACTCAGTGTCCTCATCAAATTGCTCATAGTTCACTGAGGATTTACAGGAAATGCAATGGCCTGTGGCCAGAGCTGTGATGGGGCAACTCAGGAACATGGTGGGAGCCTGAATGAAGGGCACTGAATGTATGGGGGACAGGCTGGGGGACAGGGGACAAAACTCCCTAGATCAGGGGTCAGCAAACTCCAGCCCACAGGCCAAATGTGGCCCACTGTCTGCTTTTGTACAGTGTCAAGCTAAACATGGTTGTTGCATTTTTAAATGATTTTTTAAATCACAATAATATTTCATGCCATTTGACTACTTTATGAAATTCAAATTTCCATGTCTATTGATAAAGCTTTATTGAAACATCACAATGCCCATTCATTTACAGGTTGTCTGTGGCCACTTTCATGGGAATGATGTCAGAGTTGAGTTGTAGCAACAGAAACCGAGTGGCCCCCAAAACCTACAATGTTTACTGTTTGGTTCTTTACAGAATAAGTTTGTCAACCGCTGTCCTTGGGAAAGTTATGTGTGAGCCAAGAGCTGAAGGACAGGTGGTTGAAAGTGGTGAGGAGAGGTCTGCTTTGCAGGTTGGACAGAAGTTCCAGCATCTTCAAGTATGACGCAAGCCCCACGTGGCACACTGACAAATGCCATACCAATTGGAGTATTCGGAACAGTGGAAGACAGGCCCATTGACAACTGGATTAGAGAAAGCACAAAAGGATAATAATGAGAGAAGATCTCATTTATTAACCACATTCAGCCACCAAATGAACCTGCGAGAAGAGATCATTAACTCATTTCACAGAGGAGGAATAGGGAGCTCAGAGAGGTGAAGACACCTGGTTAAGGTCACACAGCCAAACCCAGATCAGAAAACCCCAGCCTGCTGTACTCTCAAATCCGTGCTCTAAACCCACACTAATAAACCCAGGCAACTGACTGCTCATGTTCTGCAGTGTCGTGAAGCTAAGCATTGGTAGTAAGAAAGAAAAAAATTTTAAATGAAACAGGGCTAGCATCCAAAGTAGAATTTTTTCAGTCACTCCCCCTACCCCTTTCTGGATGTTGTTTTATCCAGAAAGCATCCTTTCCCTATCCCAGGCTCCTCTGAAATCCAGCCCCACCGCTGGGAAAAGAAAAAAAAGGGTGGGGGGTAGAGGGGAGCTAGTCTTCCCAGAAAGAGCTGGAGATAACTCTCTGAAATTGGGGAGAGTGAGGCAGACTTGGCAGCTCTGGCCCCAGCAGCTGTTGGCTGCTCTGTGCACGGAATAAACACAGGCGGGTGGATGGGACCGGGCTGGGAAGCCACCTTGCCTCCTCACAGTCTTCAGGCGAAAGCAAGAAGCACTGGATGACAGGCCTGCCAGCTAACGGGAAGTGACTTGGACGCGAGGTTTGTGCATTTGGCTGCTTGGCGCAACCCTGGGTGGTGGCTAGGGAGGTAGAAAGTCCTGGCACTTCCTGTCTATGCCTCCTTAGCTGAGAACAGTCACCCATCCGAGCCTCAGCAACATCATCCCTAAGTGGAGACAATGGTACCTACCTTTGGGGACAGTTGTGCAGTGAGCTCCATGGGGTGCCGCCCAAGTGCTCCTTCAAGAAATGAAGTAACATCTGAAACTGGACAGAGTGCCTACTGTGATCCTTTACTCGTCCATTCAGGAAATGTTGAGTTCTGGGCTCTGAGGTCCCTCTCAAAGCTCAGAGGACAGAAGGAAGACCCACAATGAGCCTCGAGCAATCATAATGACAAATGTCTGGGATGGGTGATGATTGACAAGTGCAGGGTGTGATATGAGGGCTGCACCAAGGAGACCTAAAGCACCCGGCTGCTTCATAGAACAGGACTGAAGGTCAAGTCTCAAATGTGTACCAGCTCGACTAACCTTAGTTTCAGGGAGGTAAATTGGAGAGGCTGGGTTCTCAGCTGCCCCCTGGTTTCTCTCCAATGCTGTGCTGACTAGCCAGCCTAAAGTCCTCCAACATCCCCACCGTCTCTATATCCAAGGGGCCTGACCTTCACAGAGCCACACATATGCAGTGATGGGTGCAGAGGAAAGAAAAGCCCCACCTCCAAAGCCACAGTCTGGGAGAGCTCCTCCAAAGAAACTCAGGGCACCTCTGCCTGCACAGCTGCCTGAAAGCCCGCCGCTGCCCAGCCCTGCAGACTCCGAGCCCACCACTCCACGTAAGCGTCCCGGCCTGGGGCCAAGCTCCCCCCTCCTGTTTCTTCTGTCCAAATGCCGCTCCTCCCAGGGGCTAGCACCAATGTATTCTTCCAGTCTTGGCTCAAATGGCATCTCCTCCAAGGATTCCTGGCCAGTCTCAGGGTTTCAGTGCTTTTGGTGCCCCTTCCATAGACCTTTCTCTGGCTCAGAAAGTGTGTCACACTGAATTATAGTTGTGAGTTGACCTGTTTCCTTCCTTCGCCACCCTCTGAGACATTTGCAGCAGGAACCACCAGGTTTTACTTATCCTGGGATCACCAAAAGTTAGCTCGGAGAGTGGAACTTAGTGGATGCTTTGGCATTGCCTGAGTCCATGAGGGCTCACCCTTCTCTCCCCATCTCTTGGTTTCATTCTTCAAACAGGCCTCAAACAATGACTGGAATGGCCGTCAACCTCCCTGAACTCATATTCTCTATGCTTAGCATCCCACCAAGAGAAAAAAATCCTAGGAAAGAGTCTCATTGGTCCAGGTCAGGTCTTGTACTTCCTGAACATCACAAAGACTGGAGAAAGGAGGGCTCTGATTGGCCAGTCCTTGGTCAGGTGTGGCTCCTGTGGCTAGAAGTGGGGTCAGCCACGTCAGGACCACGGCAAATAGGTTTCCCACAGGAGGGAGGGATTTTGTGACTAGTTTGAGGAGGGGTGTGAAACCAAGAAAGACAATAGATCTCTACCATGAACAATGTAGCTTAATCTTGGGGAAATTTTTTGTTTGTTTAACCAAACTATCTCATTGTTCTGTGGAGAATCTGGTGGTTTTCCCTGGAGGAGAGATTCTGAATGTCAATGAATATTTTAGTCTGAAGCTGGAGAGGTGGGCAAGGGCAGAGTAGGAAAGGCCTTGAATGATACAATAGGAGCCTTCATCCTATAACTGAACACACAATAACCCTTGGGCTGGCCATCTGTGTTTGTAAATAAAGTTTTATTGTAACACAGCTGCACACATACTGCTTATGGCTTATTTCAC
The DNA here is from genome assembly GCF_036850995.1 of Saccopteryx leptura. NCBI lineage: Eukaryota > Metazoa > Chordata > Mammalia > Chiroptera > Emballonuridae > Saccopteryx > Saccopteryx leptura. Next base: position 234,080,261 of record NC_089504.1, on the reverse strand, counting down.
ACAACACCTGCAGAGTCAAGTAGCTGTAAGAGAGACCATATGGCCCACAGAGCGCAAAATATTTCATCTCTGGCCCTTTGCAGAAAAGGTTTGTTGGTCCCTGTGGGAGAGAGAGAATGGGAAGTTGTGTGCACAGGAGTGTCATAATCATCCGCTCTATATTTTAGGATGATGGATTCTATATTCTAGGAACAGTGGGAGTAAATGAGAGTCAGTGGGCCTTTACAGGTCATTTGGATGTGTGTTGGTCAGGAAGTAGTCCCAGTTTCAGGTAGGGCTCCCCAGGAGCAGAGCTTGGGATGAAGAATCCAGGCAAGGAGTTGATTTGGGAGGTGATTTTAGGAAGCACCGAGAGGGAAGAGAGGAAGAGAGACGAAGAAAGGAGGTGGCCATTATGAGCAGGTTACTGCTCTGGGTGACTGGAGCTTATGCTCACTGTGGGCCTCTGAGAGCAGCATGGGTCACATACCTGTGAGAGGAGAGGGAGCCAGGGTATTTATACCCCAGGCAGCACCCGCCATTGGTTGAGTGCTGTTTCCAAGGCACTGTCAATCCCCAGCACTTGCGTCCTTCCCGTGAGTGAGCAGAGCAGGCTCATAGCCAGAGGGAGCCAACAAGATGCTGATGCTGGCAGCTGTGCCCATGCCCCAGACCCAGGACAAGGAACCTGGCCACAGACTTTGGTTTTCACCAACATCTGATGGAGTGATCTTTGAGAAAAATTTGGGAGATTCTTAAAGGGAGGGATGAAAGGTAGGCACTTTACCTTCCTGGTTCCCATAGGTGTTTACGGAACACAATATCCTGGTAAATTAATTGGCACACCTGAGAGAGGTAGAGCCCCCTCCGTGCATTTCTAAGCCTCAGTTTCTTCTTCTATAAGATAAAAAGTGCCTGCCTGTCTTGGAGATTCAGCAGGACACTTAGCATAGTTGTTGCAAACTGGATGCCATGAAGCCATGTCCCTAAAATCTTCTCTGTCCCCCGAACTGTTCCCCTGGATGAAGCTCCACCAGGTGGATTTGGGAGGAATGTGGCACCAAAGCCACAGAACCAACATACCTTGTGGCACAGGAGGAAGCCACTTCCTGCCTCCGGCCTTGGTTCCCCCATCTACTAATATAGGACTTGAAGATCTGCTCTTTCCTGCCCACAAAATTGGCAGGTGTAAGGATTAATGTGATGATATGTGTTCAAAGTGGTTGTTATCTATAGGGTAATGGGACTTACTTTTTGTTACCATGTGGGTTTTTTTAAATATATGTTTTTCCCTCTGTAGATATCTCTTTCTAAGTACGCAGCACCTTGCCACATCGTGGGTCCTCTGTAAGTGTTTGTTTAAGAAACAATTACACCAGGTAGATAGGAGGGTTTGATAACATGCTCATGAAATAAACACATGAATGAATGAGCTAATGAAATGTGCTGGTGAGTGGGTGAGAAAGTGCCGAGGGAACTGACAAGGTCAGCTGATACTAGCATTTCCAGGACAAACCTTTGCTCTGCCCGTGTCCACCTGTGGGGTAGGGCCTTCAACAGGTCCCTTTCCTTCTTTGGCCCTCAGTTTCCCTATCTGTAGAATATAAAGGCTCTAGGAGTCTTTCCCATTCTGGTCATTGAGAACTTGCTGTCCTCTTCCCAAATGGTCGTAGGGTGATTCTGACGACAGTGGGTGACTCTTGGGCCCTCTGGGGCCCAGCTGGGTGTTCTTTCCCTTCATGATGCTCATGATGTGTTTCCTGACACATCATCTGGTGTGGAATTATTTTTTTTTTCATGCACTAATATTACTCAGTGGAGTGTTTTTAAGCGTGATTATGCCTCAATGTCAACCTGGTTGTCGGTTCAATGCAGAGCCCTGGGCCTCCTCCCCTGAAGACCCACTGAGTGAGAATTGCAGAGCAGGAAGGCCCTGGCATCGGCATTGTCACAAGCAATCCTGATGGGAACCCTTGGTGGATGTTACGTATGCGCTGGCTCTGGTGGACTTGCTGTGTGGCTCGGGGGAATCAGCTCCTCGCTCCCATTCCTGTTTGTCTGTATTATAACAACGGCAGGATGAGGCTTAAACGAGACAGTGTGAATAAAACTGTCAGCTGATTCCAGCTATCCTTGCTGTCCGTCCTTACAGTATGCCCAAGTCCTGCAGCACACAGGAGTACTCGAGATGTCACAGCTGTTTATTTTCTATAAATCAGTGAAATTTCTATTTCCCGCCCCATCCCATTAGGCAGGGGGAAAGCATCACCTCGGATAGATATTCGGAAAGCCCAGCCCCCCAGCAGGGAACTGTGGTCCCTGTTCAGCCTTGTATTGCCTTTGCCCATCCCTAAGTGACGACACCAGGGCCGGCAGCATGCTCAGCTGAATGGGACGCCCACTGAAAAGAAGCACACAGCTACACCCAACAACTTAGATCCCAAATATTATAATCCAGACACATTCCCTCCACGCCCCTACCTCACATCGCCTACATTATTTGACCTTTTCTTAACCATCGAATAGGAAGGTTTCATCAGGTGAACATATAGTAGTTATGGGATCATTTCTAAAGAAGAGTAAAATCACAACTCCAGTGTAATGACAAAATGAACACGTGTCAAAAACGGCACGTAACTCATTTATTTATTAATGAGAAGACCAGAAAGATGGCATGACTGGTTCAAAGGAGATTTCAAACAACACACCCACATGCAGGTGATCAGAAATGCTGGGACTCATTTACAAGTAGATATGAAATCGGTCAATAACTTTAGGGCAATAATCGATTGCATTCCACTGGACAAAATTCATTTGCATATCTATGACCTGAATCATTTGTATTACTATCTGGTTGGGGTTTTTTTTAACTTAGAGTTATGAAGTAGGTCAAAGACAATGAAAGTCACAATGACCGAGAGGGTTGTGCTCAACTGAACATCCAGCAATCTTTTACTTATTGTTTATTGCCTATATCATGTCCACACTGTTTGCAATGTTCCCTGACAGCGTGATACTGCCACTCCATCCCAGGAAAGAGGAGAGAGGCTATGTTGTGTCACCTGAGCCTCAATTTCTGAATCTGCAAAGTGGGGGCAAACAAGAGCCCTGACAGCCCAGGGACAGGAGCCCCCACTGTGACAAGTGCAATAGGAGAAGTGAGCTTAGGTCATATGTGTGTCTCACCTTCCTGAATTTGGTCACATCCTTGTTCTATTTTATAAGACTTGCTGTTTCCTTTACAGCCATTCTGATTTGATAATACCCACAAAAATCACAAAATGAGGGACTGGTTCTGCATATTACCTGCTAATACGTATGAAAATAGACATACAGCCATTGAGATAGAAAAGTAAATTCATCCTTGTACTGACTAATCCAGGGCTCCATGAGAAGCCCTGGATCAGGAAGGAATTGAGGAAGAAATTAAATGATGGTCTGAACACACACACACACACACACACACACACACACACACACACACACACACACACGTGCACATGCACACACGCACACACACACTTGCATGCATGCCCATGCATCACCACCACCAATAACTTACTTTGCAATTCAATCTACAATTGGCAAACCTTTTGCTATATGAGGGAGAGCCACTGAAACCCTATCCAAGGTGGTACTTGGAGACACAGGCCAAAGACTGCATAGGGCAGATCCTGTGTCTCATGCACACCCACCCCCAGGCCCACAAGCTCCTCCAATTTCCCCCTCCCCTCAGAAGCCCAGACAGCGGCCCCTCCGGTGATTCATTCGACTGGAATGTAGTTCTCACATCCTCTAGCTAAAGCCTTTTAATTCCCTTCCCCATCGTGATGAATGGACAAGGCCCTCAAATGAAATGCCCAGACTCTGCGTCCGCGCGGCTGTCCCTCGGCACTCCCCCCACCCACTCCCCGCTCGGTGTAATTATTTCTGTACAGAGCATGTCAAGGGCCCAGCTTCCCAGGAACTCGTTTCGAATGCAAACATTTGGTGATTAAGCGAGGCTTACTTAATTAAGCACTTTGTAATGACTCTTAAACCAAAGAAGGGTGGATTAGGAGTCCGATTCGTGCTGGTGTTGTGAAAGGCGCCTTTATATCAGGGGACGCAGATGGTGATCCAGGCTGGGAATCAGAGTAGGGACGCTGGCAACTGTGATAGGATCATTCACTCATTCACTCATTCAGCATCTTCATGAACAAAGTCTAGGAGCCAGGGTATATAGTGAATAATAGCAATAATAATAGTGCCAGGCTTTGTGTTAATAAGTCTGGTGAATAACAATAAAATTATAGTGAATAGGATCAGGCGACTCTAGTAGGCACTGAGCTGCTGCAGCAAATAATAACAATATTAATAACAATAATAATTTTCATCACAGCAGCATACCCTTGCATAGCCCCTGCTGGGTGCCATACATGACTTCCAAGAGTGTTATACTTTAGATATTCATTGGGGTCTCTCCATGACCCTCTGACATGCTATGGCTTGACACAATTCTCATTTTATAGATGGAACCACTGAGGCACACCCACGTTTAGTAGCTGGCTGACAAGTAGTGAGCTCTCATCCCACTGTTCTACTGCCCAAGGGCTTAGGCAGTGTTGTCTCACTGACTCCTTGCAACCACCCTGTGGGGAGATACTGTAGTTACTGCTGGGTGCACAATACATGAAGGAAAGGGGACCTGGAGGGCTGAGCTTGCCCAGGTCACACAGCATGAAGAACTCAAAGTGGACTTCTTTCACTCTGCTTTCTTTGCCTCCTAGCCCTTATCACTGTCTACATCAGGGGTCCCCAAACTTTTTACACAGGGGGCCAGTTCACTGTCCCTCAGACCGTTGGAGAGCCAGACTATAAAAAAACTATGAACAAATCCCTATGCACACTGCACATATCTTATTTTAAAGTAAAAAAACAAAACGAGAACAAATACAATATTTAAAATAAAGAACAAGTAAATTTAAATCAACAAACTGACCAGTATTTCAATGGGAACTATGCTCCTCTCACCGACCACCAATGAAAGAGGTGCCCCTTCCGGAAGTGCGGTGGGGGCCGGATAAATGGCCTCAGGGGTCCCCAAACTACGGCCCGTGGGCGCATGCGGCCCCCTGAGGCCATTTATCTGGCCCCCACCTCACTTCCGGAAGGGGCACCTCTTTCATTGGTGGTCAGTGAGAGGAGCACATTGACCATCTCATTAGCCAAAAGCAGGCCCATATTTCCCATTGAAATACTGGTCAGTTTGTTGATTTAAATTTACTTGTTCTTTATTTTAAATATTGTATTTGTTCCCGTTTTGTTTTTTTTACTTTAAAATAAGATATGTGCAGTGTGCGTAAGGATTTGTTCATAGTTTTTTTTATAGTCCGGCCCTCCAACAGTCTGAGGGACAGTGAACTGGCCCCCCGTGTAAAAAGTTTGAGGACTCCTGGTCTACGTTCTGTAAATCATTCTTATTTATCTAGTTTGTGGTCAGATTCCCCCCATCTCAATGTACGACGTGTTCATGATGACTCCTGGTTGTCGCCTGCCTGAGGTTGTTCTGCTCATTTACTGCCTAGAACCCTGCTGAGTTTATGACCATTGCTTTGCTCCTGTCTTCCCAGCTCCATGGTTTCTCACCCTCGCTGTCCCCATCAGCATCATGGGAAGTATTGCCTGGATCACCTCTTAAGTCCCCATCTGATGCTTGAGGGGTTTTGGAGCCTAAGGAGTCTCCTCTGCCTTTGGGGGACACACGGATGACAGTGGCAACTAAAGCGCCTTGACTCTCAGGTGCGATATCACAGAAGTCTCCAGAGCCCAGCCCTGCAGAACAAGATTGAGTCTCAGCGCTGATCTTGATAAGCTGTGTGATTTTTACCAAGTGGCTTGCCTTCTCTGATACAAGTCTCTTACCTCTTGAACAAGGTAACCTTTCTACTTGTTTCCAGGGCTCTGTAAGCAATCCATATAGACTCATGGGCAGTAGGGCCCTTTTAAACATTGTCTCCCTCATGGCAGAAACCATTGTTTGCCATACCTGGATCCACAAAAATACCCCCAAAATATTCACTACTCTATTTGTTTTTGTTTTTGTTTCTCATTTCTACTATAACCTAGAAAAACCACCTATATAGTTTAAGTGATGGTCTTAGAACTGCAGACTTCTATGTGACTCCATGTCTGGGTTGGTGAAGTGCTTTCACAATGGTGAGCTTGCCGAGTAAAGACCAACAGCCTCACAGTGTTGGTCCAGGGAAGATATTGCAGATGTTTCATAGCAGGATACAGTGGAGGAGTTAACTCACCATGTGGCCCACAAAAACACAGGGGTCTTGGGGGACTCAGGGTTGGGAGTCAGCCCCCCAGGGTCAGCTCCAGACTCACAGGTGAGTGGGCATGTCACGATGATCCAGTTCTGCACAGGCTGATGTGCAATTATTCACTGGCTTGAGGGTGATAAGAAATATGCAGTGAAGACCTTTCCTTGCTCCCAATGTCAACAGTAATTGCACTAGATGCTCATTTAATGATGATTCCAGAGTCTAGTTCATGCAAAGTAGACCACCTTCTTGTCTACTCAAGGGATGCATCACTGAGTTGAGCAGATTAAGTTAAATAGGAGGGCTGATTATCCTGAGCTAACAATCTGAGTCTTGCCATTGCACTGGCCGTTTTGAACAACACCCCTATCTCAAAAGGCATTCTCTGCTTTGGAGCCATATGAATTAGGAAATAGACCTATAGTGTGGCAGCCAGTGCGACTCTCCTACCCACAGATATTCTCCCTTTCTTCCATAGTGACAGGCCCTTTATTTTATTTAAAGTGCTGATTATGCCCAGCTAAAAGGTTTTATTTCCTCCTCGGCTTAAGTATAGAGTTGCCAAAAACAAAGTAAGCTGAGATTGTTAGATTAGATTTCTGAGTAGGTTCTTTAAAAAGGGTAGATATACCTGGAAGGCATGCTTTCTCCTTTTTTATTTTTCTTTTTAAAGAAAGCACAGATGCAATAGCTGGAGCTATAGCAACCATAATGTGACCATGAGGCACCTTGACGTTGATGGCCACATGTTAAGGATGTTAGCACAGAAAAAAAATAGGCGTGTTATGATTTCTTTGACCAAGAGAAAAATAAAACCTCAATTTATTTAAACCATTATCATTCTGGGTCTCTTTTATTAGTCCTCAGGGCGATTTCTAACTGATATAGAGTTTAACCTATAAAAGCAGATCTAGAATGCTATCTTTCTATATTAAATCTTTTTGCTTGGGTCATTTAGAGTCAAACAAACAGCACTTTCTGTCATATTATATAATGTTGGTAATTTAAATTTTATAATTTCATAGATAAGTTTATAATTTTAAGGTGAAGGGTCTTCTTACAAAACTAAGATAGAAAGTGTTTGTGTTGACTGACATTTGTATAACTTTAAAGTAAATTTTAAAATAAACAGATGTAAGTAAATATTAGGGTTTTTTTTATTTTTGCTCCTTAGAGGGGGCCCATACATTATTTGAGTGTAGGAAAGGCTGGCCCTGGGACTTGCCTACAGTTGTGGCCAGGGTTTCGTCTCCACACCCCCACCTGTTGAAGCAAAGGAAAGTAGGAGAGTCAGGAATTCTCATTAGCAGGTGAGAAGAACCCAAGCTGGGAAGCCTGGGCTCTGGCTTGACGTGAGGGTGGAGAATATAAGAAATGCTTTCTTGAGGTTTGAGAAACTTTCCCACTGAAGACAAAGCCCAACAACATTAGTCTTCTCAGCGTTTCCTGGCCCGGAGCAAGACCGGAAAGCAGAAACTCTGAAACACCTTGTGAGAGGCTGTTTTTATAGCGTCCCCTGCAAGTGCCTGGCCCGGGAAAGGCGGGGGCTCCCGGGGAAACCCGCCTGATGAGGTTTCCAGCTTGGGGCAGGTGGAACTGCTGTGACCAGAACAAATTTGTCACCCGTCCAGCCAGAACTTAGGCTCCTTCTACCTGTGGCCAAGTCACGTCTCTCGGTGGCCCCAGTCTTTTCATCTGTGAAATGGGACCATAGGGACAGCAAAGCATCAAAAGGCCATCTGTGGATTGAAACAGCACAATAATCTATGTTCACACAGGAGATATCTAAGTAGGGCGCGAGGTCACATTAGCGTTAACTTAGTTTGTTTAAGGTATTTCTTTTCCTTCCAAAGGGATATTTAGTTTAAACTCTTGGTCACAAATGACATTTCCAGGCCTGACATACCGGCAGGCCCCAGTCACATTCAGATGAATCAGAGTAAAGTCTTAGAGTAACAGGTGCCAGAGTGCAGATCAATTCTGGGCCCAAGGCTGAGCCTTGAACAAGCTCCGAGGTGAAGGAGGCTTGGGCTGGTGGAATCATGAGGAATGGGATCCAAGACCAAGCTCTCCCAGGAATCCCTGAGGCTGGGGCTGAGGGTGCTTGTGCTGGAGGGGTTATGAGTGTGCAGAACTAGGGCTGAATCTAATAAGGTCAGGTTGAGCAGGAATAAGCCCAAAGTTGTCCTGCTGAGTCCAAAAAGTTAACGGTACAAGTTGTAGCGGTGCCATTTATTATTGTTATTATTACTTTGGGCAATTGCAGTGTGCCAGCCCTATTGGCAAGCGTCTTTCTGTGTTATTCCACTCCAAGGAGGCAGTGATTCCCCAGCCAGGGGCTGAGTCCAGCCAGGTGAAGCCCAGGGTTCCTGTGGAATTCTGGATTGAGTGTCCTATAACACCGCTTTGGGGACCTGGACACCTCTGGAGTCATTTATTTATGGTCCATCTCTACGGCTGCACTCTGAGCCTCGTGGAGGTGGAGCCTGTCCCTGGCTGAGACACCCGGAATCATTGTTTATCACAGCGCCTGGCACGTGATCTTCTGAGTTCATCCTCACTGCATGAACAAATGCAGGAATGAATGAAAGCCAGCCCCTCGGCGGGCATTCGAGCCTTTGGGGGCATATTAACCTTTTTGCTCCCTAGACCAACCTCGAATCCCATAGTTGGTGTGATTCAAGACATGACAGCCATGTCATCTAAGAATGCATGCAGGCTAAGAGCATGGTCCTAGAGCCATGCCTCCTCCGGTTTTAAATCTCTGCTCTACCAGTCTACTGGCTGGAAGATCAAGCCTCAGTTTCCTCCTCTGCAAATGGGGCTGATAATTAAACTTAAGGGCAGAAGGAAGCTATGAAAGTTGAATAAGATGCGTACGCAAAGCCCTGAGCAGTTCTTGGCATAGACTGTGACATTGTAAGTTATCATTACAGATGTTATTATTTGTGAAGTTGAAATTTAAGATTTTCATAGTTCTCTGTCAAATTTCACCTTGCCAGATTTGGCTCATTCTCCAAACACTCGAGATCCTTGAAGGTCCTGAGTCCATACATAGCCTATCACAACCCCAGCCTCCTGTCCTTTAGACGCTTGATCATGGATATTTAACGTCCCCTCCAAAACCATCAAAAAAGCATTCAGAGGCCCATGTGCAAGGCAGAGCCGCATGGATCCTTCTGATGACGTGGCTACATTTCCACAGAGGCAAAAGCAGCGGTGATAAACAAGAACGATGAAATAGAGTTGGCCTCACTTACCAGGCAAAAGAAAAAGAAAAAAAGAAAGGAGCACAAGTTGATCCAGAAGTCCCAGGAAAGCTTGAATAATAGTAAACCTTGCTCATGTCCATGTGCGTGCCACACTAAGGATTGCACACGCTTTCTCTTATTTATATAAAAGGACATGAGAGGTGACTCCTATTCTCTCCTCCCATCTTAAGGATAAGAACCCGAGGCTCCCGGAGCCCAAGGTCACACAGGAAGTGGCGAAGTGGGATCTGAACACAGTTCTGTTCAGTTGAAGCTTTTAACCCAAGACTTAGATCACGCCTGACGAGAAGGCTTTTATTAGATGTTGGCTACCATCCGCTGGGCTGTGGGAGTCAAGGAATCTGGGGCTTGAAGATGCCCCATGATGAGGCGTCTAGAATTCCACAGCCGCTCCCGAGGGCTCTCCCTGCACCACAGGCTGCCTTGGGAAGCACTGACTTCTCAGCCGTGCAACCCCCTGGCTTCAATCACAAGCCTCTTATGTGGATGAAATGACACTCCCCTCCAGGGACCGACAGGGCAATTTGTTTTGGCTGCATGCAAAGCCAAGCGCAGTGGTGGGGGCCCGATTTCCCGCCCTGGACTGACTCAGAGCATCGGAGACGAAATGGAAGGTTTGGAAGGAGAGGGGATGGAGCCCTGTCCACATTCAGATGTGCGGAAGCCAGGGGATATTTATCACTGTGTTTCTAAAAGGTGAGAAACGGGAGACAGGCTATGGGCACAACAATGGGGAAGTGTTTCTATATCAGCCACTATCTTGCAGCAATTAAAAGATACACTACTCACAAAAAATTAGGGAATATTTCATCGCTTCATAGTCATTTTGAAATATCTCCTAATTTTTTTTGAGCAGTATAGTTGCAGGCCCTGGCTGGTTAGCCCAGTTGGTTAGAGCATTGTTTTGAAATGCCAAGGTCATGGGTTCGATCCCCAGTCAGGGTGCATACAGAAAGCAACCAGTGAAAGCACAACTAAGGGGAACAATACATGAATGTTTCTATTTCTCTCTCTCTCCCTTCCTTCCTGTCTCTGTCTCTCTAAAATTGATCAACAAAATAAAAAAAAATTTTTTTTTAAAACCTTGTATTTATTTATTCTTGATTCATTTATTCAGCAAATATTTACTGACCTCATACTTGGGGGGCAAGAGTCACTGGGCCAGATCCTGGTGACAAAGCAGGAAACAGGGTGGCAGTGTCCCTGGCCTGGGGGAGTGGCCAGTCTTTCAGAACAGTCAATGGGCAATCCCAACACGCACAGGGCTGGGGAAAGTACAGGTGGCCACGCTATCCTGGGGCCTCCGCGCATGATTTCAGGGCGGGAGGATTTAATGATCTGGGAAAACCCTCATGCTAAAATGTTAAGTGAAAAAGCAGGCTACACAATTTCTCATGAAGCATAATTCCAACTTTATTATAAAAATATATGTGTACGTGAATGAGGAAAAAGACTCATAAGGAAAAGCATAAAAATGTCAACAGTGATTATCGCTGAGTTGTGAGAATTAAATATTCTTCCTTTTACCTTCGTGCAAGGCTCCGAGTCCCAACCACAAGTAGGTATTCATTTCATTTTATAGGTTTATATACATTTTAATTATAAAGTAATTTATACTCGTTGGAAAACTCGAAAGTCCCTAACTCCCTTCTGCTGACTTGAAAACCCATTATTTTAAAGTGTGACGAGCATTCTTAAGGTCACACACACACACGCACATGCACACGCACACGCACACAATGTTCTTATAACACCCCTTTTGTTTCTGCTTTGATTTGTTTTTCTATGTATAATATGGTTTATTTCTTAATTAAATAAATACATATTTACATAAATATACATGTACAGATATATATGTATATAATTGGGCATCTTTCCCCCAACAATATATTTTGATCATCTTTTCATAATGGGATATGTAGATCTACCCTCATCCTTGGTAACAGCTGAGAGGTTACAAAGTGTGGTCGTAGCACAATTCGCTTAATCAGCTCCGTTGTGATGTACATCCATGAGCAAATGCCTTCGTGTACCTGGACAAGCATTTTAGAGCAGTGGTCCCCAACCTTTTTTGGGCCACAGACTGGTTTAATGTCAGAAAATATTTTCACAGACCGGCCTTTAGGGTGGGATGGATAAATGTATCACGTGACCAAGACAAGCGTCACAAGTGAGTTTTAGATGGATGTAACAGAGGGAATCTGGTCATTTTAAAAAAATAAAACATCGTTCAGACTTAAATATCAATAAAACAGAAATAACGTAAGTTATTTATTCTTTCTCTGTGGACCAGTACCAAATGGTCTGCGGCCCGGGGGTTGGGGACCACTGTTTTAGAGGACAAATTTCTACAAACAGGCCACCTGGCTGGGTCAGTGGGTGTGGTCTATGTTTAAACACTCACTCAATTAATCCTGAAATAATCACATCATCTGTGTGAGTGGGAGACGGAGCTAAACATTCAGAGTAGGACTTCTGGGTCCCATTTTACAGGTGGAGGAAGTGAGGCCTGGGGAGGGCCACTCCCGGCCAAGGTCACGTGGAGAATGAGTGCCACAGCCAAGTGTAAAAAGTCAGGGTGTCCTCTCATCGGGCCTCTTCCCCCGCCCCGCCCCCCAGCTCTCCACTCACCAGGGCCGGGACCCCAAAGTTCGTTTCACGTTCCTCCCTCCAGGCCACTTGCCTTTGGCCACAGCCTGGTGACTGACAGCACTTTCAATGTGTGGCCTTGTGGGTGGAATTATTGGCCTTTAATTGAATTGAAAACAAAAGGAGATTGAGTTTTACGAGGGGCTGGAGGCAACTGGAGGGAGGAAATCAAACACAGCACAAGCAGGGAAGCTTCTGGGAGGATCAGCTGCAGGTGGGAGTGCGGGCTTCCCTTGGCTGCTCATGAAGCCGCTGCATTGAGGGTCAGTCCCTCCCCCGGGCTCCCTGGGCTCCAGCCGGTGCTGTCCTCTCCAATGGTGCACACTGCACATGCAGTGAAACACCTGGGCTCCCAGGCAGCTGGCTGAAACGGGACGCTGACTCCTAGTGACTCTGGGATCTTGGGTCTGGCTGCCCAGACCAGTCCCTCCCTTCAGGAGCCTGATCTGGGGAGAAGGCTTGTCTGCATTATCAATCATTCCCACCTCTCTTCATAGGCCCTTATAAGAAGGCAGTGAAGAGGGTGAGAAATCAGTCCACAAAAGTCCCCACACCATATAGGAGCCTTCTATGGACTGAACTGTGTATCCCCAGATCTCGTATGTTGAAGTCTTGGCCCTCGATGTGACTGTATTTGGAGTTAGGGCCTATATGGAGGTTAATTAAGGTCAAATGGGGTCATAAGGGTGTGGGGATCTGATAAGATAGCATTAGTGTCATTGTAAGAAGACACACCAAAGATCTTCCTCTCTCTCATGCACTCTCAGTGAAGAAAGGCCATCGAGCACAGAGTAAGAAGGTGACCATCTATAAGCCAGGACTAGAGTCCACATGAGAAACTTAGTCAACAGGGACCTTGACCTTGGACTTCTAACCTCCAGAACTGTGAAAAAAATAAATTTCCACTATTTAAGCCACCCACTCTATGCTTTTTGGTAAACAGCCTGAACAGCCCATCTGGGACTCAAATTCAGGGCTCCAAATTGCCAGGCCTAGTGCTTTTCCCTCTCCACTTTCATCTGTTCATTCCTCTGTGTGGCTTGTGTTTCTATATCTGCAGACTGATTTGCTTGAAGGCCGGGCTCAGAGGTTATAGATTATTTATTTCTGCTTCTTAGGGCTCAGCCCAGTGCCTGGCACAGCCCTGGTCCTCAGGGAGCTTTGCTTAATGAATAGATGCATGTTTATAGACGTAGATGAATATTCATGGGCAGAGAACATTGTTGCGTGGAGGGGCACAGGGCTGAAACAGCCTCTCCAAGGAGGCGCTTCCTAACAGAAGAGCTGCAGCCAGTATGGTGAGCACTGAGGCAGAGGCGAGCCAGGTCGAGAGACGGTGTGAGCAGAACACAGGTGGCCATTCCAGGGAAAAGAGCCATCAATGGCTCTTTGATTGGCCAGTAAAGGTGGTAAGAGATGAGAAACAGAGGGAGCCAGAGGCCACACTGGGGAACCCCTCCATACCAAACTGAGGGGTTGACTTGGACTCTGTAGGATTGACCCTCAAGCATGTCTTGTAGGACCTCTAGAGATGTGTGCCGTAGTCTTATGGGGTCACGAAGCTGCTCGATAAACAATGTGTATCTTCCTAGAGCGTTAATTAACTTTCTAGGGTTAATTATTTTTAAGCCACAAGATTTGCAGCCTCACAAATGGTTAAGTCTGCAGTCCCTGGAGCTACTGATTTCAAATCTTGATTCATGTTGCTGGCTGTGGGACCCTGGACAAGTCAATTCACTTCTCACACTTCTGTTACTTCAGCTGTTACATGCAAATAGTCAAAGCAAAACCTGCCCACGTGCATCTTAGCACTTTATTCATAATAATTCCAAACTGGCAAAAACTCAGACATCCTACGACGGGTGAATGGATAAATGCTGGTATATCCATACGATGGAACGCTACTCCGCAACAAAGAGGAAGGAGGTACTGACATCCACAATGGCTTGGATGGATCTGAGGGGTGTTATGCCGAGTGAAAAGGGTTACATGCTGTATAATTTCATTGTCATAATATTCTTTTTTTTTTTTTTTTTTGTATTTTTCTGAAGTTGGAAACGGGGAGGCAGTCAGACAGACTCCCACATGCGCCCGACTGGGATCCACCCGGCATGCCCACCAGGGGGCGATGCTGTACTCATCTGGGGCGTCACTCTATTGCAACCAGAGCCATTCTAGTGCCTGAGGCAGAGGCCATAGAGCCATCCTCAGCGCCCGGGCAAACTTTGCTTCAGTGGAGCCTTGGCTGCGAGAGGGGAAGATAGAGACAGAGAGGAAGGAGAGGGGGAGGGGTGGAGAAGCAGATGGGCGCTTCTCCTGTGTGCCCTGGCCAAGAATCGAACCCGGGACTCCTGCATGCCAGGCCAATGCTCTACCACTGAGCAAACCAGCCAAGGCTGACATAATATTCTTGAAGTGACAAAATTACAGTGATGGAGGACAGATCAATGGTTTCTGGGGTTGAAGGGAGTGTGAGACTATTATGGGGCAGTCCAAGGGGGAGTTTCTTTGTAGGGTCAGACTATTTTGTACTCCAATTACAGTGGTTCCTTTTAATATATACTTGTGATAAAATGTCATAGAACTCTGTGTGTTTGTGTATGTGTGTGTGTGTGTGTATATCAAGAATGCATATACACACTGATAATATTCAAATATGTTGTGTGACATTGTATCAAAGTCAGGATCCTGGTTTTGACAATGTGCTAATGCTGTATAAGATATTACTATCATTGGGGGGATGTTGGGGGAAGGGGACTTGGAAATGCTCTATGCTGTTTTGTCAATTTCTTGTGAGTCTTCAGCTATCTCAGACTACAAAGGTATTCTAATAATGCAGATAATCACAGTCCCTACCTTGCAATGGGGATGATGAGATGATTTTTAGAGAAGTGCCTGACATTCAGTAAATATTCTATACAGGTTCACCGATGTCACTGTTCATCTTTGGAAAGGGGGCAAGGTAGGGACAAGATTCTGGGAGCTTCTCCAAAGCTGACGGAATTTCCTGATAGAGATTCTTAAGGCTGAAAGAGAATTCAGATTTAATAACACCAGAAAAAGAAAGAAAGGAAAAAGAGAGAAAGAAAGAAAGAAATTAGAAAGAAAGAAAGAAAGAAGAGAGAGAGAGAAGAGAGAGAGAGAGAGAGAGAAAGAGAGAGAGAGAGAGAGAGAGAGAGAGAGAGAGAGAGAAGCAGCCCTGGATTTTATACAAGCCTGCACTTCTCCATCAAGCGACACCTCCAAATGCTTTGCAAGTTTCTTGCGCAGCATCTGTTAATCCTGTGATGTCAGGGCCCAAAATGACTGAGCCTGGGAAATCGCTGCTGTGTTTTACTGACTTCCCCACAGTTGGCAGTTTCCCTCGGAATCGCCGTGTTAATCAGAAACACGCTGTCCATATTGTCAACACTTTGTTTAACCACTTCTATAAATTCAGCATTAGTGTTGGAGCCGGCCCGAGTTGATGGATGAAATCGTCGGCGGCCCCAGACAGCCCAACCCCATAAAACAAAGTCCAGGGCAAGAGGCTCTAAAGTGGGAGACACTTGATATTCACTGGGACACATGACATGGTGATGACTCACCTCTGGGCTGGAAAGGACGGCGGGCGGGTCCCTCAAGGAAATGGCTCCGGGAGCAAGGGAGAAGTGAGAACACGCTGGCTGCCGGTGGGACCCTGGCAGGGAGCTGATCAGAGAAGTCTCTGCCCCACAGATTCGGGAGAGGCCTGGAATGCAGCCGGGGACAAGAGGAAACGGAGAGAGCTTGAGGGAGAAAAGAGCCCATGAGATAGAAGGACGGGTCCACACTGGCCAGAAAAAGCCCTCTCTTGTGAGGCACAGGGATTTGATTGACTGGTGACTCCCAATTTGATCACGAGTGGGATGCATTTTTTTCTGGAGTGTGTCCTTCCATAGAACCCTCAGAAGAAGATACGGAAGAAGGTGTTTTCATCTGTCCATCAGTCTGGTATCCATCTGGTCCAAGGACTGATCTCAGGCCAGCAGGCCGGCTAACCAGGTCTGAGCCCAACCCTTGGGTCAGGACCCCACTGCGAAAGCCTCATTCGGGTGATGTTTCCCTTTGCTCGTTGGGCACCTACTTTGCGTCAGGCAGGTGCTGAGGAAACCACGATGAACAAGAAGAGTACGGTTCAGCTCCTCCTGGCCTCAGAGCAGTGAGGGAGACAGATGCTGGCCACGGAATCAACGCCAACGTTAGAACAATGTATAACAGAGGTCCCTGACTCGGTCTGGGAGACCAAGGAAGGCTCCTCCAGGAGGTGATATTTAGGTGACTTCAGAGGATGAGACAGAAGCGGGTTCAGAGCAAAGAGAAAGGTTCCAGGCAGAAGAAAAGGCCTTGGCAGAACCAGGGACTCCAAGGGTCTGAGAGAAGACCGGAAGGTTGGAGACCACTGTATGAGGAAGGGTATGGTGTGGGAGGAAGTTGGAGGGACAGGCCCAGGCTGAGCCACATGTAAATGCTCAAGGCTCTTGATTCCAGTGGGGAAACTGAGGCCCACAGTGAGCCAATAATGTCTAGGCAGCACCTCAATGCCTTAGGCGAAGCCTTGCAAAGCTAACCAAGATGGCAGCATGCATCCATTACCCTCTCTTCTCCCATCATCCCTGCTCCAGAGGAGAAAGTCTGGCTGGGCTAGACGAGGCGTATTCCTCAAGAATAAGGCAACAGAGACCTCGACCTCTGTCAGCTCTTGTCTTTAAGCAGCCTCCTTCCTTGGACCCTCAAATGGGGGCCAGGGTCTCAAGCCCCAGCTCAAGAAGAGGCCGCATGGGAGCACAGGCCCTTCTCCTCTCGGCCTCCCCCACGCTGCTCCCCAGGCCAGCAGCCCCCCCTTCCACATCCTGCCTGCCTCGTCCAACTCTTTCCAAGCGCCTGTTTTTCCAGAAACACGAGTTGAGCAAAACAGTCTCTCCTCCCTGAACTTGAGTCTGAAATAATAACCCCAAGAAACACACGCTTTCTTGGAAAACCCTTCAGAGCCTCCCGCTGCCTTTGGACACGTCAAAGCTGGGTTTGTTAAAATAATAATCTTTAGGAACTCGAGTCTCTCGGCCACCAAATGCCTTGCATAAGAGTATCACGCACCCCCATCCCTGACCCAAAAAATTGGGCCATGAGCTAATGTGTCCTGGTGTCCAGAGTGAAATCACTGGGTTTCATTCTTTTTCTTTTGCTTTCTTCCTTTTTTTTTTTAAGGTACAGATGGTTTCCTGAAACTTACAAGGTCTGAAGCAGCTGGGTGATGTGTTCTTGGAGACAGGCTGTTCTAAACAGGGCTGCAGTTGGATTGGGGTGAAGGGGACTGGCCAGGTCAGGGGCTCTGGAAAGTGTGTAGTCCCTGGATTTGGTGTCACTGAGACACCAGCATCCAGTCGGACAACAAAGGAGCATCCAGTCCGGTTGTTTAGCTGCGACCAGAGTATCCCGACGCCTGCTTGGGAGGGTCGTAAGGTCACCATCTGCCCAGGGCAACGTGGCTGCCTTCAGTAATTTCACTGGACGTTTTCGGGAGGAAATTCACATGTTGCAGCTTAGCTGATGTTGGGTGGACTCAGGCTGTGGGATTGCGTGGGACTAGGCTGGATCTCTGGCTCCGGTGCTTACCAGCTGAGTGACTAAAGCAGGAGGTCTTACTTCTCTGAGCCTTGACTTGCTCATCTGTAAAATGGCAAAGCTAAGAGGATCTCATTCAAGGGCATAGTTACAGTTCTGTAGGATGGGGCATGTAGCACAGAACCTGCGTGCCATGCCCACTGGGCAACACGATGCCAGGGAAGCTGTCTGCTCCCCTGCTCTGGGCAGCACCTGAAGATTTCTTCCAAGTGCTCATGGGAGGAAGAGGCCCCTGAAGGGGGTTGGTGAGAAGGCATGAAGGTTTGTAGACAGGCTTAGCTGGCCTCTCATGTCTGACCTCCATACTGGCTGGGGTTCCACCATTGGAAGCTCTTTCATTTCTGCCTCCAAGAGCCCCCTGCAAAGTATAAATTCCCCCAAGTGGATGGAATATTTTGGAGCACCAATTGATTATTTGAGAGATTTGACATCATCCAAGCCTCCCAACAAGCCAGGGAAGCACGTACTGTCTGTGTCCCCATGTTAGAGATGAAGAAACTGAGTTTTAGAGAGTTTTAACATCACTTGACAAAAACCACACAGCTAGTGAAATCCGGAGAGCTGGGAAATGAAGCTGGTAATTTGATTCCAGAAACCCTGGGCTAACCGCTGACCTTCACTGCCTCCCAGCATGTTCCCAAACAACCTTTAATCCCACAGCCTGTGTTGGGGGGAGGGCTGCTTATTGCCTGGCACAAGCTCTGGACTCAGCATTGGTTCCCTATCCCAGCTCTGATCACTCCTTGCTGTGTGGTCCTGGGCAAGTTGCTTTCCCTCTCTGAGCCTTCACTCCCTCTTCTTGAAAATGGCAATAAAATAATATTCATTTTTAGGTGGGTGGGGGGCACAATGAGACAATCCCCACAGAGTGCCATACACTCAGGAGATGCTTTACATGGAAATTTCAATAGTAATTCTCTTCTTTTCCACAGTGATTGATACCCTCATGGCCCAACCACTTAGCGTGAGTATTTTTGCCCAGCCCGATGGAGTCGCCTCCTCCCCTTTTTCCTTTTTAACCTTCGCTGAGATGCTAAATCAACGCTGAGTGCTTGTCCCTGACAGTCCCTGCCTTCCTGCAGCCACCCGCAGCCGCCCGGCGTGCTTTATGGGCACTCTGCCTCTGCAGTTAGCGCCTCGGCCTCAGTGGGAGGTCCAGGCCTGCAGGACAAGGCGGTGTCCTTCTCTCTGGGTAGCACCAGCTCCTGGAAGCCAGTCTCCCTACACCCTCCTTGGTGCGGAGATCTGGGGTGCCTCTCTGGAGAGCTGGGCACCCCACTGTCAGCTTTGGAGAAGAGCACAGGGCTGGGTGGTCCATGGGTCAGATCATGTCCCTGGGTTTCAGCCTGAATTATTATTATTGTTGTTGCCATCCTTGTTACTGTTTTAGCAGAGGATGCTTTTGAATTTAAATTGAATGAAATCTTCCAGGGATGCTGTATAAATATGGCCAGTGCCCTGCCTGTGCCTGCCTGTCACTCACTATTTACTGATCCTCGAGCTGGCGACTGCCTTTGCCCAGGGGCTCTCTTGGGCCCACAGGGTGCACCGGGCCTATGCAGCGGGTCAGGCCAGGGATGCTGGGAGCTCATTTCCCTGGGAACAGCAATGACTGACAGAAGCTGGAGCGTAGGTACCCCAACAACCTTGCCCAGAGTGGAACAACTCTGAGGTGTGTCCTACACCGTGTCCCAGAGGGCCCCCGAGGGACTGAGTTCCAGAGTCCCTTGACAGCCACCTGCTCATCAGCACACCCTGTGCTGGTTTCTTCTCTTCCCTGCCTCCCCGCCCCTCCCCTGGGGTGGCTTTCTGAGAAGCCCACTTCCCAAAGAAGCCCAAATGAAGACAGATGCACAAAAGTGGTCATAGCTACTGATGTTTCTTTTGTGGTTTCTATGTGGTAGGAGGTACTGTGCCAAGTCATTTTCACGGACTCAGTCACTTGAAGATTACGACAGTCCTAGAGGAAGGTACTGTACTGTTATCATCCCCATTTTATAGACAGGGAAATGAAGGCCCAGAGTGGCCAAGTAACCTGCCCAAGGTCACACAGCCAAGAAGTGTGAAAGCTTCTCTGTTGGAGGTAGGAGTGGGTACCTGGACTGCCCCTGCTAATCTTTACCTCCGCCCTCTGAGTTACCCCAGGTCTCTCTAATGCTCATCGCTAGGATTCGATGGACATTTGTCCAGATACTGCCTCACTGTGTCCAGCAAGGGGAGCCTCAGGCTCCACACGAAATGGGAACGGTGATACCTTTGCTTATGGGGATGATGGGAGAGTTCAACAAAATGCAGATGTTGACATACCTGGTGTGCTATGTGCCCGAGCCTGGTACTGCCTTCTACCTTCTTGGGACACATTTCCCATTTACCCTTATTCTAGGTGTATATGAGGGCATTCTGGGAAGTGGCCTTTGCCAGGTGCTCAGAACATCACTCTGGCTATCAACCATCTAGGTCACAGCTCTGATAGCATTTAATCTTGCCGACTGCTGAAATTCAAAGCAGTGAGATGAGGGCAGTGACATCACTTGGCACACAGTGTCAGGATGAATATGAAATAATCATATCAAGGACACCCCTGGAACATAGTAGCTGCTCAGTAAGGGATGTGTTTTAATTTTAGTGTGAATTAATATTAATTAGCTAGTTAATATTAATCCATATTAATACTTAATATTTTGTATTCCTGGCCTGACTCTACTAGAAATAGCTTCTAGGTTCTGATCACTTCCTGTGGAGGTGCGTGCACACCTCATTTCACTTGATCGTTACAATAGCTGGGTTGTCAGCTACAGTCCAGGATGCCCCATTAAATGTAAATTCCAGAGAAGCAAAGAGTCCATTTTTAGTATAAGTATGTTCCAAATATAGCATGGGATATATTATACTTATGTTTTAAAAAAAATCATATCTCTGAAATTTCACTCTAACTGGGTAGCTTGGGTTTTTATTTGCTATATCTGGCAAACATAAGAATCACCCATTTCACAGATGAGGAGGGACCAGAGACAGGAAGTGTTGCAATGACTGGGGCAGGTAGACCGCAGCCAGCACTCCTAGGTCCAGGGCCCCTGGGTTCATTCATTGCCCTGGGTGTAGCTAGCACACCGGGCATGGGGCCCTTGAGAGTAAGTGGTTCTTTTCACCCACTGAACTGTTCTCCGTTGTGACATGAGGCTGGACAGTCTGTCGGGGTGGTGCAGGGCCAACTCTCATTTTCTCACTCCCCCTGAAGACCCTGGGGACTCTCCAGCACCCATTCCTGTCTGACTACGCTGGCCGCCAGACAGGCCACTGGCTCTGTGCACACCCTGGGCTGAGCTCCCTGGGTCCCGGCTGCGGAGGGAACAGGACCAAATTCAAGGCCGGCGGGTGTCAGGCAACCCAACAGGAAACAAACAAACGCAAGTGGAAAAGGGGAAAAAGTCCACCCATTACTTAATGCTTTCCTGGTGTCCAAATATTTTGCCTGGTGTGAACTGAGGCTTGGCTAGGAAGCGAGATGGAACAGAGACCGGGGAACTATTTTCTACACAAATCTGGAGGGATGAAGTAGCGCTTTCAGCTCCAGCGAGGTGGATGGGGCATCCCTCATCTGAAAACATCTTGAGGTGTGATCCAAGGTCAAGGAGAGGAATCAGGCCCGCCTGGAGATGCAGGGGCTGCCTGATTCCCCGCCCTGCAGCCTGACGTCCCTCTGCTGGGTCCAGCTTCCCTGCCTTTGCCTGGAACTCACGTCCCCTCACCTGTGCAGGCTTCCCTTCTCTGGGAAGGTGTCCCGAGCTCCCACAGTGACCCAGACACTCAGACCAGGGCGTCTGGATGCAGCTCCCACTTTACAGATATAGAAACCGAGGCCCCGAAAGAAGAAAGGGGCTCTCCCAGGTCCCGTCGGTATCTGTACACAGGTCACAGGGCTCTAAGACCAGAACACCCTCTTCATGGCCAAAGGTTGTCTATTTGACAGAGGAATAGCACGGGGCTGTGTCCTGCTTCTCACCTGTGGGGGTTCCTCAGGTGCTGTGTTTGGACGGTGCTGGGAAACACTGGCACTCGGCCGTGGGAGTCTGAAGTTTGGCAGCGGGGGGAGGGGGAATTTAAAGGTATCTAAATAGCTTTCCTGATGACACTGAGACAAGAATGATCTCCCTTCCAAGGAGGAAGGACTCCCAGCTCCCTCCAGACCTCCTGGACTCATGATAAGCATCTCAGGACTCCAGAAGGGAAGTCAGTTGGTATTTGCTGACCCCAGGCTGCAGAGGAAGCTGGCCTCCTGGTGGGGTGATGTGTAGGTGATGGGAAAGATGCTTTGTACACGCGCGTACGCACACACACACACACACACACACACACATGCATGCTCGCTCACTCACAATTGCAGCATACTTTGTAATTATAAAGGCTCCACCTTAATGCATCCTCATGTTCACGTGTGAGCCATACATGATGGGTGTGCCTACATTGTCCCCAGTTCCCAAAAGAGGGATTGAGGCTTGGCTAAGCTAAGGATTCAGGTGCAGGAACCAGCAACAGGTCCCATGACCTGGCACCGTGTTCACCCTGCTGTGGCCCCATCACAACACGAGTCCTCAGAGGACTGGGATGCTGTCCTCACTTCAGGAACATCTGTGTCCAGCAACTCACCCGAATCCAAGGAAATTAGTTAGGTGAGTCACACCAGAGGAGGGAGCAGGTCTGTCTGGTTCACCTCATAACCCCAGAGTCTGACACAGCACCTGGCGCGGAATAGGTTCTCACGGAGTAGGTAAATTCTTGGGGGGTTTGGACTGAATTGAAGGTTTAGGGAATTAGTGAAAGAATGAATGAATTAAAACTATAATAAATAGACACATGGTTAGGTGAATAGGTTAATTAATTAACATAAGGGCACTAGGATGTTTGGATGAAATAAAAAAATATATGGATGGATGACAGATGGATGCAGGATTGGTGGCTGATGGATGCCTAGAAGAATGAATGGATTAATGAATAAGTACACAGGTTTAGGATGGGTGAATGAATTAATGTAGCTATTAATAGACACGTAAATAATCAATAGAGGAAGAATAGCTGAGTAGGTGGAAGAATAGATAAATGAGTAAGTGGGTAGTTGTGTTGTTCATGGATGGGCAAGTGATCAGAGGGGTGAACCTTCTGAGCTGCCCAGAGACGGCCAGAGCGACCCCAGTCCTGGGCCACATAACGACCGCCTCCCACCTCTATCAGAATCCTGCAGTCAGGCTATTTTTGTCCTCACTGCAAAAGGGAGTTATTATTTATTTTTGGATGCAGCTTGTTAGAGGAGAAAGCACCCAGAGATCTTCCTCCCATGGGCGCCTCCTTAACTGTGCAAACTCACCCACCCCGAATCCTGCATCAGGCATCCAGGAATAAAACCAAGCAGAAAGCCACAGAAAGCACAAGAAACCAAATGCAGGAAAACAGAAGAGGGACTTGGGCAAGCTTTCCTGCCTTCTCTAGGGAGACAGAAATCCATAGGAGGGAAATTTCTTGGGCTGAACTTGAAATCCCTGACCTCCGTTCACTCCTGCCACAGTTACTTAGTGAGCTGCAAGTGCCAGGCCTTGGGGACACAGCGGTGATTTTAGCAGACACAGCCTCTGCCCTCATGGAACTTATGACCTAAGTGGAGGGCAGAGACAAAAATCAGTAAACAAAAATATGGCATGGCATCAGAGTAAAGAAATAGAGAGTATACTAATTATTTGTGGCTACACGATGAATTATGCAAAACTTAGAGGCTCAATTTTTGTGCCATTGTGTGACTCTGTCACAGGGTCCCCAGTGAGGTTGCAGTCAAGACATCAGGCAGGGCTGTGGTCTGATCTGAAGGCTCAACCAGAGCTGAAAGATTCATGTCCCAGGTGGCTCACAAACAAGCCTGGACAGTTAGTGCTGGCTGTAGGCAGGAGGCCTCGGTTCCTCTCCACACGCACAACTCAGTAAAGCTGCTTGAGCTTCCTGACAACATGGAGCTGGCTCCGCTCTTGTGAACCATACAAGAGGAAGCAGAGGAAAGCTTCCGTGTCTCTTATGACCTAGCCTCAGGAGTTACACACTGTTCCTCTTGCCACTTTCTGTTTGTTAAGAGCAAGTCACAAAGCTGAGCCCACACTCAAGGGGGAAAGGAAGGGGGCTTTGCCTTTGGAAAAGTGGAGTGTCAAAGAATGTGAAGACGTATTTTAAAACCACCCCTGTGGGTGTTGGGAGGCAAGTAAATGTTGTGAAAATCTGCAAGAAAAACTCTGCAAGAGAAGATCATCAAAGACAGAGGCCTGGGCCGGGGGTGGGGTGGGCAGGGGGGACAAGCTTGTCTAGTTTAGGGACAGAAAGATGTGTGGGAGGTTGGAGCCTTGTGGTGGGGGAAGAGGGATCAAAGCAGGTGAGGCTGGGGAGAGGCAGGAGTGGGCTTTGTAGAGCAAGGTACACAGTTTGGATGCCAACCCACTAGAGCTCTGATTGAGTGCTTGCTAGTGCCACTGTGTTAATCACTCGGAAACGTCGGACTGGAGGTCCTATTGTTATTCCCAGTGCAGAAGCTTAGGAACAGAGATGGTAAGGAAGGTCACATACCCACTTGTGAATCCAGAGCACAGAATTGCAGCTAGGCAGGCCAGCCCCAGAGGCAACAGTCCTGATATCCTGGAGAGGTTATGCTGCACTCATATAGAGAAACTGGGGTGAAAATGTCCCTGAAGGAAAAAAGGTGGAGAAAGAGACAGACTGAGGGAGAGAGAGAGAGAGAAAAACAAAATGCAGAAGAATCATAGGACGAGAGACTGAGATACCCAGAGATACAATGATGGACAAAGACAGCAAGAGGGATAGAGGAAGATTGAGGATGAGATATTTTTAGGCAGAGAGGCACAAGGAGATGGAAAGAAAAATAAAGGAAGAGACAGAGGGAGGCGGAGGGACAGAGGAGGAGAGCCGATATGCGTGTGGTGTCCCTGTGAGCATATGTGTGTGCACGTGTGCATGTGTGCAGTGTGCGTGCATGTGTGCAGTGTGCGTGCATGTGTGCAGTGCATGTGTGCAGTGCATGTGCGCTAGGTGGTACCATGGCCCTGGCATCTCTGACCATCCTTCGCTTCCATTTCCCGAGAGATCCGGGGGAGAAAGCTGACAGGAGACAGTGCGATTCCAGTAATTCCAGATGAACTAACAGTCAGAACACTTGCCAGGAAGTGAGGGTGGGGTTGCCAGCGAGAGGGAGAGTGTCCAAAGCAAGTTTAGTAAATTGCTTTACAATGTCTGTCTCCACATCCCCAGCTATCTTAGATAGGGGGGTGGGGATGGTGTTCCTGAGCCCGGGGGTCGAGTAAGGACACCTGACTGAGAGGAAGGACATTAGTCTCCACCAGCCCATGCAAGACTGGTGGCTCCCAGGAGTGGGACCATTGCTGGGACTATCGGGTGACAGAAGGTAGCTTCAAACGTGGTATCCCGCCCTGCACGTAGTTGCCAGCTCACTGTCACCCAGCTGGAAAGTGGCAGTGAGTGTCCAAACAGCCTTAGACATCAATCAATGTTCTCCAAACTGTCCTAATGGAGCCCCTTAGATCCTAGTGATGGAGGTAGAGACATCATTCCCTCTCAATGTGTAAGTGCTATAAATATCACACTTATGGAAAATTAGAACAGTACTTGTTGACCCTTCCCTTTTGCTATGTTTGCCTTTTTCTCCCCCCCCCCCATTTAAAAGTGAATTGCAGACATCAGGGTACTCTATTAATGCTTTAACATGTAGTACCTCAGAATAAGAAACTTCTCCTATAATCACAACACCATTATTATACTGAAGACATTTAACATTGTTACGATAATATTATCTAATGTATAGTTCATTTTCAAATGTACCCAACTGTCCCAAACATGTCCTCTAAGCTATTTTTTAAAAATCCAAGATCATGCATTGTATTTGGTATTCCTGTGTCTTTTGTCTCCTTTCCTCTAGAATAGCCACTCGCTTTCTTTCTTTCTATTTGATAACGCCATCATTTCTTAAGAGACCAGACTGATTGTGCTGTAGAACGTCCCACACTCTGGGTGTGTTGTGTTGTGTCCTCACCATCAGATTTGGAGTAAACCTTTCAGGCAGTCATGTTGCAAGGGTACATGCCTTCCGTTTCATCACCTCAGGGGACACACAATGCCACTGGGTCCCATTATTGGGGGTGTTAAGTCAGTCAGTTGGTTAAAGTGGGGTCCGCTAGGTCTAGCACTTTGCTTGTGTAAATAATACATGGTCTGTGGAGTGACACTTGGGGACCCTGTAAACATCCTGTTCTCCAGGAGATGATCACTCAGTAGTTTGGGTACCCATTCATGATCCTTGCCAGGATCAAATTTTATGGTAGGGGTTGCAACAGGGAGATTTAGTTCATATTCTTTGGTAAAAAGGAGTTTCCCACTGACCCTTCCTTTATTTCATGTTACCATTAGCATTTTTTAAAAAGTTGTCCCCGATTTTGGTCAGCAGGAGCTCCTCCCAGATGTTCTATATCCTTTTGCACATGTCCTTCGTTCTTTGAGAACTTTCTCGCTTTCTGACAAAATAGATTGATGTTCAAGGCTCATCTTGTGTTTTCTCTGCCGTGACCCTGGTATTGGTCACTTCTCTGAGACATCCAGTTCCTTTCCATGGAGAATGGTATCTATGGACCTAGATCTGAGTTGGAGGTGGGCTCTCTCCCGCCAGTTCATCACGATTTCTGGGATCTTTCAGACTTCATTCCAATGCCTCCCATCCAAACCCGGTATCACGAAGTTTCTCTTCACATCCCTCATTCCCCTGTCTCCGATTCCAGTGTAAGAACCCCAGCTCCCCAAATATCAAAATATTTGCTCATTTGTTCTGTCTTACAAGCTGCGTGAAATCATTTCAGAATTACACCAATCCAACTATCCAAGACAACCTATCCATTAAAGTTCAAGGTTTCTTTGAAGTTCTTCTTCAAAGAAGTTCTTCAAAGAGGCTCTTCTAGAGTGTATTCAATTAAGAGGGTTCAATTAAAGAACTGTGTTCAAAGGTTACTTGAACTAATTCTCTTTCTCTGTGGTTACATCTTAGCATTATCTGTGGCTACTTAAAAAAAACACAAAACTTGGTGGAATCAAACAATATTTATCATCAGACAGGTGCTGTGGAGGAGGTGTGGCTTACCTGGGCTCCCTGATTCAGGGTCTCTCCCGGGCTCAGTCTAGGTGTCAGCTGGAATTGGAACCTCTGGAGCGCTGACTGCGGAGGCTTGACATGAACTCTCATGGTTGTTGGGCAGGATTCAGCTCCTGAAGGCATTGGGCCAAGGTCCCATTTCCTCTCTCACTGTGAGCCGTATACCACTCAGTTCTTAACCAGGTGGCCTTCTCCATCAAGGTAAGAACATGAAAAGAACCAGACATAGAGAGTTCCTAACAAGACAGAGTCGCAGTCTTTTATAACTTAACCTCAGAAGCGACATCCCATCACCTTTGCCACATCTCATTCATTAGATGTGAGTCACGAGGTCCAGCCACATTCAAGGGCAGATGATTACAGAAAGGTACAAGTACCAGCGTTAGCAGTTGGCTACGTAGTTAGATTTATTTGTTTACGTTGGTGCTCAGTATTAGGGTTTACTGTCTTGTTCCATATTTTAGATTGAATTTTACCTTTGAATCTATTAAATATTTATATGGTTCAAAAGTGTAAATTATATAAAAATAAGTCCCAAGAAACGTCTCACTCCCATCTCCCCGCTGGGCCCCCCTGTTCCCATCCACCTCCTATGTAACCATTTGCATTCATTTCTAATCAGAAATGAATCCTACTAGTTTTCCTTTTATAAATTTATATTCACATATTTTTCTTATCTCCCGATTTTTTATGAAAGAGAGCATGCTATAGATACTATGTTGCACTTTGCTTTCCCATTTACCAATATAGCCTAGAAATCACATTGTTTAACTTCGTAGAAATTATCTTCATTTTCTATAGCTGTATAGTATTCCATTGTGTGCACGTGCCATAGTTTATTCAACCAGTTGCCAATGAGTAGGTGACAAAATATTTTGTGTTCCTAATATTTTGTTATTACAAATAAAAGTCATAATGAGTAACTGTGTACATTTGTTGTTCCAGGCTTACACAGTCATATCTTTGGGATAAATTTCAAAAAGTGGGACCAAAGTATTAAAAGATTAATGTGTACGTGGTATATGGCTGATCAGTATGCCACTGCTGTGTAACAAAACATCCCTCAATATAGTGGCTTTAAATGACAAGGATTTATTTAGGTCATGAGTCAGCAGGTTTTCTGCTGATCTGAGCTGAGCTCTCTAATGAGTCTGTGAGCAGCTGCAGGACTGGAAGCCTGCTCCATATCTAGGGGTCAGCTGGGGAAAGGGAGGGCCTGGACCACATGTCTCCCATTCTCCAGCAGGTTACCTCTGCTTGTTGTCATGGCAACAGCAGGGTTCCACAAGAGAGGGGAATTGTACAAGGTCCCTTGAGTCCTAGGCTTGGAAGTGACACAGCATTGCTTCTGCCACATTCTATTGATCAAATGGCCAGCTGAGACTAAAGGGATGGGAAACAGACTCACCTCTTGGGAGGAGGAGCCTGCAAAGTCACATTGCCCCGGGGTGTGATGAAGGATCAGGATTTTGGAAAAAGCGGCGCCTTTAACAAAAATAACTTGGCACGCGTGATCGCCCCACTAACAAGCCCTGGCAAAGCATCTGATGTTATTCTAAACCAGGGCTCTGAAAACTTTCTCCGTAAAACAGCCGTATGATAAATATTTCAGGTTTTACGGATCACGAGGTCTCTGTTGCAACTCCCTGACTCGGCTGTGGCACCGTGAAAGCAGCCGTGTAAAAACTGTAAACAAGAGAGCGTGGCTGTGTTTCCATACATGGTCTATTTACAAAAACAGGCAGCTGACGGATGTGACCCGCAGGCTGTAATGTGCTGACCCCTGTTCTAAGTGCATGGGGAAGCTATTAAAGGAGTGTAGGCAGGGAAGTGCTAAGAGCACCTTTGAAAATTCCCTCTGTCTGAAAAACGAGCTGGGGGTGGGGGGAGCAGTGACAGAAACCTGGAGGCCCCTCAGGAGGCTGCCGGGGTGTCCAGGGGAGACACGACAGTGGCCTCGGGCCTGATGGTGGCGGCAGGTGGGCACCTGCAGTTACAGGTAGAGGAGGGACCCGCCCATGCTGCAGGAGGAAGGGTTTAATGTGGGTGAGGAGGTACAGTGCCAACACAGAACGAAGATTTACAGCAGGGGAAACTGAGGCCCAGGGTGGCCAGAAGGTGTCTCTGAGGTCAGACAGGGATGGGCAGCAGTTGGCAGTGAACCCTTAAGTTGGGACACTGTCTCCAAAGCTCATCCCCCTGGAACACACCGTCCCTCGCCAGTTCCTGCCTGCCCCCCAGCCCCTTTGTAAACCCACGCTGGTGGAGTTGTAAGCAAGTGCGATGACTTGAGCGACTCTTCACCTCCACCAGCACTGAGGGATAGCTGACTCAGCCCTGAACAGGGCCTTTAGTTTTCAGAAGCTTAAAAGAAAAAAGGATGTTGAGCTCTGGGGCCTTAATATCACAAGAAAGTAAAGTCGCCGGTAGAATTAGGGGATCAGATAAGTCGAGACAAAAATGGGGTTGCATAAAAGGAAAAGCATCTGTCCAGATCTTCCCCTGTAGCTGCTTCCGACAAGGAGAGCGGTCACGCTGGTAAGCCCAAGTCTAATGAGTGGCTTCTCCCCACTCACCCGGATTCCAGCTTCCACGGGGCTCTTGACAACAGAGAGGTGATCTGGGCTGCTGACAAGGGAACTTCTAAGCACAGTTTCCCCCTCCCCAACCTCCAGAAGAGATGCTCTCTGGAGACCCACGTGGAAGCCCCAGCTTCCGGCAAAGGGGACTCAGGGTATAGAGTACGGCTTACATACACTCAAAAGAAAAGGAGCGGCTTTGGTCCTTAATTGCCAACTCATTGACTGCATCCTCTGGCCCTAGGAATGAAGAGGCCGCAGGTATGGACACTGCATCCTGGCTCTGCCTGCCCGTACGGAGGCTCGGAGAAGGAGGCTTCCACAGACTGGAATCCCCCCACCTCCGGGTGACCTTGGCCAAGCCTCTGTGCCTTTTACAGCATCTGTTTTCTCATCTGGAGAATGGGGATCATAATGGCATGCCCTTGTCAGGTTGCTGTGAGAATGAACTAAAATGATGTGTGCCCAGTGGTGACACAAAGTGGCTGCCAAATAAACAGCTGTTTGAATCCTTTTTCTTCCTAAGGTCTAATTTTTAGGAAGGAAGGATGTGGACAGAATTGGAAATTAACATTTCCAAAGAACCTATTATGTGCTAGACTTTTCAAAACCCTTATTTCGGGAGATCCTCATGTAACTATCCTCGGAGATGAGTGTGGGCAATAAAGATAAAGACTCCTAGATCCTCCCCAAAACTCCAGTCTAGACCATCAACCTGAAACCGAGCCGCTAAAACCAGCCCGCGCTCTGGTGCCCAAATTCAGACTATCTCCTAGACCAAGCAGGTGTCCACACGCCAGGGGCCACATCCGTCCTTCTGCCTCTTTTTGTCAATAAGTTTCTACTGGAACACAGCCACGGCCATCCGTTTGCTTATTGTCTGTGGCTTTGGGGCTGCGATGACAGAGCTGAGGAGCTGTGACAAAGGCGGCCTCGCTGGAAAAGTTGAGAATATATACTACCTGGCCCTTGGTAGTGAGTTTGCCTGAGTTCTGATCTAAAATAATAATGGTGATGCCCCTCACCCCTTACGGAGGGAGCCTGCTGGGTTCCAGGCGCTGTGCACAATGCTGCACATGCCCGGCCAGGCTGACCACTCCCACCTGTCCAGGGAAACAGGTCCTTTTATTAACAACACCCCCCCCCCCTTAGGGATATGGAAGCAAAATTTCGGGAGGTGACTAGCCTGGAAATGGGGGAGCACACAATGGCAAGATTTAATTAAACCTGGGTCCAAATGGACTCCAAAGTCTCCCACTTAACCCTTTGCAGGAAAAACAAAACAAAAATAAAATAAAACAAAAAAACAGATTGAAGGTCCAGTCTCTTTGATCACATTAGAAGGGCCAAGCTGTGATTCCCCTGACGCTCATTACAATCACCCAAGGAGCCTTAAAAACCATGATTCCCTTTTTCTCACAACCAGACTCTAACTTCATTTCAACTGGTTTAGGATAAGGGTGCATGCTAGGTCACAGTTATGTGTAGCC
Organism: Saccopteryx leptura; assembly: GCF_036850995.1. Lineage (NCBI taxonomy): Eukaryota > Metazoa > Chordata > Mammalia > Chiroptera > Emballonuridae > Saccopteryx > Saccopteryx leptura. Next base: position 234,049,136 of record NC_089504.1, on the reverse strand, counting down.
AAGTATGAGGTCCACAGAGCTAAAGAAAAGAAACATGGTCAGTGTTCCCCAAGCTCCAGAAGGATGAAGAGACACCCGAAGCCTGGTACCCTCCAACGCTGGCATCAGTGAGCACGTATCCCTTCACGCCTCAGCCCTCTGGTCATCCATACTCACGTGGAACTCCAGAAAAGACACCCCGCGCTGAATCAGACCAGCACCATGACTGTTCATTCTCCCTCTCGTTACAAATGAGCGCCCACAGGCACACACATTGGTCTGTGTGGGGTTAATTAGTTAGTATAAAGCACCTTTCAGAGACAGTGGGGGGGGGGGGGGAAATCACTCAGTCCAGCAGAATTCACCTGTATGCTCTCCTACAGGGATCAAAAACTCACTTCTGTTTGTAAACAATGATGCTCATTGGGAAGGTATATTGAATACCCTCTCTGGGCTGGTTAGTGGCCATACACTTTACATGCTTTTTAAAATCCTCATAACAACTCTAGGAGGGAGGTTCTGTTAATAATTGTGTTCCATAGATGGAGAAACTGAGGCACCGGGTGAGGGGGGTATGAGACAACATGCCTGAGTCTCCCATCTGTAATCAAGAACGCAGGGACTGGAACGCAGTCTCCCGGTCTCCAGCTCTGAGAATATTCTTCCAAGAGGGGCTTTTTTGAATTGCCACACGTGACATCTCCTTGGCTGGGGAGGATCTTTGTTCTGGGAATGAGCGCTGAAAAATAATAGGCCAGGGCACTTCCTTCCCTCCCCTTGACGGGGCCCGCGGCATTCTCGGGAGAGGACTAAGCGATCAGGAGGTTATCCTGCAGCGGGGCCCCCTCGCTGCCACAGGTCTAATAAAACAAAACTCCAGCCAAATTAGAGGCATATTTCATCTAACAGGAGGAAATAGATGTGGCATTTCTGCCTGGCGGTTGACCTGCTGCATTTATGTGCAGAGAGAGGGTTCGATACATCACGGGGCAGTTATGCGCTGCTTAAGGGGCCTCTAGGGCGGGTGAGGAACCAGAAGAAAAATCTCAGGCCTGGGTCTTGGTCTTCTCGCATTTTCACTGCCGAGCTCTTGGGCCAGTGCTTCTTGGGAGTGTCACACAGTTCTGTCGCAGGGGAAAGACACTGCCTGGGAATCCAAAGACCCAAGTGACAGTCCCCACTCTGCCACTCACTGGCTGTGTGTCCTTGAGTGAGCTACGGCTCTTCTCTCTGGGACTCAGCTTTTCCATCTGTGAAATGGAGAACCTCAGCGCCTTCAAAGTGAACTTGACAATGATCCAGAATGGGGGGGGCAGTGAGGGCTGATTTCTAGGATCACCTGGGGAAGAAAACAATGTTCTAGAGGTAAAGCACAGGTCTACCAACTCTCCTACCCACCAGGGTCCTGCTCCCAATGTCTGTATAAATCAGGGATGTCCAAACAACTTGAACTGAACCCCAATAATACACACATGTATACACACACATATATACATATATATAGTACATGTTTATAAGTTACGATTGTCTACTACTGTATTCACAGATTATGTACATTATAAAACAGATGCAAAAATGGAAATTTGAAAAAGAAAAGTGAAACTATCTAAAGAGGCTCTATGAAAATTTCAGCACCCCCTGGCTGAGGTCTCTCTTGCCCTAATCTACTCTGGTCTTCTGACAGTACTCGTCACCTGCAAATAGATACTGTAGTTTGGGATTGATAACTTGTGCATTCTCCAGGGCCGTGACACCCAACTAGAGGAAGGGAAGGCGAGGTGCTGCGTCTCCGGGACCGGCCTTCCTCCTCCTCACCTCTGTGCCTCTCAAGAAGCCGGTTTCTAAATAAGCAGATTCTTGTAAAACTGAGAAACAAATGCAAATGCACTAAGAGAAGGAATTCAAGCCATTTAAGGAATAATCTGGAGGCAATAACCCAGAAGTGGATGTCCAAAGCTACATATGGGTAACGGTGTTAATTCCATAAAACAGGCTTTAGAGCTTTAGAGTATGTACTGAATGAGAGAGTGAGAGTATGCCAGACCCTGTGAAGGGTGGTCACATCCATTGCCTCATTTCATCCTTACAGCTACCAAAGGATGTTGGTCTGATTAATATTCCCATTTAAGAGATGATGAAACTGAGGCAAGACACCCAAGCAGGCAGAGTATGACTTTAGCCGCAGGCCTGATTGCCCGTTGTTCCCTGTGTTGCAGCATCTCTTGGCTGACATGAGCCAGGCCAGATGCCCGGCCCCGCCCAGCTGCCCCGGGAGGGTGCATCTTGGGGCTGTCTGGGAGTCTGGGAGAAAGATATGTTGGAGTATGGGCTTCTGGGCTGCAGTGTTGGCTGGGGTCCAGGCTCTGTGCCGACTGCAGCTGGAAGAGCAAAGAGCTCACTGATTTAGTGCCCATCTGGATGGACAGTTGACAGGAACCAGGCTGCTCCAGACGTTCAGGAGAGTGATAAGCCTGGCCTCTGGGCGCCCCTGCATTCCTGGCCAGTGATGCTTCTCTGGGGAGAATAGCCGTATGGAGCGCCTTGGTGGTTCCCCCCTCTTTTCCACCCTTCCCTGCTGCCTGTGTCCTCCTGAAGACCCCCAAATCAGTGGTAACCCCTTGTTACAGGAAGCTGTGATTCCTCCCACACTGGCTGCAAGGTCTAGGGGGCCTGGAGAGCAGGCTTGGAGACTACTCATGGAAGACAACCTAAGCTTCAAGGATACACCCCTGCCCGGGGGTATGAGGGTACCCCCTACTCCAGGAGATATTCCCTGACAACCTCCTGCTTGTCTTCTGAAAGTGGGGGCCGCCACCAACCCAAATATGTTCTCCACACTGCACAGTCTTTCACAAATCCTCATCTGATCATGTCTTTCCTCTTCCCACCTGAATCCTAGCCATGCCCCATCTTGCTGTGTGACCTCACTGTCTCTGGGCCATAGTTGTTCCATCTCTACAAGGAAATGATTGCTCTCTGAGGGTCTTGTGAGCTATCACCTGAACCCGTGCCCTCGCCATCAGACCTTGCCATCTCCATGGCAATGAGGATATGGTCTCCATAGAACGGAGACAGGTCTGGACCCTGAGCAGATAAGCAAGGCCCGGGAACCAGGATTGGCACAGGCCGCCTTATCTGCCAAGGTCTGGGGAATTTTTGGCCTCAGAAGGCATCTCACAAGTCCAGGAGCGGGCAGCTGAGTAGCCTCTGCTGCTTCCTGTCCCCCCAGTCCTGTGCCCAGTTTATGGGGCCTGACTGGCTCCCCCTGTGGCTCATTAGCTGGGCAGCTCTGTTACCACCAGGTCCTAGAGGAAGGCAACCACTCAGCACCTTGTCCAGGGTAGGAGGGGCAGTGCCATTTCCTTAACTCTGTCCGACCCTGAGTGGAGAGGGAACAGGCAGGCCCTTGAGGGAGGGACTTAAGAGAGGACACAGTGCACTGGGAGCTTCTTCCCGTTACCCTTGGGACCCAACTCTCCTCGCCCCCCCCCCCCACGCACACTCTTTCAACCTGTAACCCTTCCCCTCTCAGCTCTGCATCCCTGGCAGTAGGAGCCTGGGCACAGGGCCACTCAGACCCAGATGCATTCCTGGCTCTGCCACTTGCAACCTGGAGTACCCTAAGCAAGAGTCTGCTTGTTTCTGAGCCTCAGCTTTCGCATCTATAAAATGGGTATCATAACTTTCATCTTGCTGGTTTGCCCAGAAGGTTGGAAGAGATAATAGTGGAGGAAAATACCACGGAGTCAAGAATGTGCCCAGTGGTACTGGTTTTCCCAAAGAAGAGAGATGTGTTCCCCATTCCTTTTCGGATGGCAGCTGTGGGTCAGGGTCAGTCCATGCCTGAGAGGGGTCCCAGTGGTGTTCCAGAGTGGTTAATTCCTGGTGCACTGGGCTCAGATGGACTTGCATTCTAATTCTCTCTGGGAGAAACTGACCAAATCACCTCACCTCCTGAGACTTAGATTCTTTTTTCATTTCTTTAGTCCTTATTTTATTGACTGTTTTATTAAATGCTTACTTTGCTCCAGGACCCATCTTAGGTAATGAAGGAACAGCAGGAAACAAGATGGACAAAGTCTCTGCCCACTAAATGTGTGAAATTTACAAATAAACAAATGAATAAGTATGAACATAATATGATAAATGCTAGGAAAAAATTAGAACAGTGTGAGGGGATTGAAAGAGAAAGGAAGCTGCTAGATTTGGTGGTAAGGGGAGACCTCTTTACAGAGGTGACTATTGAGGAAAACAGGGATAATAACAGTACTACTTTCAGGATGTTGTCACACTTTAGTCAGGTAAGTAGATAAAGCTCTTACCACATTACCTAGTATGTAATAGGTACTATATGCATGTGGGATTGATGGTGGATAAACACGTGGATGTACGAATGGGTAGATGGACGGATAGATGGAAGGATGGATGGATGTTTGGATTATGAATAGATAAATAGATGCATGGATGGATGGGTGGATGGATGGTATATTAATCAAAGACTCAGTGGGAGACAAATGATATTCTCAGATGGCCTCACTGAAGAGATATTAATGAAGGTTCTATGCCCAGAGGTGTAGACAGGGTTAAGGAAACCAAAAAGAAATGTTGAGGAATCCAGGGACTAGCAACAGAGTAAAGTATCCTGGTCCTAAAGGGCAGGGGGAGAGAGAATTGTCCCAGAACTTACACTGTGTCCCGACAGGAGCTATGGCTATAGGTGGAAAGCCTCATCCACTGACAAAACAAGGTCCCAGTGGTAAAGAGGAGATAATAAATCCCGGATCTCGCTTCCCTCCACTCTCTGATCTCCTGCTGCACCTGCCGTTGGCCCTGCTCATCTGGAAGCCGAAGGCTAAAGGAGGCCAGGCCATGTAATTCACAGAGGCAAGCCTCTCAGAAACAGAACGAAGAGGAATAGAGAAAGATCTGGACGCAAGAGGAGAATGGCCAGCACTGATGGGTAGATAAATAAGTGAGCAAAGGAGGCTGAAAGTTGCTAAATAAGCAGAGTAGTCTCAGGGACAAGCAGATGTTCCCTTTTGGATCACAAACCTCCTTCTAAATATTATTAATTCTTATTAATCAAGGGAAGTGAACATAATTGCAAATTGAAGTAAAAACTAAATCCTAATAATAACATAATGAACATCTCTTTCTTAGTCATGTCACACTCCAGTGCAAGTTGGCGGCAGTCCGGCAAGTGGTGACACGAGGAACCAAGCCCCCTCCTTGGGACTCCACCATCTTTAATAAGTAGGGGAAGCCAGAGAGCTGCCAAGTGCACCTGGCTCGTAACTGCCTCAACAAGGAAGTGATCCATCACTTCCTCTCACATCCCACTGGCCAGTGCCGGTCACATGGCCCCATCAGCTACAAGTAGTCTGGGAAATGCAATCTCCTTTTGTGCTCGGGAAGTTCAGTCAGGTTCGGAGAGCAAATAGCCCATCTGTTCCGTGTTATCTCAGGACTCACAGCTGCCCCATACAAAGAAAGAAATCAGCCTGCTCTGCACTCAGGTGACAAGATTGAGGAAACTGGATACAAGCCTGGACTTCGGAACCGCACAGGCCTGGACTTTGGAGTCACACAGACCTGGGTTGGACCAATCACTCACTCGTCCTGGCCTTCATTTCAGCGTTGCTGTGATGCAGAATGATAGGCACTATGACAGCTGCCTCTCACAGTGTCTGGCACTGAACTGGTGCTCCAAGGTTTGTTTGGTGACTTTTTACAAGTGTCATTATGAGGATTAAAGATGGTGAGACAAGTACAGCTTGTTATACCAAGAAGGAGGACACATCAAGACCCCCCCAGCCACATGAGTGTTGTCCCGTAAACCAGTGGTCCCCAACCTTTTTTGGGCCACGGACCAGTTTAATGTCAGAACATATTTTCATGGACCGGCCTTTAGGGTGGGATGGATAAATGCACAAAATAAAATTATGCGACCAGCGAAAAAACTGTGGTATTTTTAAATATAATTCTCGAACTTATGAGACAAGCATCAAGAGTGAGTCTTAGACAAATGTAACAGAGGGAATCTGGTCATTTTTAAAAAATAAAACATCATTCAGACTTAAATATAAATAAAATGAAAATAATGTAAGTTATTTATTCTTTCTCTGCGGACCGGTACCAAATGGCCCATGGACCAGTACCGGTCCACGGCCCAGGGGTTGGGGACCACTGCCATAAACCACGGTCTCCCCAGGTCTGGGAACCACCTGCTAGCAGTGAGCAGCTGACTGTAGCCCTGGCGCAGAGGAGGCATGCTACTGAGACCACATTTTATGGCAGAAAAATAAGGATAAGGGTTATTTCCCTGATTTGTGAATTTTTTTTATGTGCAGCATCTTACATTGGCGTAAAACTGACATCATATTTAGTTATTCATTTCTCAAATGGCCTTTATGGAAGAGAATATGACTGTGGTGGCCTGGGAAAGCCAGACGCTGCAGCCATTCACTGTCGCTGCTGATGGGGACTCTGTCCCAGCTGCAAGTTCTGCCAAGGGGGTCATGTTCTGGGGATGCCCTGTGCTGCGGTCTCCGTTCCCAGATAATGATATTTAGGGGTGGTTTATTGGTATCAGGAGGTGGTGGTGAAGAGCAAGAACTATGAAGTCTGAAAGTCTGAGTTCTGACCCATACCCCCATTCTCTGGCTGTGTGGGCTTGGACATGTTGCTCAACCTCTCTGTGCTTCGGTGTCTTCAACAGTGATAAGGAGACAGTTGTGGAACTGACCTCATGACTGCTGAGGGAACTGGTCTGTGTGAGTCAGCTGCATGGTGGTGAGGTACGAGACCTGGAGAATAAGAAGCCCTCACTTCTCAGAGGAGGGAAAGTCCTTGTGGTTTAACATTCACTCAACGTGAATTGAACATCCACTGGGTGCTGGCCATTGGGGTGAACAAGATAGAAGTGGTCTCTGTGTGCACAACCTGAACACAGGGATGGACATGGAGGAACAATTCCACAGATGCCTCTTTATCGTGACTCCAGGGGCGAGTCCGGGGTGACATGAGGGTGGAGTTCCTGTGGGCCCCAGATGACCTCCAGGATCCCCAGCCTTATTTACCAAAGGCTCCCTGTCCCAGGACCTGCAGTGGTACCTTGGGAAGCAGTGGCTTGACCCATGTGTGCACACATGACCTTAACACAGAGACCCCAGGCACTGAGGTCACAGAGCCACAAGCTCACAAATGTGCAGCCATGCAAGTGAGGCTGAGTCGGAAAGACCTGGATGGCAGCTCAGCCCCTGTGAGCTCCAAAGCACAACCACATCCTCCATGCATAGGCTCCTGCCCAGCTGAGGCCCCTCTGTGGCCTCTGTCTCCACCTCTGTAACTCGGGGCAGCTGTAGGCCTTGGGGACACAGGTGGGGATGCTACAGGCACATCCATATCCTACAGGTCAGCCAGAGAAGGAGGCAAAGGCTGACCTTTTATGGGAATCAAAGACCACAGCTCAATACCCAGATTTCTTGCTATATGGACAATAGAAATAAAAATCTTATCTCCCAGAACCACTGCAAGGATGAATGAAATGAATCATTTGAAGACACTTTATCAAAGCCAGCAGGGCAGGTCATCAATGAGCAGGACAAGACTCAAGAGTGACATAGGGATGGATTCAAAACCCAGTGCTACCCGTTGCCATGAGACACTTGGGCACATTACCTGATTGAACAGCTCTGGCCTTAGTCTCCCCATCTGTAAAGTAGGGATAATGGAAACTGAGCTTGAACCTTTGATCTACTGTGAGGTTTAAAGAAATACTAGATCAAAACTACTCATTCCAGTACCTGGCAAGGAACAACGGCTCTCTAAGTGATAGGTTATATATGGTCAATAGACAACAGGTGTTTTTTAGCACTTACTAAGTGCTGGTCATCTTTCTAGACACTTGTGATAGACCAGGGGACAGAACAACCCTTATGAAGCTTACAGTCAAATGGGAGAAATCAGCACAGATAAGATAAAATAAACTATATAATAAGTTAAATGAGGGCAAATGACTTAGGGAGAAAATAAGGCAAGCGAAGGGAAGAAGAACTGTTGAGGGGGTTGGACTCTTGGTGGGGGAGGCTAGGGAAGCCCTCAGTAAAAAGATCACATCTGAGTAAAAATCCAAACGCAGAAAGGAAATGAGGCATAAAATTATCTGGGATGAGTAGTCCAGGCAGAGGTATGGTTAGTGCAAAGGTCCTGGGGTGCATCTCCGAGTCTAAGAATGGGGAGAGAAGCAGAAGATGGGGTCAGGGAGGTGATGGGGCAGCTCACAGAGTCTTGTGGCCATTGTAAGGGCTTTGTCCTTTACTCAAAGTGAAAGGGAAGCCATGGGAGGATTTTGAGCACAGCAGTTACGTGATTTGACATGTTCTGAAAGAGCACTTTGGCATGTTGGGTACAAAGGGGCAAAATTGAGCCCAGGAATATGGTTAGGAGGCCATGGTCCAGACAAGAGGTGGTGGTGGTGGTGAGTTGAGGGGGTGAGTATCTTCCTTGCCTCGCTTTCCTGGCCATTACACAAGTTAGTGCGTGCCTGGCTCACCATAGGAGCTCCGCCCAGGTGTTGTCCCCGGCTCCCAGCCCGAGTTCCTGTCTTCTCAGACATTTTTCAGCCATCCTTTACTGCAGCCTGCCCAGCCGAGACAGGTCAGGGCCTTTAACCTTCCCCGGAGCCGATCTCCCCTTCCTCCACAGCCCATGACTTGCACCGTCCCCTGAATAACCAGAGGGAGGCCACAGTGCAGAGACACGGAAAGCAGCTTTCCCGACAGAGGGAACAGCAAGTACAAAGACCCCAAGGTGGCTATGAGCTTGCGGAAAACTTTAAAAGTCAGGGTGATAGACGGATATTGAACAGAGAGGGGGTGCAACGGGACAGTGAACAAACTCAGTGCATAAGGCAATGAAATTAAATAACTAAACGAGTTACAAATTAGAGCTAGAACCACAGGACTAGAAATTGGGAGTCCCAGCCTCAAATCTCAGGCCAGCTCCTCACTTGTTGGGTCACCCTGGGCTTCTCCCTTCTCTCCTTGGCTTGATCTGCCCCTCTGTGAATGGAAAGAGATCATGTCTGATGACCCCAGGACCATTCTAGCTTGAGCAACCCCAGAGTGTCTCTGATGGACTAAATGACACCTCTGGCTAATTAGCCAGTGACACCAAATTAATTAAGGCCTGGGAAAGTGATTATTTCTATCTCAGGCTTTCTCACGCTTCTTGGATGTCATTGGGGGAGAATGGGGAGCATGTCAGAGCAAAGAATGCAAGAACACCCAAGGGACAGGAATGGGGGCTTTCGTTCCCTGGAATCAATGTGCAGTGTTCTGGACCCTGGCTGAAGCATGGCGGGTCTGCACAAATCATTAAGCCCCCTCACCAGGCAAGAGGCTCAGCCAGGGCCCAGCCCTTCTCACTGACAGTCCACACGGAGTTTGTTTGGCCCCACGAAGCATGGAGATCAGGTTTCTTTGCTCGTCTTTGCCATGGAAAAGCAGACACGTGGTAGTGGTTGGGAGTCTGGGGGTTGCTGGGGATTTTAGTCGTCATTTTTTCGGTTGGTTCCAAAGGAAACACTGACTTTCAGCCGACCCGATGGAAAGACAGGGTGGGCCCCAATCAAAGGAGGAATCCATTCAGATTTCTTTGCATCGTTTTTTCCTGGAGAACAGACTCTTCCCTGCTGGGACAGGGGCAGGACAGAGGGATGGGGCATGTTCTGAACACTTGATGCCATTGTGTGGTTACCTCAAAGGCATGGAGTTCAAAGAGGAGCTGGAGTGAATGGGAGGTGTTGAGAGCAACGGCTAAGAGTCCAAGTTCGGGAGGGAGTGTTGGGCGTTCCGCTGACACGTTGTTCGGCCAGGGGCCCGTGGTCCTGACAGCCCTCCCTGGCGGGAGATGGGGGATTTGGCAAAAAACGTCCCAGGGTGGTGATGATTGATATTGTTTTTGGAAATAGCTTTATTGTCTTTGTAAAATTGATACTTTCCAGTTGTGTAAAAAAATAAGAGGGAGGGAGAGAGAGAGAGAGAGAGAGAGAGAGAGAGAGAGAGAGAGAGAGATGAAGAAGGGGAGGAAAGATAGATACTGAAAAGCACAAGGAAGAAAGTAAAAGTCGTTCTTTAGTGTCCCTGGACTAGTCCCTTAGATCAGTGGTGGTCAACCTGTTCCCTACCGCCTACTAGTGGGCGTTCCAGCTTTCATGGTGGGTGGTAGTGGAACAACCAAAGTATAAATAAAAAGATAGATTTAACTATAGTAAGTTGTTTTATAAAGATTTATTCTGCCAAACTTAGTGAAAATCCGACATAAAGTACTTGGTAAGTAATTATTATTATATGCTTTAACTTGCTGTAACTCTGCTTTATAAATTTTATAAAGTAAAGTTACTTCCCTACTTTATAAATCACCATTACTGTGGAACCAGTGGGCAGTTAGAAAATTCTATTACTAACAGAGATACAAAAGTGGGCGGTAGGTATAAGAAGGTTGACTACCCCTGATCTAGACTATAAGCCCCAGAAGGGTAGGAGGACTGGGTCTTGTCTGAGCTGTACCACCAGTTCTCTATTAAAGGGGGAAGGCAGTCCTGTAGAGAAAAGCCCGGGACCTCAAGGGTTCATCTAGGAGAATCATTCAGATCCAGTTGGTTGGAAACCATGCCCAGCATAGAGAGGGAGGCAGGACTTCACTGTGCCCACGTTCCTGCCTCTTAGGATCTGGTGCTATGTCCCTGAAGAGGACAGGCTCTGCCAATAGTGCCTGAGTCCACTCTCTGTAGCCTTGGATGGTGCCAGGGAAGGAAGGGATAGGCAGAGTGTGGTTTCCAGGACACATAGAAGAAACTTCTGGGAGGACAGTGGGCAGAGGTGGGAGGGTGAGGGCACAGGGCTCTGATTTTTATTCATGCCCTGGGCAAGCTGGTGCCACTTGTTTCGGGTACATGAAAAGTAAAGTGGCATCTGGATGTTCAAATAGGGAATAATTTTCTCCTTGCTGTTTTTGTCTCTGATGATAATCTCCTAATTAGAATCTGAGATGTTCAATTACACAGGGTGAAAGCTTCCAATGGCAGAGAACTCCCAAGCATGCTTGATGTTCAAAAGCTTATACAACAGACTAAGTGTTCATCCTTCCTTGTTCTCAAAACTGAGAAAACGGGGACTCTGGGAAGCGACATGTCCTCTTCAAGGCCACATGGTTCCTCGGTGGCAAAGAAAGATAAATATGCAGACCTCCTCACAGCTGATCATCCCTATGACTTCTCTACCTTCCTTTCCCACCGTTCTCCCCCAAAGTTTTGCCCAGCAGCAGTTATGAGCCACACACCTCCCACCCTGCTGTTCCTCGTCGCTACATCTTTACCTGTGTTTTTCCTCTCTTGGGAAATTCTTTTCCCTTTCTGGCAACTTTCACATTGTATTTGGAGACTTAGTTCCGTTTGCCTCCAGACAACCTTTCTTGATATCC